>NC_141705.1:21808686-22224706 GCF_971803275.1 Cyanistes caeruleus | reverse complement strand
GTCACTGCTGTGTGTGAGGGAGCCCTGCTTTTGTGGACATGGCTGAACATCTGTCTGCCCTTGGGAAGGTGTGAATGGTGTGAATCAAGTTGAGTTGATTTGCTTTTGCATTACCTGTTAAATTGTCTTTATCTAAACCCAGGACTTTTTTTCTCAATTTTACCCTTCAAGTTTTCTCCTCCATCCTGCTGTGTGGGGCTTGGTTGTCAGCTGGGGTTAAGCAAGGATACCTAGTCAGGGAAATGATCAAATGTTGGTCATTTTATATTCTATTTGGGATCTCAAAATGGAGTTTTATTTTATTTAAGTGTAATGTGTGTCTGCAAGCAAACTGAGTTTGAAGAAAATTTAAATAGCAAAGTTCCCATTTGAATGCAGGTTTCATGCCTTCTTGTGATTAATTACAAGTTGTGATGTGATAAAAATTTCCCGTTAGTATTGGGTAACAAGGAGAGCATTCTGCTTCTCAGAAATGTGTGAGCAATTGTTAAATGTTTATAGCCTAATGGTATTGTGGCTGGGATATCTCCAAAAGTACTTGCAAATACTACCTGACATGAAGACAGAAGAAAGGAGAAACCTTTGCTATGTGGAAGTCAGGTAAGGGTCAGATGGATGAAAGGATTTTTAGAAGAACTAAAAATAGAATTATCTAAAAGCAGCAGGCTTGCCTCTTCCTATTAGGTTTTTTTAATGTAGAAAATGCATCACTGCTCTGCTTGAGTCAGAGTGTACAATGCTTTTAGGTTCAACTTTTAGTATAGTGAAGGAGTGTTACTGTAAGTCATAATGTAAAGAGGAGGAAACTTGCTTGGTGCAGTTGTCTTTCAGATGTACACGTTAAAATCATAGTAAATGCATGAATAAGGAAGGGTGGTGGTGATGTGACATAGGCTGCCTTTTTTCCTGATTTGCGGTCTTGTATCTGTGCTTTAGTTTTTCTAATTTATGTTTAGAGAAAAAAAAAAAAGACAAGAACAGCAGAAAATAAAAATCCATAAAAGATTTTTTACCCAAAGTGCTTTTTATCTTCTGTGAGTGGTTTTCTCTCTGGAATGTCTGGAACTGGAGACAGAGGTAAGAAGCATGTGCTATAGCAGAGAAGAGGGTGTCCATAATTTTTTTGATCTTGAGAACTGCCCTTTTCTAAAGGTGTAAAGATCCCTGGAGGTTATTTCACCATGCATTACAGCAAAAAACTGAAATAGGTGAGAGGCTACCTGTGAAAGAGCAGCTGCTGGCCAGCTGCCTCTCCTACTTGGTGTGCAGGAGGTGTGCACAGGGGATGGTAACTGCAGTTCCTGCTGTCTCTTCCTTCTACCTGTCTCCCTTTCCTGTGGTGTCAGCAAAATTAGAGCTCCTCCAGAGGGCTTGGGACTATTGCTATAAAATGGAGAGCAAAGACAGGAAATCCTTTTGATCATGCAGGACTGGGGGAGGGCTGGCCCAAGGTTTATTCTTTGGATCTGCAGCTCTTTTGTGTTGCTCCTGAACTGATTTTTTGTTTTGTATGTTCATAAGCTTTTTTTCATCTGTACTGAATAAATTTTGAAGGGATCTTTATGCTTTGACTGGATATATTTAAATAGGATAAAAATGTTGAAACCAAGCGGAAAAAAAATCCAAGTTCTTAGAAGTTCCACAATAAAAGCGTAAAAGTGGTTTAAAGCCCTTACAATTGTCCTATGCATGGAACTGCTAAAGATGTACCATCAGTTTAATGAATGAAGGCATCAATGGAGTGTTTTAAAATATTTGTAACCTGTCATTGTAATAGACTTGCTGTGAGGTGACTGAGAGAGTTAGTTAGTTGCTGTGATGCTGATATCAGAAAACATACAGCGGACTTATGAGGCATATATGAAAGACCAGTTTCCACTAAGCAGAGGCATGTTTATCTAAAAATCTAATTGGTACCTGAGCCTTGAAAGTGTGACAGAATTAAAAAAAACTAGACTGCATGTTGAATCTCAAATAAAACCCCACCAAAAACATCGTGTTGCTCTTTTACTTAGTTTTGTCTGGGTACATATCACACAGGATTACATTGTAACACAATTTTGTTGTGTATTGTTACCATAACATACTATTCATCTAGATCTGGCATTTTTATATCACAGATTTTCTAGCTGTCTAGTATACATATAGTATACTGATGTAAAAATATATATTTAATGTATATATGTGTGTATTAGCATTTTTACGACTTAAAATCTCTATTTCGTGCTTATTTCTGATCTCTCCTTATGTCTTTTACTAATAGTGTAATTATTGCTTTTAAAGATTAGTATTCCTCCTTAATACTGTTTTTCAAGGGTGTCAAAGGCTTTGAAAATGTTGCTTTCTGCACAGGTAAGTATTTCAAAGGGGTTAATGCAAATAGGCAAACTTAATAAAATCTGTTAATTTAGAAACTTAACTGACAATTTATTACTGTCTTGATAATGAGAAAGTGAAGTTCATGTCCTTTCACAAATCCTTTCCTATCCAGGGAAGGAACTAGGTCACAAAGTTTTATCAGAGTAGATGCTTTATTTGTGGCTGTGGGATGAAATTTGGTGTTTTCCCTTCATGAAATACTATATAGTTCTGAAACACCTACTATGGATGCTCTAATTCTTATTAATTTGGAATGAGAAAGTTGTTTTGGAAGAAATATGGGGAAGTTTATATAAAAAAAACCTGAGATTTAACTGAGAAATAATTCAATCCACAATTTCTAGTTTAGTTAAACCAGCAGCCTGTTTGATTTGTAGAGAGAGAGTATCTCTTTTTTTGAAGAGACCATATTCCTTGCTCTCTTTAGAGTTTTATCCTTAATGCCCATTGGGGAAAAAGACCCTAATAAATATAGGTTGGATGAGTGATCCTCTTCCTTTTTTAATTTCCTTTCATAATTTGTGACTGCCTTTGAAGGTAGGCTTAGTGAAAGAAATTTTTTGAAAGCAAATACAGAGTGAGGTGCTAGCAGTGATTGTATTGCAAAGCAAGGAGACTTCTCAGCAAAGCAAGAGTGTCTAATGAGGGAGAGAGTGTTGGCTGCATGGGAAGAGGTGACATTTGGCTGCATGAAAGCACTCTAGGGTTCCTGATGACATTTGTTACTTCCTCAATAATTTAAAATCAGGCGGTGAGTAATGGTGCTGTATTTATCTACCCTATTTAGATTGCTAAAGAACAAACTGCCTGAAGTTGAGGGAAATCCTTCCTGCTCACCAAAACCTGTGCAAGGCTAATTCAAATGTAAGCATAAATAGGTCTTCAGAGTGAGTATCTGGACTGATAGGCTAAGCTTCAAAATCCTTTCAATGTGCAATGAAGAAAAGAACTTACATGTACTTTCTAAGTAGCTATTTCCTTAAGTCCTGGTCTATAGACATTGGCTTTCAGGATGTTAGTGGATTTTTATTTGTAGACAGGGTTGGTTTTATTTGTTCTGTAAAGTTCTAAACGCTCCAGGGCTGGTTTCTCTGATAGTCTTGCAATTCTTAGCAAAAAAGAGACTTGGTCAAAGAGAGAAAGTGTAATGGTTCACATGTAATTAATTTTGAATGCTGGGACTCATTCCATCCTTGTGTAAATCTGCATTATTGGAATACTGACATGCTAATTAATCTTTTCAGGATTGCAGGCTGCAACTGGAAGGTTCTGGTTTTATCTAGCTTTAAGACACATAGGTATCTTAAACTGATGAAAACCAGAAGGCCTAAATGAAAAACTTCAACTAAGAGTGGCACTCTGGTTTCTCTGTTGCAGACTTGTACAGTTTTGGCTTCACATCAGCAGGTTCACTTATAAGAGGAGATAGGTACACAAGTTATACTCATTCCCCAAGTCTTTACATTCATGCCATTCTTCCAACTATTAGAAAGGGATATTCCTGAAAATTTCCTTTGCCACTGGAAGCAAGGGTAATACAGCCTTAAGAACACTTGTAGAACAATTGTGTTGTTTTCCTGCCTATTTCTTCTAGAGCACTGACGTTCTTCATGTTCTTCTTGGTATGCAAGGTTCTTCTCTGTGTTGGAACTACTCTGTAACATTAAAAGCTGATTTCTGAAAGAAAGGGATGAGTGTTTTTCTTTTATGTAATTAACACAGAATTTTTTACTTCTGTTTTATTTATGACTGCTTTTATGAATGCTGGTATCAACAAAAATATTGAATGAGTCCTGTTTTTAGTAGAAGCAAGTCTTAAATATGGGCCAAGTAAAGGTTAACTTAGAGATTAAAAAGCATTACATTATTTGAGATATGCTGGTATTTTTTTGCTATTATTTGGATTCAGGTTTTCTTCACATGGAAGAGCTGAGTGTGTGTACATTTAGTTATCAGTTTCTGGGTTTAAAGTATTTGCTACAGGATATGCTGATTGTGGAGACTAGGGTGATCAAAGCTGAGGTTTGAAAGGGATTCATGACCTTTTTTCAAAGACCATAAAGAATTTTTGAAGATGATTCATTGGAAGCCTCTTTGAAGTGTTTTGCCAGTCAAAGTGGCATTTGGAAGTTAGCTGCCCATACAAAAGTGCCAGACAGGCTTTTCCAGGCAACATAGCACATTTGACTAATTTTCCCTTAAGAGATCTATGAGCTTTCCCTTAAGAGTCCAATGCACTTGAGGCTGCTGAGATTTGCACTATAAATAACACAGTGAACTCTGTCTTGGAGCTTGATGATTATTCCTAGGAGAAAACGGTTGACTGGAATAGTAAAAGATAATGGTTTGTGTGCTCTTGAGAAGCTTGGAAACTAATGTGGGGGAGAGGAATCTTGTACTTATACTGTGTACTCTATCAGAAATTAAAAACAAGAGTGTATCTTATTGGAATTTTTCATGGCTAAGGTCCATCATAAAGTTTCTGCACCTAATTTCTTATTGTGTGTTTGTGGAATTGTGGAAGACTTGTTAAAAAGGACCTGGGTACGTCATCTAGTCCAAACTCATGCTCAGGGTAGGATTGTGGTCAATGTTGTGTGGTGTAGCCAAATCTTGAGAGCCCTCAGGACTGGAAATTCCATGACAATCTTAATGAAACTGTTCCAGTGCTACATTAATGTCCAGAGGCTGTGTGTAATGCTCAGACTGAACCTTCAGAAGCTGATGACTGATCCAAGTGATTTATGGGAATGGCATCCAGTGAACTGTTTGCTCACAAAGTATGCCAATAGAATCATAAAATGATTCGGGTTGGAAGGGCCAAAAGATCATCTTATTCAACACCCTTGCCATGGGCAGGGACACCTTTCACTAGTCAGGGTTGCCAGGGCCTCATCCAGCTTGGCCTTGAGCACTCCAAAGGATGGGAAATCCTCAGCTTCTCTAGTCAATAAAAAGCTTTTTGGTTTATTTTTCTTAGCCAGACTTGTAAAGATGTATACTAGAACTAAAAGATGATTCCAAATCAATTTTGTTTCAGAAGCTAACACCAAGTGTGAATGTAGAGTTATGAAATAGCTTCTTGCCCCAGATAGAAAATGTTTTCTATTTAGCAAATACTATGGTTTTTGGAAAAGATATATTAAATTTGCAATTCTTTGAAGGTAGAGTAAGAAAAAGGTGAGCTTTTCCTGTCACATGAAGCTCATATCATGCAAGCTTCGCTAAATTTCTCAGTCTTTTAATCTTGTATTATTGATGGCAGTTTAATAGCTTTGAGTCCATTTGCAGAAGGTTGTTAGGAAGATGGCACAGAAAGAAGTATGATCAGGAAGGAAGTGTAATATAGTATGACTTTCAGTCATGATGATAAACATGCTGTTTGTGGACAGTATCATAATTATTGTAGATTTGATGATACTCTTAGAATACCAGATATGTTTAACATATTCCTTGTTCTCTTACCACTTTAGGAACACTACAAATGGTTTCTTAAAGCTCCTGGAGTATGGCCACTGCTCTGCTGTTGAATGGTTCCTCTCCAAAGGCCTTACAGTGTCTCTCTTTTATGACTAGGAAAAACCATTAGTTGTTTACCTACAACTTCATGTTTGCTACAACATGCATAATTATAAAAAAAAAAACTATGGATTTTTGCTGAGAACTGAGACTATTGCCATGCTTAGTCCTTGCAGCTTTCTTAAAAAGAAGTATTTTCCAGTCTAAACCTGGTGCAAGATCCTTGTGTTGGTTTATCAGAAGAAACACAGGGGATGAAGCTGCTGTTCTTTCTACAAATACCTGGAATGTGTTAACTCTTTTCCAGATGCTGACATTTAGGCTACATCTACATAACATGAGGCACTGTCCCTGTAGAGCTTTGAATGAGGGTGCTTGGATGATCAAACTGTTCAAGATGCATCACAGCACATAATCTTTGGGATAAATAGTCCTGTTGAGAAGCAGAAGGTATTATTCAGGGGAGTGCTGAGCTAATTTTGGTTTCTTGTTCTGCAGATATATCCTAAACTCTTCTTTCTTCTAAAGATCATGCAAAATATATATATTTTTTCCTTATAAATCATGCATCTACATATTTTTCTAAAAATTTCCCTGGTTCTTTCAATAAGAATCTGATCCAACAAAAGAATGCTTAAGTAGAAGTTCAGCTTAGCCCAGGAGATCACCAACTTTAAAAGCTCCTTTACTGTCACTTTTAAAGAAGAGAAAAATCAGTGATTTTTTCCTGCTCTGAATAAGGCCTTCTTGGGTGGTGGTGTGGTGTGGGGTTTGTTGGTTGGATTTTTTTCTTTTTTTAATTTTTTTTTTTTTGGTGATTGGATGGTGTTGGAGCAGAGTACTGTTCTGATAAAGGCAGTGTGAGTGTATGGGCCAGGGATGTCCTTTCTATTGATGAGTAAATCTTTACAGGTTTTATTTTACACAAGTGATAAATTATTTGATATTATGAGATGCAATTGTAAATGAGTAAATCTTTAATTGTACTAACTACAGTAAATGGGTCAGTTTTATGTGCAAATAGGGCTGCTGAAGGTCATTTCTCTCTACCATCCCCAGATATATCTATTTAAAATACTTAAACTTTTTTAATAAAAAAAAAAAAAGATAAAAAAATCCTAGTGAAGTTATAAAAAGAAGTATTTATTACTTTAAAGATGATATGTTATTGTTAGGAGTGTTCTGGAAATGGTGTTGGCAGCAATATAAGAACTAAAATAGACATTTTTAATGGGTACAAAAAATTTTGTAAGTAAGATTTGATTTCTAAAAGCAAGTGCATTTTTATAAGCAAAGCTCTGCTGGCTTTATTGAGCCATATTAACATAGGTGTCCTATATTTGTGTAAAACTTCTTAATGCAGTGTTAAGACTGAAAATGAACTTTGGATAATCTAGTGTTAGGATGAAAGAGACATCTACACCTCGAATTTTGCTTCTTTATAACCTTATAAATTCACAAGCAATGACATGGTCTTACAATTATAAACAATTCAATGTTTTTTTTAAACTTAATTTGACTTTTATTTCATGGTAGTCACAAAATGAGTATCAAGGAAAAGAACTTTCAACTGGAGTGTTGTGTAGGAAAATGTGATCTTTAAAAACAATTTCTGTTATTAGTAATGAAGTGGACTCCACTGTAAAGTCCTTCACACATCATGTGAGTACACGTTTTGATTTATTTGATATTATCAGTAACCAAAAAGTAAAGTTAAGCTTTTTTTTTTTTTTTCCTAGTAAAACCTTTTTGCTGTGTTCATGCAAGGCTTGTCTTTATTCTGAGAGTCTTGGACTTTGATACTCAAACACACTCTTAACATCCTGAATGTTCCTGCCTGAAGCCTGGCAGCTGTGGTTGAACCCACGCGAGCCTGTGGTTTCTGGACAGGTTTTGTCCAACAGGAAGATGAAGGAATGCAACATACAGCAGGTATATGTAAAGTTTTCTCTTGTCTTTTCAGTCCACATCAACATGTCTTGACAGCTGAATGTTTGCTAGCCAGCAGACTAGAGCTTCTCAAAATGCAAGCAAAGGCTTTGGGTGGGTGCACAGTAAGGTGTTTGGTGCAAGGCCACTGTGCCCTGAGCACTTCACTGCAAAACTCTACATAGATAGCTGCATCCAAATAATTGTCACTTGGTTTTAAGTCTAAAGTTTACAGGCCTCTTTAATTTGTTAAATATGTACTGAAGCGCAATCTTCAGCAATGGGGGTAGAATTAATTCATTGCTTCATGTGCTTGCTTGATAGAAAATTGTGACCTAATGAAGCTGTTACATTGATTTAGAGCATTTGATTCTTGCCACAGTCTTTCACTTAAATATCTGTAAAAAACACATCTGTGTGTGTTTGCAACATTTTCCCCAGTGAAGAGACATGCTTTTCTTCTCCTTAGGATGTGATTGTAGGCTTGCTTGCATAGGTGGTAATTTTTACAAAAACTTAACTTGAAGCTAGACAAATACATATTAGATGCAGGTCGGCTTAGAACGTCATCTCATGGAAGTAAGGAACTGAGGGAATGAGACTTGAGCCTGAATGAGGCCTGAAAGTAATATTTCCTTTTTATGGTCTAACAATTACTATGTAATCAAATTCGGAGATGCTCAAAATAACTCCCCTAAGATTAGGTTCTGTATCATCGGGATCATACTTACATAATAATTATTTCATAAGAAAAACACATTCAACTCAAAATAAGAAATGAGTTAATGTATTACTGAAGTTTCCTGAAATGGATGCCTGACTCAGTAAATTCATTTTATGTTTGAAAATTTAGTCCATCTATAGATTTTCTGATAGCGTTCCAGAAGTTCGCAAGTAATAGAAAATGGATTAATTTACTTGTTCATTTTTTGGCTTTAAGCTGATTTTCAATAAGTGATTTTTAAAAAAAGAGAAGAAATGTAAGTTTGTGTAACTTTTGCTGATTACCACCATTACTGTGATTACTTTCACATGCAGCCAAAATAATCCTCTTCTGGAAATGCAGAATCACAAGACTTTAGTTGTGTGGGATAAAAAGCATGTCTCAAAGGACCTGCAATTGCCAGATCTCCCAGAGGGAAAAGAACTGTGGTCTGTTGATGGGGTGTGTCTCTGCTCATCCAGCTCTGCAGGAGAGCAGGAACGTCATGCTCAGATAAAGAATCTGAAAACAGAGATGTGAAGTGAACGGATTAAAATGTTGCATTTGCCTTGCACTCTTACCTTGAGGTCACTGTCGCTACCTTGTGCTTGTATTGGTATTGTCTGCAAACTGACCTTAAATCTGGTTTTATCTTAGAGCCAGCTGGCTGCCTGAGCAATATTGCACTGCAAAAGAAAGTGGGAGACTGACTATTCTCGCACCCCATTCCTATGGCAATATGAAAAACTGGCACCTGCAATTCAGAGGAAAAGATTAGAAGGTACTTGGAAGTAAAACTGTGTGGAGTAATTCAGTAATAGCATTTGTTTTTATACTACTCTTAAATTTATCTGGCTTCCAAAATATTCTTCACAGAATGCTGAGAAAATGTTTCTGTAAGCTTTTGTAAATGTGTTAACTTTTAGGATTCATCATCCAACATTGGGAAATACTGAAATGTTTTGTTTAGAAGGAAAAAAAAACCCCACACAATAAAAAAACCTGTTAAATATTCTTGAGTATTAGATTAACTGGAAGAAAACCAGGTGACTTCTTGGAGTTACCTGTCTCTAACAGCAACCATAATTTTGTATTTTACTGTGCCAATTGAGTTTTCAGTCTCATTATGGGTGGAGTTAATGATAAAATGTTCTTTTCTTTTCACTTTCAGAGATTAGAAAACACAGATTAAGCTGCTTTGTGCTGTTCAACCCCTCATGACCCCATAATTGTATCCCTGTTCTAGCAAAATATACAAACACAGTCTTGTGGAAAAAGCAATGAATTTGTTGCTGAGAAAGGCACAGAAAAACCCCAGGGTGCCAAGTCTGAATGCTCTAATGCTAATTAAGACAGTCATGCAGATCTGGAAACAGTTGAAGACAAGATTGTGCCTTTCCATCACTGCCATTAAACAGAGGCTATTTTTGGGCATTATAATCAAGTAATCTATGTATCTAGAAGAGAACTGAAATTTATGCTCTGAAAGTAGAAATTCTTAAGAATTATGATTCTTTTGAAGATACAATTCTCTACTTAATGTCAGGAGGATATTTCTAGTCTTTAGGCAGCGTTGTGGTTCCAAATATCCATATAATTCTAGTTTAAATTTTGTGTTATCCAAGAGGAGGTGACAAAGATGATGAAGGGACTGGAGCATCTCTCTTATGAGGACAGGCTGAGGGAGCTGGACCTGTTCATCCTCAAGAAGAAACAACTGAGAGGGGACCTCATCAATGCCTGTCAGGATCTGAAGGGAGGGTGGCAGGAGGATGGAGCCAGGGTCTTGTGGTGCCAAGCAACAGGACAAGAGGCAATGGGAAAAAACTGATGCAAACTAAGTTCCACCTGAATATGAGGAGGAACTCCTTTTCTATGAGGGAGACCAAGCACTGGAACAGACTGGGTAGAGAGGGTGTGGAGTCTCCTTCACTGGAGATATTTGAGACCCATCTGGTCACAGGACCCATCACATTCCTGTGCTGTGTGCTCTGGGGTAACCCTGTTTGAGCAGGGGGAGTGGGTCAGATGACCCATTGTGATCCCTCCAATCTGGCACATTATGTGAACAGGAAAGAGAAAACAAAACAAGAATCAGAACTATTTTAAACAAGCATGGGGTTTTTTGGTGTTTTTTTCCACTTTTGTCTAACTCTCTGGAAAACACCTTAGAGGTGTACCTTATGGAAGGATCTGCTCAGAGAACTAAACAGGGATGATTTTTAGTACCTTCTAAGTGGATAGAATATTGGTTAAGGACCACTATAGCACAGATGGCTTGATTCAATTGTATAAGGGAGCAAAATGAGCATTCTTAAAATATTTGCTTCTTTTAACATGACTTAGCAATGACATCTGTTCAAAGGCTCTTTTGAAAAAGGCAGGTCAATGAATCACTGTGAAATTCCAAATTTAACTTTGCTATTTTGGTTTGTTTTGATTGGCTCATGCTGCTTTTCTGGGCATACATGGGCTATTCTCTTCAGTGTGAGAAGTGATTAGTATTCTGAACTATAACAACAGCATCTCATTAAAAATCATTAGATATCTTTGAATCTACTGGCAATGCCTTAACTTCTGTCTTGCCAGTTGTGACTCAATTTTTGTTACACTGTAGAAAGTTTTGTGCTGGGAAGTTTTTGTTCCTTGTTGAACTCAAGAGAACAGAAGTATTATAAGATTGCAGGAACAATGCTGCATGAAGACTGGGACTGAGCCAATGCCATTCAGTATCTGTATTTCCCTCAGCTGCTGTCTGATGTGTAGTGGCTGGTTGGGATGCATGGAGTACCAGCTGTTGAATTGCTGGAGTGAAGGTGCCTACCCACTGCTCCCAAGTGTGTGCTTAGAGCCTGTTTCTAATACTGCTTCTTCTAGGGATCGTGCTTATGCAGCCTTGTCCAACTACTGAGAAAATTTTAATGTAACTAAATTTTTTTTGCAGCCAAAATTATTTGTTGTATAAACCACCTCACCATTTGCATAACAGCTTCACCATTAGGTATCAGGAAATGACTGTGTAGGTGTTATGTAGTTTGGATCTTGTATTTTTAGAGGGGATCATTGCTGCAAAGTACTGAGGAATTTTCAGCATCCATCTTGTGGAGAGCAACCATGAGTAAAAATAATCACCACCTGCAAGGCCTTTTTAACTTGCTATTTAAAAGTCATAGGTTACTTATTTCAACATCAACAAGAATATAATGAAAAACTAAATGAAAGCTAGCTTGTTAAGAAAGCAAGTCCAATGGTCTCATTTTAGACTGTGATAATGTCTCACATGTGCTGTTCTTTGAAGGATTATGAAAAAAGTGCTGCACATTTTCAGGAAAGTCTAACTCAAAAATTAGAATTTCAGCTGCTGTGCCCTGTTCTTTACTTAGGTTGCAGCAGTTTGATGTTTTTATGAACCAAAACAGTCTTTCAACTTACCTGTCTGTTGCAGAATCATAGAACAATTTAGTTTGAAAAGGAGCTGTAGAGGTTACTTTTAACCCTATTTAAACAACAGGAGGCTGGAGATGATTAAAATTTACCTGGGCAATCTGGGGTTTGTGCAAATGAATTTTGATTGCTTCCAGGAATAGAGTTTCCACAATTTCCCTGGGCAACCTATCCCAATACTTGACCGCTGCCATGGTGAAATTCCTGTATCTAAACAGAATGTCCCTTTTTGTAACTTCCTTTCTTCTGTGAACTTTGCAGAGGAGTCTGGCTCCATCTTCTCTGCATGTCCCCATTAGGTGATTGCTATCTAATTTCATTTCAAAACTGAATAAAGAAAGCTGCATAAGGCAGCTTACAGAAAAAAACCCCCTGAAAATCCACATAGCACAAGATGTAGCTAAGATAGACAACATCTTAGCTTTTGGGATGGCCCTACTTGTGCATGAGCAAACTCATTTACAACTAAAGGCATGTGTTGGTTCTACTGCTGCATTTACTTATGGGTAGGGCAAAAAAAAAATAATTAAAATGTCTGGTAAGCACTAACTTAATCTGGATATGAATTAATAAATAAATGTTAATGCTTACAGAAGAGAGAATGGTCTATAAGTCTTATTGTATAGAAGAATGTGCAAGTATTTTTTGCTTTTTGGTAAAAAATCCCAGCATACTTAATTTAAATGTACTTAAACCTCACTGCTGGTGAAAACAAGTTATCTGCTATATGCTGAAGAACTGGGAAGTTGTATTGGAAGTGGAGCTCAAAACAGGGATTCTATCATCTCTAAACACTTTCAAAGTTAGCTATAATGTTCAAAACAAGAAACTATATCCTTTTAGCTTTCTTTGAAAGTACAAGGTTCTGTTGCTTCTCAGACTCTGTAACATATAGAGAAGGAAATCTAGGCTGTTTGAACTATTCTGAAGCCATAAGTGTAATGGACATGTACTGTGTTT
This sequence comes from Cyanistes caeruleus, assembly GCF_971803275.1. Lineage (NCBI taxonomy): Eukaryota > Metazoa > Chordata > Aves > Passeriformes > Paridae > Cyanistes > Cyanistes caeruleus. The sequence continues at coordinate 22,211,772 of NC_141705.1, read as the reverse complement.
CACTCTTTCAGTTTGCACTTTGAATAATCTCATTTTGCAGAACAATATTGTATGTCAAGCCAAATTTTATCATATCTTAGAGCCCTCAGGACTTCTATGACTTCAGCTACTGTAATCTTCTTTCTGTTGCTCATTTACTTGTGTTCTTGATTCATGTTATGAATCAATCATGTTGCTCCTATATTTATTATAGATTTAACAGTCTGGGGGAGTCATGCTCAGTAATGTACACTATCCCTCTTATTTTCTTCAAACTTGCTTTGAGAATTATTTTGCTGACAAATAGACGCTTTTCCTTTCATTTTTGTTTGATATAGCAATTTACTAAAATGCAGTCATTGTTTCATAACCAACATAAAGAACAGTATGGCTTGTTTTGTTTTATAAAGAATTTTTGCTTGACTTTTATGGCTGATTTCTCTGGCTGTTCTACTAATTGAAACTTTTTTCACAGCTGCTCTGTAAACTGTAAGCAAAATGTTGAGACAGTTTCTGCCAGAACAAAATGCAACTTTAAATTATATTGCATTTAAAATGTAAAGAAATACATGAACCCGTTCTAGGTAGAACCTTTTGAACATATCTGCTGTTAGTATCAGCACTGGAACTTGCAACAGTAAAATATGAACCTGTTGGATTAGCAGTACTGGAACCTTGCTATGTGTTAGCACATGTCTGGGTTCTTGTGCCTGTGTGCTTGAGACCTTGCAATGACATTGGCAAGAAACACAAAATACTATTTAATTTAATTTGAGGTTTCTATAATACCAGGTTTTTAATTATTTAATGTGAGGTTTAATATGAGGTTTCTATAAAAATTCTTTCTTGCTCCTAAAAAAATGCGCCTTTTGTGTCTGAAAACTTTCCAAATATGCACCTTTTAGTGGAGCATAAAGATAATGTGGGGGATTGGGATAGATTACTGCAGAGGAAAGAAAGAAAAATAGTTTCTTCTGAACCTGAAATTTTCTAATAGAGATGCCACAGATTTGAAAAGCAAAAAGGAAGACTAACTTACAGGAGTGGAACAGCAAAACATAAAATATTAATTACCTGAAGCTTCATAGCTATGGCCATGAATAAATGGTAATTAATAAGGATACTGGGAAGCATCTGATGTGAAGGTCAGGATGACTTATGCTATAATCAATGTATAAGTAATTATATTGCTCTTTCTAATTTCTGTAGAAAGGACTGAGCTATGAAAATAAAGGCTTTTAAAGATTTGTTGGAATATGCTATGTTGTTGAAAGTTAAAATTGCCATGAGAAAGAGACCAGATACAGGATACAGAACAGGCACAGGAGATGGACAAAGACACAGATGCATTCCTCAGTGTTGGAAACTTAATGAAAAAGCAGGTGTAGAAATACATTAGTGGAGGAAATCAGCACTGTCTTGCTACCACCTTATACTGTCATGCTAGAGACACCCATGAAGTCAGGATATGTTCTGCCCGGTCTCTCCTTCTGTAGTTCATAATTTTTCTCCTGCATATGATATGAAGTTCCTGTGGCTTTGAAACAGCTAGGAAGCAAGTCTTGCACATACTCTACAAAACTCCTGCAACATGAAGTGCTAACAGGGGGATAGCTGTGAAATTGTAGCTGACAACAGAAGCTCTGTGGTAGGAAAAGCTGTATCATTAGTGCTCTGCAAACCTTTTCAAAGTGAGGCACAAAGTAAGAGGGAAGCTGAATCAGTAATGCTGAGGCCAGGTGCTCTTGATGAAATGGTAAAAGGCCAATATAAAGCTTTTTAAAGTCCTGGTTATAACTCTACATGTAACAAAGCTAGAGAGAAGATGTTTTTTCCTTTTGAATTTCAACCCAATACATTTCTCTAACAGATCAAAGCTGTTTGAGTTTACACTGTAGGGATAATCCTTCTTTTACAAGAGATCTGCTGTGACATCAGGCAGCATTTGTTTGCATGATGTGAGCTGTGGCAGTAGTTGTCTGACAACTTCTTGTTTTTTTTTGCATTTTCTCATGTTCCAGTGGTTACAGGATGTGACTGTAGGCATGTGATGTAGATTTTGCTGTCTCTGTTGCCAGGAGCAATGTTACACAATGCCTTTGCTGATGTTACAGATTACATGTTTGTACAGTGTTGCCATGGCATGTCAGTGCTGTCCTCCTGTGTCCGTTGTTACTGGCCAAACGCATGGTAGAGAAGAAAACCCAAAATATGATTGTTATTAAAAAAATTGAATATTTCAAGTGTCAGCTTATTTTGAAGGTTGATCAATCTCTATTAATGAGCTTGTCTCAAGATAAATTTCCTTTGCTGCAGAGTTGTTCATTCACAGTTCATGGATATGCTCTTAGCTGCCCACAGCAGAACCAGGGGCACTCAGCCCCTGTCCTGTGTGTGGCTCAGGAACCATGCAGTAGTCTCTTAGCTCATATAAAAGATCACAAATCCTAGCCCATGACTAAAAGACACTGATGGTCCATGTTCTAACAATTTTTCCTGCTTTCTCTGTTCCTGCCATGCTGCATAAAGCCATAAGTTTCAAGAAATAACAATGGAAAAAGGGGTGTAGCTCTACCTTTCTTAGTCTCTTCTCAAAAGGCATCGAAGTGAAAGTACCTGAAGAGCTGTGAAGTCTCTCTTGTTTAAATTGTCTGGCTTTCAGCACAGTAGCACATTTGTTGTTCTAATGTTGTAAGCTCAAAATTACAGTGTTTTTTCATTTAACATTACTGCATGATGGAGATGATCAGGTCTCCACACCTGCTGCTTCCATGTCTTGTTAGGAAACAGTTATTTCATGGAAAACTTCATGCTGAGTACTTAAATTAAATAGCAACCAGCTGCTTGCATTTATTTTTTTTTTAAAAAAAAAAAGTCATGCACAATAAATGCCTTCTCACTGTAAATTAAGTGAGAAGGAGTGCACATTTCTTTAAGTGAATTGTTGCTGTCTTGTTTATTTAGTTGTGGACTGGTACTGTCTCCCTCTGCAGATAATTTTTCTCCTAGAAAAATCTCGTTAGGATTATTGCCATTTCCCATGATTTTCAGAGGTGTCTCAGACCTTGCCAGGAAGAGGGTCAACAAGAAAATTAATTGTTCTAATGGTTTTATTGGCATTTCTTTCTTGCAAACATCTGGTAGCCTCATGACACTATGGGGGGGTTATGAGGTGGTATGCTGGTTTCAGCTGGGGTAGAGTTAATTTTCTTCACAGTAGCTAGTACATGGACATGTGCTGAATGTAGGATTGATGATATAGAGATATTTGTTATTGCTGAGCAGGATTTAGACAGAGCCATGACCTTTTCTGCTTTTCATAATGACGTGCTGCAAATTTGGGATGTGTGGGATGTTGGGGGCAGACACAGCCAGGACAGGTGACACAAATTGACAAAAGGGGCTATTCCAGACCATAGGGGATCATGCTCAGTGAATAAAGTGAGGAGAAGAAGGAGCAGTGAGGGATGTTTGGAGTGATAGTGTTGGTCTTCCCAAGTCACCATTATCTGTGATGGGCCCTGCTGTCCTGGGCATGGCAGAACTCCTGCTTGCCCATGGGAAGAAGTGAATTAATTCCCTGTTTTGCTTTGCTTTTGTGCACAGGTTTTTTTTTCCCTGTTAAAGTTTCTTTATCTCAACCCATAAATATTTCACCATTTACCCTTTAGATTCTCTCTCTGATCCTGCAGGTGGGGGAGTGAGTGAGCAGCTTTGTGGGGCTTGGAGGCTAGTGGGGCTAAACCATGACAGGTGGGCAGCTTATGCATGGCAGACACTTGTTTTGATGATGAAAGACCAACCAGGAAAATATGTTTTGTATATCTGCATAAGAAATAGTATGTCTTACTCAAGTGTTTGGATGTGCCTAAGTTGCAGAATGAGCTGTGTTGGAGAGGATGCACAAGGGTCATTGAGTCCAGCTCCTGGCCCTGCAGGGAACCATCTGCAAGGGTCCCACCAGGTGCCTGTTAAATGCTTCTGGAACTCTTTCAGGCTACTGCTGTGACCACTTCTCCGGGCAGCCTGTTCCAGTGCCCAGCCACCCTCTGGGTGAAGAACCTTCCTCTAATATCCAACTTAAAGCTCCCCTGACACAACTTCAGACCATTCAGTCAGATCGTGTCCAGAGAGAAATGGAATATATAGCTATAAATTAAGACAAATCTCATATTTTATAAGTCTCTATTTAAAATAGCTCCATTACTTGTGAGTTTTACTGTGAAAACAAGGTTAGATGTGCGTATTGAATCTATGTGATTTTGATGAAGACATCTTTAAAAGTGTTGTTCTGCAATGGCTGCAGAAATCTTAAGCAGAAAAGAAATGCTTTCTTTTGTATTGGCTCTGCTCATAGCATCAATTTAGCTGCTGACTTAAGATACCAATGATTTCTGAGTATAAAAAAGTTTTAGGTGTATTGTGAGACTGTTCAAATTAGTTTTACAAGTGAAGGAAAACATTCGGAAACTATTTCTGTAAGGAAATGTGATGTGAAATGATGTTGACCTTCAGTCATGTCATTACAGTTGGTTTCACAGCAAAATCTTTATGATACATGAGAACAACTCCTTCAAATAAGGTCTCAGCAGCTCTTCTAAGCCAAAAGCCAGGAGTAGTAAAGCAATAGCATTTATTTTTAGTCAGGAAGAGAAATAGAAAAGGAAAACTTTTGTGAATCAGAATGTGAATAAAGAGATAATGAAATCCTCTTTTTGGAACACACTCTTTGGTTTATAGTACATTTCAATGGGTTGTCCATTCAGGAAGGAGAAGGAGCACATTTCCATGGGGCCCCTGTACCTCTCTTGGGAACTTGTGGGAGGGCTGAAGTAGTTCACACTACTTATTCCTCCTGAGATAAAACAGGAAAGTGGCTTCCAACTATTAATTAGGAAATTCATGGAGAATTAATAGATTTCCAAAAACAATGGACTTAATTATGGGATTTTAATTGTAATATATAATAGAATTATTTCAAAATTAGTTCTAAGTTGCCAGCTGAGTAACACTTCAGAAAAGTCTGCTGCAGTGACAGCAGGCACTGAATTTGCTGCAGCAAGGCAATCTATTCTGAATTGCTCTACAGGTTTGCTCTTGGTGTTGGCTGTGGGAGTAGCTGTGGGCATCTACAATGCAAATGAGAAAGGACATCTTTCACTTTAGTCTTAGTAGACATAAGCAGCTTTCATATTGGAAGACTGGAAAAAACCCCATAATAGTCTATACATTGTAGTCCAAGACTGTATCTTCTTGCTGATTTTTTTCCTGTATCTTCTTACTGATTGTTTACTGATGTATTTTTTTTTTTTTTCAGTAAAATTAGACATATGTTTACTTAATCTGAAGCCATTGTCTACCCTTTATTGAAGGAACACTTGTGTGTTTCTCTTAATCTTTCTGGAACATTAATCAGTCTGAGTTTTAAAAAGAATCTACCTCTGCAGTTGGGAGTGTAATTTGATTTATCTCTTTTTTTATTTCCCATTGACTATGTAATAGCTGTTTGGCTCTTAAAAAAAGTTTAATCTCTATATAGTGGAAAAAAGGAGGGAAAAATATAGGCATGTTGGGGTTGAAATGCATGCTGTATCTCTGTAATCTCAACAGAAGTGGGAAATTCTCTCTGATTTTGAGAACTTCAGTACCAATTATGGAAGTGACCTTTATAACAATTTAGTTAAATCATAAATCAGTTTTGAGACAGGATAAGAAGCATTTCAGAAGTATGTCTTCTAAAGTGATTTATATATTGGCAAAGTAGTGACTGCGTAGAAAAGGTGAGAACTGCATCATTTGCAGAGGACAGGAGGATGAAGCAGAGATTTTATGAGAAGCTAGCTATAAGGAGAATCTCTGGCAGAATGGAAAGAAAAGCCTATTTGTACCTAAATTTTCCCTTTAGCTCTTCAGGATACTCTCAGGTCAACACTGGGGTTGGAGAACTGTGACTTTTATTAAGATTTGCCAAAAATAGATCTCAGGAGGATTTTGAATGAGAGTGCCTGTGTGGGGGAGGGGGATGGCATATTGGAGTGTGAAGGCTTTTTTGCTTTTAGCAGAGTGGGCAGCATGGAGGGAGTGTGAAAAAGTAGCAGGAGAAGGAGACAAATAGGCGTTTCTGACTAAGTTGTTGTGACAGGAGGCAAGGTCCAAGGGATAATTTAGGATGGTAAACCTTTAAGACCAGACCTGATCTGATATGGTAATGTGGAGGAAAGTACCATAGAGGTTTGAAGGAAGGATGTGATTTGAATAAAGAGAGAGGTGGAACAGTTGAACAGATGTTTATTAGAGTTTCCAGAAAGCAGTGCTGTGAGTACTAAGGTGAAGTTTTAATGGTTTGAGTGTGGGTGAATGCTAAAAGCCATTGGACAAGACAAACTTAGCTATCCTCTATGCTGATAAAAGTTTAATGAATGAGATGTGAATGAAAGTGTGAGGCTTCACTGTGCTGCAAAATTAAATAATGGTGACAATAGAGGGTTTGTCAAAAGGAATGGAAAAATGCTGATGTGAGATGAAAAAGGTATATTTTGTGCATACTAAGCTTTGGCTTACCAACACTCATTCAGGACACGCTAGCTGACAAAGGAGAGACCAGATAAACTAATAGGTGCAAAAACATTAAAAATCTAAGGAGAAAAGCAGATGGGAGGCTGTCAAATAAGAACATAGTAGGTGAGAAGCAGCAGGCTTGCAGATTCTTAGGACAGAGGTAGAGCAAAAACTGAACTTGAAATATTTTGTTGCCCAGAACCATTGTCACCTACCTATTTTCACATCACAGTCCAGGCTGGTTTTTCCTTACCTTCTGTGCTATTGTGAATCAACTCTCATGCAAAGGAGAGATGAATGCCTTGTGTTGTATTAAGATAAATGTTTTGCTTGAAATGCAGTATGATTAAACTAAATTAAAACAAATTAAAACAAAGCCATTAAAACATTAATGTATTTTGAGTTATAAAAACCTGTAGGTAAATTCAGGCATCATAGGCTCATAATACTCTATGGTAACGGAAAATTGTCCTCCAACTTAGTTTTTCCTAGGTCAGTATTTTCTTTCCATGAAGCAGTATCCAGGTTATCTAGACGTTTTGATCCACTGGAGTTGCACAGAGGTCCTGTTTAGAGGTGTGGATCTTCCTGTGGTGTCTGCACAAGAACTGAGTAGTCTTGGGCACTTGTGACCAGGCACATGCTGTCAGTCCTACTTCAGACCTGCTGGTATTTAACTGGTTTTTTTTTAAGAGGATCAGCTCAAGATGATTTAAGTACTATGCCAAAGTATTTTCCACTCAAGGAAAAAGTTAAGTACTGTTGGTATCTGGACCTTTTCTTTCTGCACTTGAAGGCTCCTGTCTATCAAGAAAGGGATTTGTATCAGAATTTATATCACAAATTCCAGCCAAGTGATTTGCTTCAGTCTCAAACTTTCAAACAGCTCAGAAGTACATCTAAAGCTCTGAATAGAGGATGATATAACAGTGGTATTTTACACAGCCCCATATCAATTATTACATAACACTTTCTTGAAGCAGACCTTGTTCTCCCTTGCCTAGATTTGGCTTAAATATAAATAAACAATGAAGATTTCCTGGAAGAAAAATCATGAGAGAAGATGGAAGAACCTGAGCACCCTCCAGCTAAGGCAATTATGAATTTAGGTAATGTTATAGTTTCCCTTTTTTTCTTATACTTAATTATGTCTGTTTCACAATTGAGGTTTTACATATACTTTTCCCACTCAGTTTTGTTGTTAAAGATCTACAAAGTTAAAAACAGTCTACCTTTTAAACTGTTTTCTTCAGTAAGGCACTTCTGCATTTAATTTAAATACAAAAAGCTGTATTTTGTCATTCCATTTCTTGACATAAAGCTGATGCAATTTTAAATATGGTTTAAATGGAAAGGGACTGAAGGCAGTCAGATATCTGTCTCCATTTTCTGCGGAAACAACAAGCCTACCAAAGGCTTCTAGCAAGCCTCAAGCAATACCTGTTATAAAATTATATACCATAATATTCTATTAAAAAAAACATTTAAATAATGTTAGTACATCATTAAATCTTAGTTTGATTTTGACTTTTGTCTATATGGGCTTTTAAAGTGGACTTAGATATAGACTGACATAAGTTTGCAAGGCAGTGTGAAGATTTGGTCCTTCCTTGATAACCCTGAACCACAGTGACACTTGCAGTTGGACAAGGGCCAGGAAAGGCCTGGAACTGTGTCCTGTGCAAATGGTGGCTGTAACAATTCCCATGGCTGTTCATTGTTTGACACTGCTTGGAGAGCAGTGATGAACCTGTCCCTTCTGCTTCATACTCCTGTGAAATGAATGGATGTTTGACATCCTTAGTATCAGCCCTGCACATGTAATTCACACATATATACCCTATCTTATTTGTAAGAATTACTGGTGGAAAAGAGAAATCTGAAACATCTGTTCTGCCTGAGTCAGATTACAAGGTGCTTTGTCAAATGGTATCTGAGAGTGTGCTGTGGTACAGACACATCAGCTTCTGAATTTGGTAGGGATCACTGGCATGCTGCAGAAAAGCCACTCAGCAGATGGTAAGTGAAAACAACTTCTGTCCCTAACAAGGCAGGATGACTTTAAATCACTGAACTGAATGTAACAAAAAATATTTGTCAGTTATCCAGTCTGACTTAATAATTCATATTAGCACAGGTTGCATTTTTGGGCAGAATTTCTGCAACTTAATTTTTTAGTACTTTTCTTTTGTTCTTGTTCCCATGGTTTTGGTTAGTTGCATAGAAGACTTAAAACAGGTTTGTTTTTCTTTTAATTTATTTTTTATTTTGGTTTGTTTGTTTGTTTGTTTTGCAGACAATGGAAATGTATAAATTTTCATGGGGATTTGAATTACCCATGTAAATATCTGACAACAGACAGGAGGGAAACTGTTCTTCCATTTGCTTGATGGAAATCCTTCCTCTTATGTTTGATTTTAATTTGTGGGGGGGATTTTTGCGTGATTACTGTTTGCCACAATCAATAGTTCATTTATATAACCACTGCTGTCAATTTTAGAGGGCTGGTGTTTTTCATTTGTGTGTAAGTGCTTGAATTAAATGTAAAAGTTTGGAAACTTAAGTATAGGTCTCATACTCTTCTAGAAATCCACTGTCATTTTGCTATGAAAAGGTAACGAGAAATCTTAGAAACTTAATCTAAATCTTAAGCTAACTGTGGGGGTCCTCATCTGCATGTTTTAGGATAGCTAGGAACAGGAGATGTGAATTTTTGTTAGTGATTCTGTGCACTTCTTTTCCCTTTGAGACTTGACCCTATATAGCCCTTGTACAAAAGTATGTGTTAAAAGACAGAAGTTGTCAGTCAATTCTGCTTAAAGACCCTTGAAAGTTTGGAACCTGTATTTTTAGAATAAGGGGTCCCAACTTTTTCCTTGTGTGGAAAATACTTCAGAATAATACTTAAATTTCCCTACACCTAACAGTTTTTTTTTACGAAATATTGAATCATTAATAACTGGGATGAAAATCAAGCACCTGGCAGTGCTAGGTGATTAATTTATCTACATTTCTTAAAACTGACATTCTGGTATGAAGAAAAAATTTGGAAAGGGAGAAAATTTTCCTGTTTCAGTTCTCTCAGGCACAGTAGAACAGCTGTTGTGAGACTCTGCTGGAGGTGCTGAGTGGGCTGTGGTGCCATGCAGTAACCTATAAGAAGGGAAACATGTTGTGAATAAAAATAAATATAAATGTCAATGATGATGAATTAAGGTTTGTTTGCAGACCACATGGGAATGTTTATTTATATATATTTTAGTACATGTATATAAAAACACTTGCATAATGGAGATGCATGTTCAATGCAGAAGAGAATATGAAGAACAATCAAGAATTGTACAAAGGCCTTTAAATTATTAATAAGGAAATATGATTGAGAGTTATAAAGTGTTTAGATTTTTCAGTTAAAGGAAGAAGTCATAAAATCATAAGATGGTTTGATTGGGAGGGACCTTTAAAGATCCTCTAGTTCAACACCTTTGGAATAAGCAAGGAAACCTTCCACTTTGACCAAGTTGCTCTAAGCCACATCCAACTTAATCTTGACAGCTTCCAAGAATGAGGCATGCACAGTTTCACTGGACAACCACATTCTTCATAAAGAATTTCTTCCTTATATCTCCCCTTTTTTAGTTTAAAATTGGTGCCCTTGTTCTGTCACACAGACCCTCATAAGGAGTGTTGCTTCATCTCTCTTACACGTCCTCTGGTTATTCAAGTTCTGTAATAACATCTCCCAGCTGTCTTCCCTTCTCTAGGCTCAACAGTCCCCACTCTCTGAATCTGAAAGTGCCATAGGAGAGGCACTCCAGCCCTCTCACCATTTCTGTGGCTCTCCTCTGGGCCCACTCTACCAGATCTGTGTCTTTCTTGTGGATCTCAAAGCCGCACTCAGTATTCCAAACGTACTCTCATCAGAGCAGGGAAGAAGGGAAGACTCACCTCCCTCAAACTTTGGCCATGCGTTATTTTAATGCAGCTCAGGACACAACTGAATTTCTGGGCTATGAGAGCGCATTTCTGGCTCATGTCCAATTTCTTACAGAATTTAAGGTAGATGACATGGTATCAGTTGTACTTCCCTTTCCCAGAAATGCAGTCACCCCAGCTACTGGAGTGAATTTCTTTGTTACTAGCCAGCAACTCATTAGTTGGAAATAATAACAATAATATATTTGTGAGGTCTATAGGTATTAATATAATATGACAAGACCAAAAGTCAGTCTACATTTTATCAGGCTATCTTTGATATAAGTAGCATTAAGAGTGTTAAGTTTGTAAATTGATATTTCAATGAGAAATGATGCTCTGTGAAGTTTTATGGTGGCTTCCCTTTTTAATTCAAGAACTAGCAAAAGCGACCTGCCTTGTAGATTCTGTATTTTATAAGCACAGATCTTAAGAGTAATTTCAAATCCCAAATATATTGATCATATTTTCAGTTGCTGGAAACTGACATGGCTCTGCCTTCAGTGAAATGATGTTCAATTAGAAGAGTGAAAAATTTTACCCTTTAGTTTGGAGTAACCTTTAGCACATATGCACTTTTAGGACAAAGGCCTTTACAGATACAGGTTGTAACCAAGAGAATGAATGGAATAATAATACTTTATTTATACTTAGCTACTTATTCTAGACATTTTCCATGAGATAAGTCATCTATGGAGACAGAGAAAGTAGTGCAAAGTAGTGTTGAATGAAATAAGTGAAACATGAGATGTTTTGGCAGCAGATCAAATCAGCTTTCAACTGTGATAAGGAATGATTGCTTTAGTATGTTTCTCTGTGTACTACAACTTCTTATAAGTTTTGGTGAGTAATAAATACAAATATAGTACTTGATGAAATTTTTTCAATTCATAGGTTAAAATGCTTTTTGAAATAAAGAGGAAAGACTGGTTCTACAAACAGGTAAAAGTGACTTAAAGTTATAGATAAGTCTACCTGGAATTATATTTTGTAGTCCTAATAGCTCTCATCTTATTCAACCTTTTCAAGCTCTCATCTTATTATACATGTTCATTTCAGTTATTGAAAGAGAGAAGGTTTTCATAGGATGAACCTTTTTCTCTGAAAACATAATTTTTTTTCTTGCTGCAATGGTAGCCTATTCCATCTCTTTGGACTCTGTTTTAGAAAAGTATTTTATTTAGAAAGACTAACAGGTGTTCTTAAAGTATGATTCTGTTTCTTCCTTACTCCTCAATGATGTTTGCTTTGTCTATGACTGCAATGAGAAGTTACTGAGTATAAAATGGAAAATAAGGTTAGGTAGTAAATATATACTTGTTATTCTGAATACATGTTAATTATTCTCTGATATGTGGTATAAATCTTGATCTCTGCAGTAGAGGCTTTACTTACAGGGGAGAAGATAGATGAGGAATAAAAGAGGTTACACAAAAATGGGAGAGTCTGTTCTAAAAGGAAACAGACGTCTGGATCTTTTTATCCAAGTTTCTACAATGTTGTGCTGATATTAATCTGAATGTTGGATTTCTGAATTAAAACTAGCCATTCTATAACCTGATGTGTAGATGTCACCATTCTAGCAAGGCAGGTATATTAGTCATTCATTATATACACTTGATCTGGATAAACCCAAGGTTTTAAAGGATAAAAAAAAGTGGAAAAACAGTGAAAATGTATCAGCTATCCTGACAGCGAGAGTTTCAGTAATAGAACTTATAAACTCAAAAAAATATGGAAAAATGAGTAGGATTTGGAGCTGGGCTGGAAAATACCTTGTCATGGGTTAGGCAAAGTAAATGTAGTGCAGATCTAAATGCTGGGGTGGGTTTATCTAAGAGCAGACAAGCTGAGAGCTTTTGCCCTTTTTGACTCTAGCTCACATGAGTTTCCTCACTCAAACCCAGTGCTGCATTCTCTTGTATTCCTGGCAAGGAAATTGCTGCTGGTCCAGGGAGCAGAAGGTTATGGTTGCTGCTGTGGGGATGCTCACAGCACAGTTACACAATTACACAGTTACAGTCCCTGGTACTAAAGACCAAGGTTCCTGTGCACCACTGCCATTTGTCTCCACGCATCCTTCATCTCCAGGTTTTTCCCCAGCATGGATCAGTTTCTTTGTGTCCCCTGGCTCTCTTGCTTTCCAGACAATCAGCTTTTGGGAACACTTCCATTTTGTCTCTTTACGGAACCTCAGGTCCCTGGTTATTCTTGTCTAGACACTCTGTGTGCAGAAGCACAATCCATGATGAGCTTTCAACCTGTGGTTATGTCTCATCTCTTTTTTGATGAGTTGGTGAATTCAGGATGAGCTGCTTTTGTGTAGATGTTATCAAAATATGCAATCAGCCCATACTGGTTGCAAGTAGTTGATAAGATTTGGCTTGAGTGTTTAGAAACTGTGTTTTGGATATTCCTTCTTATACACCTCCTTCCCTCTCCCCAGTTATGTGCCAGTGTTTGCATTCACAGCTTAAACTATGTATTCCTTATAATTGTGGAAAATTGAGTCTTGCGATGGACTGCAAAACAGTCTGTTTGGTTTGGTCTTGAGACCAGGGCTGAAGTGAGACAGTGTGTGATTACCTTATTTTGAATATGCAAATATCCACTACTCTTTAGCCAAGGGAGCAAGACTTGTGACAGGCCATTACTCATTCCTGTAATTATCTTTTTTAACTGTAGCTACAGAACCTTGTTTTAGAGCTGGTTTCAGCTGTGTGAGTTTACTGTGGTTTCTCAAGTGCACAAAATGGTTTTCTAAATTAAGCTATTTTTGCATCTCCTTGGAAGTAAAACATAGCTTTCAGATAAACATGCAATAGATTGCAAGTGAGGTGAAGTTGTTAATTTTTAGCAGAATAGTTCTTGTTAAGCATCAGCTATACTGCAAGTCAATGTAAAAGTCTGGCTAAAGTTTAAAGGACTTCAAGCAGAGCTGGTTACATTGTTTGCTTTGAAGCCAGATTTATGGTACAAAGTACTATAATTTTTTTTTCTTTAAATATCTGGGTTTGCTTTCAAACATCTTGAGGTTGATATTCAACAGCTGTGAATTGCCAGGTAATTAGCATAACTGTCTCAGCAGGAAAGTTGTCCTTCCTGACAAAGATGTCAGTGTCAGTGATATTTTCTCTTTGACTCACATCTGCTACATCTGCTGTGTTCTTATTCTGACAGGTCAAACAGGTGGATATCAAACAAAAGCTCTATCTCCCAAAATAGTATCAGATGTGATTCTAGGACCAAGTAAAATTATGAGCATTTTCTTTCTTCTGTAATTTCTTTTTCTGGGTATTGTGTGAAAAACCCAGAGAATCACATTCTCCAGACATACCATCTTTATGAAAATTATGGCTTCAGAAGTATTTTTTCATAACATGTACAATATATTCAAGGCCCATGAAAGAGTTAGGAAAATACATACTCTATTCCTTTTTGAATTAACTGAGTAAAATCTGAAATGTCTATTACTTATACTGAAAGCACAGAACTTCCTGCTATCCTTTATGAATTTGGAGTTGATGGTCTGGATTCTGACAGGCATTCTCCAAATGACTTGGACTGGGAAGATGGTGATCAAATTTCCATTATTTTCTTGCAGAGATCTCCCATTGGAATCCTAATGAGGGTAGGTTTGGTGATGAGCACCTAAAGAAATCCACTTCGTCTGTCAGACTGTTAGGATATGATAATTTTAATTAAAGACAGTGAAGAGGGCATCTAAATGTCAAAGGTCCTACATCCTCTAGAAGCTATTTCTTCTTTGAAATATTTGAGAAATGGGGCACTTATATATGCTGTGAAGTTATCATTAGTACTCTGGCTGCAGGTAGAAGAGAACAACAGGAGTTTATAAGAACCTCACAATCTCAGTAGGTAAAATTAGGATGCTAAATTGGTAGGAGGGAGCAGTAGATTACATTAGAGAAGGTTAAATATTCCACATTACAGAAATAATTTCCATTTCACTTTCATTACATTTGGAAACATCTATTTCAGTAATGGATTTTTTTTTTTTTGTTTCATTTTAAAATTAATCTAAATCTCTATGTAAGGCTTTCAATTGCAATTGTGACCACTTGAGTAATTAGAGAATTAGAAACGGAAGGAAAGCTTTGTGAGCAAACCAAGACATTTTAAGTGCTCCTTGAAGATGGAATAGCTTCTTAGGTACATATATAATTAGGAAGGTTTTTTTTAATACTTAAGGAAAAATAGTATTTTATTTAGAATATTCTAGTCAGTTCTGAAGTTTTTCTAGGATGCAACCACTTACTTCTTTCCTCTGCCAAAAAAAGAACATCACCAAAACCCACAGCAAAACCCAAGCCTCACAGTAAAAATGTACTGTGTATACTCTGAGGGCAAGATAGAAAACAGATAATTTTGGGTATATTTCTTCTAAAAATAAGACTGCTGTTTTCCTAGAACATATACTATTGAAACATGTAACTATTGATTATGCTTCATTCTTTTTAATGCCAGTATCTGACTGCCTAATTCAGTGTCTGAATCAGAAGTAAGTCTTGAATTTAAACTTCTAATCTTAATATTAGATTAATTAGTTGTTAGTCCCTCTGGGTTTCTGCACTGGATTACTTTTGTCCTTTTTGAATGTATTTCTTTGAAAACTTTCTTTTTACTGTGTTCATGTCTGTTGGAACGATACTGCCTGCTGTAATGCCTTGTGGCTGGAGATGTGTGTCAGTCCTCCATTTCCCAGCTGTCATGTTTCTTGGCTGGTTAGGCTTTCCTGCCCTGAGTCTGCCCAAAATCTGAGTGTATGAAGGAAATTGTGTTAGTCTTTCTTACTCTGTAAGAATGGTACAAAATCACAGTAATGGAATGGTTGAGGTTGGAAGAGACCTCTGGAAGTTTTCTTGTCCAGTGCTCTTTCTCAAGCACAGTCATCCAGAGCCTGTTGCCCAGGATGGTGTCCAGACAGTTTTGGATGTCTCCAGGGATGGAGATTCCACAACCTCCCTGGGCAACCTGTGCCAGTGCTCAGTCCTCCTCACAATGAGAAAGTTGTTCTTGATGTTCTTCAGTTTATGCCTATTGCCTCTGGTCCTTCCACAGGGCACAAACTGAAACCCTGGCTCTGTCCTCTACACACTCTCCCTTCAGGCATATCTATACATCAATAAGAGAATCTCTCAGCCTTTTCTCATATGAAAGATGCTCCAATTGCTTTGTCATTTTCATGGTCCTTCACAAGGATCTCTCCAGTATGTCCCTATCTCTCCTGTAGTAAGGAACACAAAATTGGAAAAAAACAGCTTTCAAGAGTGGTCACTGCTGATCAGAGGGAAGGGGTCACCCCCTGTGACTTGCTGGCAGCATTTCTGCTAATGCAGCCCAGGACAATGTTAGCCTTTCCTGCCACAAGGACACATTGCTGTCCTGCTTTCCTCTTCGTTAGTCTTTGATTGTATGCCATGTTTTTTGTCATTCTTTTCCCTGTGTCTTGGTTGGGGAAATAGGTTGCTGTTGTCAGCAATTATTTCAGCCTTACTGCCATGGTAGTTCTCACTGTCAGGTCTTGGACAGCCGCGTCCTTGTTTTCCTTTAGGAGGCTACCAAGGTTTTTTAGGAGGTTTACCAAGGGGCAAAATCCCTCTTAATCCAGTTCTTCTAAGCTTGAAAGGACTAACATATTGCTTTGGTTCAAGGCAAGAATGTTCCCTTGTAAATAAGACCTATGTAAGGCAAATCAGCATATTTATTTGTCTTTACCCTTGCAGTTTGTACAGGAGCCTTTTTGATCCGGTTGTTTGTTTCTATGGGGTTTTTTTTGTTTGTTTGTTGTTGTGATTTTTTTGTTGTTTTTTTTACCTTCTGGAAGTTTCAGATCCTCCTTGTTCTGTTTCTTGATTTTGTCTATGATTGTATCAATCAACTCAGATTACTGGAAAAATACTATTTAAACATGTATTTATTGTTCTTCAAGGAGAACTGTTATAGAGCCTGTGGCTATTTCCAGGATGTCATTAATAGGAGTAGAGGTTATTTATGGCCATTAACACTAACTGTAGGTAGAGGAACTGCATGAAGTCTGCAATTTTGCAAACCTTCCCTTGGGAAGTTGACAGAAATATTGAAAATCAATTCCTTTTTACTGTATTTTTAAAAAACGCATTTTTAAATTCATCCTTGTTTTCCAGCTCAGAGAAAACCTTTTTGTTGTGGAGATGTCTCAGACGAGTAGGCACTGTATCTACCTTGTCCATGATATCTTTATTGGGTGCTTGATATGAACTCTTCTGTCTGGGCTTCAAAATTGCTGTGGGTTTAATTTTTAGTGAAAAGTAGTTCTTACACAGTTACAGATTCACAGCTTAGATTTTACTTGTGTGTCTAACTCAGGAAGAATGGGTGAAACAGACAAAGGAACTGGTGCAGCTATTGGCAAAATGTCTGCCCGTCCACAAATGGGAGCATCTGAGATATCTCACTCATCACAATGGACAGTAAAAACAGCCAGTTCTACATTTCAATCTTAGAGATTTTGCTTATTCCTTTCACTTTCCATGCACTGTGCTGAAGATGTTGGAACTCATTCTGTTCACTGTTTTATCCAAGTGTGGATTTTCAGATGACTGATCACATTATTAGTCTACTTGTTTTTGTCCTTAGGGAAGAGCTGAATGGAAAGGACTAAGGATTTTATGCTTCTAAATTTTTAAGGGTGGTTCTGATTTACATTTAATTAAACTTTCCAGATATTCACAGGTACGAATGTGATCTACCTAAGAACATAACAAAAAGGAACACTGCTGCACTTTCAAAGTCATTGTTCTGTGACTTAACTGAAGATAAGAAATTTTGAATCCTATTTAACAGGATTTTGTTAGTGCATCATGAGTCTACTTCTAATTGCAGAATGGTTGAGGTTGTAAGGAGCCTCTTGAGGTATTCTGATCCAACTGCCTGCCCAAGCAGGGCTACACAAATCCAGTTGCCTTGGACTGTGTTCAGATAGCTTTTGAATATATCCAAAGAGGGAGACTCCACAAATTTCTTGGGCAACCTGTGCCAGTGCTCAGTCACTCTTACAGTGAAAAGGGACTTCCTGATGTTCATTTGGAGCCTTCTCTGTTTCAATTGATGTCCTTTTCCTCTTGCTTTGTTACTTGAGCACTGCTAAAAACCACTTCATCCCCTTCGCACCCTCTCTTTCTGTAGATCTATATATAAATAAAATAAAACACGAGCCTTCTCTAGACTAAATAGTGCAGGTCTCTCAGGCTTTCCTCATGATCCCATCCCTTCATCATTTTCTTGGCTCCTTATTCCTTATCTTATCAGGAATTGATTCAGTAATCTCTGTCTCTTGCACTGAGGAACTTGGAACTGGGCTTGGCCCAGGTTTGTGCTTATTAGCAGTGGCAATGCTCCAGACACAGCCCAGGACACTGTTAGCCTTTCTGCAGCAAGGGCACGTTGCAGGCATGTGATCAACTTGGTGTCCACCAGGACCCTCAGATGTTTTCCAGCTGGTCAGTTGTCAGTCAATACCGGGGAACTGGAGTTGTTCTCTCTACATGCAAGTCTTGGTACTTCAGGAGGTTTCTGTCTTTTTTTTTTTTTTTTTTTTTTTCCAGTAGTCTATTTTTTCCAGCTTGTTGAGGTCTCTGAATTGCTGCACAAACCTCTTATGTAGTGCAGCAAACTATCTATTCTACCCAGTTTTCTTTTATCAGTCAGTCACCTTCTGGTGGGCTTCCATTTTATTCAATGTGTAAACTTCTGACCCTCTTAAATGAAGGACCTGTCCTGCTTATATCAGTTGTAAGACAAAATGTGTAATAAAACGTATATTTTAGTTTCTTGTACTAAAGTTAACACTTGCTTTATTTTTTCCTGTAGAGTTAACAGCTGTGATTATTAAGAAAAAAATATATTATGAAAAACTTTATCAAATGAACCCTATTGACAAATATTGATTTAACAAAAGGCATTCATAATTCTGAATGCTATTAGAAGTTATCTGTCTTCAAAGAGGGGAGAAAAATTATAAAAGATGAAAACCTGTAGAGGTATCACTTATGAAACTGAAAAAAATAATGATTTGCTTGTCAGCAGTATTAAATAATGTAAGTCACCAAAAAAAGTAGTCATGTTTGACAGTCATGTATGTTACTGTTCTCCTAATCTGATTTCCCAAATTTGAAAAAAAATGTACTTTTTGGTGACTTAATGCATGTAGTGTTGTTCCCTAAAAAAAGAAATGTATTTATTGCCAGCTGTGGATATCAGGAACTGATGATCTACAATAATGAAAGTTTGCTTTAGGCTTCACTCTATTCACACCCTGAAAAGCCTGTTCTTCCATGCAGGAAGCAGTTGCATGTTTTTGCACATTCTTCTCTCCATGAAAAAATATGAAGATATCTTCAGGCAGAAGGTCGGAAGACTTAGCTATCTATGTCTCCCAATGAATCAAGAAAAAATCTTGAAAAAAATGTTGTAGATGAGCATAACATGAATCAAAACTAATGATCTTGTAATTCACACACAAGAAAAAAAACTTATAGTGTGTCTGCTCTAAAACACAATTCATAATGTCTCCCAGTCTACTTGAAAGTGATTTCAGAAAGAAAAACCTAGTGTTATGTTTGTGAAATCATTGTCCCTAAAATGAACATGCCACCTTTGCCTTGTAAGATTCAGCTTTTGGGAGGTTGCTGATGCCATGGCTGAGAGTGACAGAGGGAAGAAAATAGTGACACTTGTTGTAGATTTTCCTTTTGATATTGAAGTGTGTTGGCTATTGTGATGATGTTCAGAACAAGGTATTTGGATTTTTAGTAACTCTTGTCTGTAAAAGAAAGAACATACAGAAAACAATGGTACTGCAGAAAAAAACCCCACAAAGTCAGATTCAGGAGTCTTAATGCATAATTCTGTAAGTGCAATATTTTTAACTTATGATGATTTTTAGGATAAACAGAATCTTAATAGACCAGGACAAGATATACATTGCTGAGCAACTATTAGGTTTAAAGGTCCCAATACTTCAAAAGGGTGAGTATTCCTGATCCAAAAAAGCAGGTTTTCTGAGATTCAATACTCTTCCCCTCATCACTGTGTATTGAATATTTCAGTTACTGTGAGAAATAGTTTTGTGGTATCTTTATTCTTAACTAATTTTTGTTGTTCTGATCCTTGAAATAGCGCTCTTACACATTTAGATCAGAAGGCTTAACCTGTGTGGAAAGCAAAGCCGAATTTTTTTCAAGATCAAAGAAAAGCACCCTAAATATATGCAAGTTTCTTTGAGTTTTGGGAATCTATTGTGATTTTGTCAGGTAGCCTAACGTGGGAGCCTGCCGAGGATGTAATGCCTCTGTAAGAACATGGATATGTATCTAGAGCTCCTTGCCCTGCAGCCCTCCCCACTGCTTTATGACCTGGTTTCTCCAAGGAGGAGAGGGAGGGCTCACAGTGCACTGAAATGTATCCCACTTTACATGAAGCACTCCATGGAATGACTGCCCTGTGGACAGAATTTGAGCCCAAGTGACATTCAGAGGCCATTGAATTTTAATGCAGTACCCTTGAACAGAAGCCTTTCACCGCAGTTTTCTGACAACTTGCATTGAGCCTCTGGTGTTTGTGTGCCTGAAAGGTGCCTGAGAGCAAAATTTTTATTTTGTATGCTTGCTCTGTATCTGTGCTAGCAGAGTGTGTGTGAGTGGGTATGTTTGTGTGCATATATATGCTCCCAAGACCCGGCATTTCAAAACACATTTGTCTGAATTCCAAGCATTTAAGGGAAACAATGTAGATATGAGGCATGAAAAAATGTTCTGCTGAGTAGCCATATTAGAGCAATGCAAAAGCAGTAAGCTTCCAATTCTTAAATAACAGGACTGTGTGTACTCAAGGGAAAACAAGTAATAGCAGCTCTGCTGAAGTCAGGCAATGTCAGATTATGGTGATGTGAGATCAGCAGGCACCAGGATTCTGCTATTAATCATAAGTAGAACTTCTGTTTCCAGTAGAATATAAAGAATTACAAATACAGATTTTCTTAAATATTACTTTTTACTGCTGTGGTATGACTAAGTGCTTTCATGGTGGAAAAAGGTGATGTTTCCTGGTTGTATTTTGAAACATCTTCACAAGAAGGTGGGTTGCTTGGCTCACAGCTCTCGAACTGACTTGGTCTGCCATCTGTAATACTCTATCTTTTGCTTTTTGGAGATTCAGTTCTGACAATATTTTGTTCTAATGTAAGTTGCAAACTCTGAGCTTAGTGGAGATCATTCCTGGCAGCATCGAGTGATGTTACTTTTAGGCTATGAAAGTTTCAGCAGAAGTATTTAACTGTTTTGCTTAGCAGAAATCTAATGGATATTCATGAGTTCAAAATGTTAGTGTTCTTGAAGAAAAATACATCATACAATTCACTATAAAATGTCTTCTGGAGATAAGATAGAATCAAAGCATCTTTTTCTTTAACCAGCTAATGTAAATGGGGTGCAATTGCTCACTTAGGTCCATGGAGCCATCAAAATAAAGTGAAGGAATAAAGTCTTCCTTGAAGAGGTATTTTTTCTATGAGTTGAGACATTTCAGGGAACTCAACTGCTGATTTACAGAGATCTGTATTTCTTTTTTTTCCTCATTTTTTTACCCTATGGCAATATCCTGCTTATGATTTGGATTGATATCAAGAGTGTTCTGCCTTTGAATAATTGAAATTTTGCATTTTAACTTGGCCGCATGGATGGTTTTCAGTATTGTTGGGTAAGCAACACTTGCAGAATCAACACTAACACTTCCAGAAGCGCTACTCTGTCCATGCCCTGGACAAATCTGGGAGCCAAAGGAAAGTCTGGTAGAACAGTGATCCTCAGTGAAAAAAGCACTCATTTTCACGACCAGCACACTGGTGATGAGGACAAAGCTTCCAGTATGGAAATTGCACCCAGCCCATTGAAAGCGGGGGAAGCATGGACATGAGAGCCCCCACAGGCACACACCTTTCTGCTGTAGTATCAGGACTGCCCTCCTCTAGTGAATGTTCAAATGCTTCCAGTGAATGAAAACTGTATTGTGGCCACAACCTATACTTTTCAGGTTGAAAATTGTCTTGTAAATGATGCTTCTTGGGTCATTATGCAAGTCAGATATTATAATGTAGATGAACATTTTCCAGCCATGAGTAGCTGCAATGAGCTAGGAGAATGAATTGCTGTCTCAGGACTAGATATTTCTGGTTGCTTTTTCAATTGCAATGCCTTCCATGCACGTGCAGATTTGTGCAGCCCTTACATATAAAATAACAAATGCATGGCCTCAAATTCAGAGCTTTGTTACTGGAAAAAAGGTTTAATTTATGGAAGAAAGATGAGTTAGAACAATCTTATAAGACAACAAAGTTTCTACATGAAGTATGCCTTGAATTGCAAAATTCGAGTAATGTGTGATGACCTAGAAATAGGTATTTTTGAATTATTGGTTCTGGTTTTGGCTAGAGTAGGGTTAATTTTCCTTAAAGTGTCTGGTGTGGGGCTATGTTTTGGATTTGTGCTGATCACCGGGTTGATAACTTAGAGGTGTTTTTTTGCTGTTGCTGAGGAAGTCTTACATGGAGCCAAAGCCTTTTCTGCTTTCTGTACCAACACACTGACAAGGATTTTGGGGGTGAGTGGAAGATTGGGAGGAGACAAATCCAAGACAGGTGACACAAATTGACAAAAGGGGCTATTCCAGACCATAGGGGATCATGCTCAGTGAATAAAGTGAGGAGAAGAAGGAGCAATGAGGGATGTTTGGAGTGATGGTTTTGGTCTTCCCAAGTCACCATTACCTGTGATGGGCCCTGCTGTCCTGGGCATGGCAGAACTCCTGCTTGCCCATGGGAAGAAGTGAATTAATTCCTTGTTTTGCTTTGCATTTGTGTGGCTTTTGCTTTCTGTGTTGAACTTCCTTTATCTCAATCCATAAATTTTCCTTCTTTTATCTTCGGATTCTTTCCGTGTTCCTAATGATGGCAGGGGACTGAGTGAGTGACTTTGTGGGGCTTGGTGGGATTAAACCATGACATACTGTTACTAAGTATTTTTAGCTCAAGTGTTGTAGCTTATAACAGAGAGTTTTTAAGGATGTTTATTTCAAAGTTGCTTAGAATCTGCACCCTGGGGTCATGAGGATGGAAAATGAATGAGTTCTGTATCTCCAGCATGGAGTAAAAGGTTTAGAATATTAAATTTTATTTTTGTCCCCAGGGTTTTATGAGATGTGAGCAGATGGGACTTTGATTCCAAGTGTAAGCCCAATGATAAAAGACTGGAAATCACACCATTAAAAAATTATAAGCAGTAGATTATAAATTTTTATCACTTCCTATTGTTAATTAACCTTTAAAAGCTGATCATGCAGAGAAAGCCTGGGGTTTGGTTTCTGTGGGAACACTATTTAGTAGTAATGAGCACCTGAGGATTCTTTTCTCTCCCAGAGTGAACATGACATTTCAATTCTTGCAGATTTGTGCACGAAGCCAGCACCTTTCAGTCTTTTCAGCATAGCAAGAAAGTTTGATATTTTCTGTATAGATGCAGAAAGGGCAGTGATTTTCTTCTGCTTAGGCTGGATGTGATTCCACTCTCACATTCAAGAATTAGTCTCCTGAATAGCACTCATTTTCAGAAGTGTTGCTAGGAACCTTTTGCTGACATTTTGCCATCAGCAGGAGTAAAAATGAAAGCCTGTAATGATGACTTCACCTTCACTTATATTTATCCGACTGGATATGATTGAATTTTTGTAGCCATTTAAAATTTCTCTTTTCTTTCAAACAACTTGAACTGCACCAAAATAGACATTAAAGTAATGGCAAAAGAACACTATTTTAGAATCTTGAATGAAGTTGCTTGACACAGTGCAGAAAGGTTATTGGACTAGTCCAGTTGTATATGTTGGATCCTGCAAATGTTTTGCATGAACTTGGATTTTCTTAAAAAATGTCTTCTGATGGTGGAAAATACAGTGAATAAAATGCATGAAAACGTGTTTAAAGTACATTTTGGTGTGAAGTGTATGCAGTTTAAGAAAGATATATATGTTTTTTTGTGTTTTTCTGAGTGTAGTGTTTAACAAAAAAAGTGTAAGGAAAAGGTTGCAAATGCTTTCACAAGTGAGAGAGACAAAATTCTGTATCATTAAGTTATTGATGGTTGGCATTTCTTCATTATGATTAAGCCAGACATTTTATTTTCCTTGGAAAACTACAATCTAGTATAGCTACTGTGCTAAGAATTAGAATTTGTCTGTAGGTAAGTTGAATATCTTCTGAATCTATATGGTTATTTTATGGTGTCTTTCCTTCTCTTTACTTTAGACTGGGAGAGTTTTCTGACATTTCCATAGAGGCATGAATTTAATTTTAAAAATCACTTTATAAGTAAGAATTGGAATATTTTTTTGACTTTTTATTAGCTCTAACCAATATATTTGCCATTTGGTATTAAACATTTATTAGTTCCACCTATTTTAGCATGAGATGAGAGAAAAATAATGGTCTGTCCACTTTTTTCACTTCCTTTATATTAAAAAACTTTATTGGCCTTTTGCCAGTTTGCTGTATTTGTATTGGCAGATACAGATGGCCAAATAAGTTGTGGTACAGAGAAGGGTCCAAATCTACCTGGCTGGGACACCTGACCTTTTCACAGATATATGAGCAATGTGAGGAAAAAGCCTCCCCAGGCAAATAGTAATCTGCCAGTATACGGCCAGCAGTAGATACCCCATGTAGGAGAAATGAATATAATTTGTAATATCCGACTTGTGGGAAATTCTCATCTTCCATTGTTTGGTTTTCATACCAGTACACCAAGAGTCTGAAGCTTCGGATTTTTGCAGGGTGGAAATTTTGGCAGTTTGACAAGAAAAAATTAAAAGTATTTTGACTTACCACTTGGAAGGTAAGGAAGCAGGAATTGAAGTAACCTCCTCACAGGGAGGATTTCAAGAGATGTAATGCCACTAGAAAGGTAGGACAGCAAAAGTTAGGAGTAATGTGTGGTGAAAACCCGACTGAACAGACAGAATTAATTTCAGGGAAAAATGAAAGGCTCTGTTAGGCCAGCTGGCCAAAGGTTGCCTCAGCCTTAATGAGGTGCTTCAGAGGAAGGACAAGAAAAAAACTTGTAGAAGAGTATAGCATGAGTGTGGAAGGGAATCGTGTCCTTACATCCTACTAATAATGATTGACAAAAAGCTTTATCTCTGAATGCAATCTTAAGTAGCCAAATATGGTTGTTTATTAGAGGAGGAGGAAGACACTAAAAGGAAAAGAGTTTTTCCTTTTTTCTTCTGTCCATACAATTTCTTGTCAAGTTTTGCTTAGCAAATCAAAGCCCCCATTAACTGATGCTTTTATGAAGTAGCTCACAATGTAGAACTTCCGATTTCCTCAACAAACACTTTTTACAGACTTTGTAACAGAAAAGGACCCCTGACATCCTTAGTTTATGACTTCAAAAGAATAAAAATAGTACCTGAGAATTAAGGAAAATAAAAAGTATTTTCTAATTCTGTTATTAATTTTTCATGCAAATACTGTAAAATGTACAATATTCTGTTTAATTTTTTTCTGGGTACTTGCAGGAGTGTGCTTCAAAATAAGATAGTGAAGGGCTTATGTTTTATTTAGTATGTATAAATACTGTATCAAGCCTCTATGTAATTCGCAAACATAATACTGTGGTTTACATTTGTATATATTATAAAAAATCAAATCCATAAAAAAATCAGAATATGAAACTGAAAGCATAATTTAGAACCTCAAGGAATTTATATCCAGAATTTACATCTGTTCTGTGGTCTGTTGGATCCTAATGGATAAGTTACTGGAAAACTTTTCAAGTAGTGTGAGAACTTCAGAGAAAAAAAGCCCTGTTTTTTTGTCATTAGCTGTGAAACATATTTTCATTTTATTGGAGGCACATTCTCCTTCTGCAGTTCGGATCTGAGTTTTGCTGTTCTAGTGTTTTATGTTTCTCCTCCCTGTGCCAGTCTTTCTTTCAAAACTCTGAAGCCTAGCTGGAGCTAAAATAATTGAATTATGGTAGTAGCTTCTGAGTAGCAGCCAAAATATTCTCTGCAGTCAGAGAAGGCTTTTGATGCACTTGGCTTTTTCACTGTTTAAAAACACCTACTCTTTCTCAGCTTTTAAATTAACAGTAACGAAATCTGAACATGAAGGAGACTGAGAGTTTGGAGAGGCTTCTGGAGTCTAAGCATCTCTAATCTTGGCAACTAGTTCTTGTTTCTGATAACTTTTTGTAAGAAAGACTTGAAAAAAGGGAAACCTTGTGCTAAATCACTGAGGTGTATCCCTCAAACAGATTTAGTCTGAAGTAAAAAGCAAACAAAATATAGTAATGATGCTGGAGGGTGTAAAGCTCTCTTCTCACTTGACTACTGTAGATACTACCCAATGAAAGTATAGGAGAATGTGACTTCTGGATGTGCCTTAGGTAGCTGCAACAGGCACAAACAACTGGCAGGGCACTGGAGCAGCCCAGTGGTGCTCTGCAAATGTCATTACTAGTGCCACCAGAGATGAGCTAATAACAGGGATAACAATATTGGCAACAGCCCAGACAAAATTAGTATCTCAAGAATTGCTGCCTTCTGCTCTAATGATCCTGTAATAGTATTCACTTATTTTTAGATTGGTCTTCATATGGCTTTTTCACAGAATATTTCATCAAGCGAGTAAAAAGAAAGAGGAAGTATGAATAGTTAAATCCACTGTCTTTTTCTTATGTAGATACTGTACTTTGAAAGCTTTACTTTACACTGGATGTATACAATTACTCAGGTTTGAAGATACCTGTTAAAGGCCCTTTTGGTTACAAAGGCAGCTTTTTGTGCATGTCCCCTTCAGTGATATATCTTTGCAGCAACTTATTTAGGATGCTGGCAGGAATGACTTTCTGCATTTGGGAAATTGGATCACAGGATATAGAGGATTTTTTTTAAACTTTTTGTAAAACAAAGTGTGTGCCTTGCCTCTAGTCTTGTGCTGTTTGCATACTGAATAACTTCCTTCATATTTCCAAGGAAGTTTCTATTTCTAAGTACAAGGCTATTTTCTCAGGTTAAAAAATGCAGATGATAAACTTAATCTGGCAAACTTTTTGGACAGCTCTTAAGTGAAAGATGCCAGAAAAGAAACATACCAGATAAAGAACAAAGATTTTTCTTCAGAAATCCTTGAGGACCTGTACAGCTATGAGGAACATCATAATTTGTTGATTTTCTGATGTTGGTTTTATGAGGTATTGGTTGATAAATGACAGGGTGCCAATAAAAACACTCATCAGTTTCCCATCTGTATGTCTGTGCATCCATCCATGACTCGCAGAGTATGCATTTTCTCTGCCTAACGTGCTTCTGTGTCAGAATCTATTTTATACTGTATTTCAGATCCTGCTTTAGAAAGAAGCTGTTGACTGAAGTTGCCTTGTATATGTTACGGGAAAAGGTGATGGTTTGTTTTTGATGACTTGTTTTTGCCCTCATTGTCTATTCTATTAATATATCACCTCTAATCATATGGCTGTTCATAGTAGCAGAGCACGCCTGCAAAACAACTGCAGTAGGGAGAATTTTGTGGTCCCTCTGTGGTTGCAGGGCTATACCTGACAGATGTTGGAAATGGTACCTCCCTGGCCCACTATTGTAGCCAATACTCTTTCCTTGTCTCTAACTTAGCACAGCCCTGCCTTATACATTTCCTGTTACTGAACTGTCCCTTTCAGTTGAGGATGGGAAATAGGTAAAAAAACAGAAATTCTGGAAGTCTATTATTGCTTCAAGATTTTCTCAGTGTGAGTTTTCTGCACTCTGCCTCAGAAGTGATTAGCTATCTGGGGTTTTTTAAACCTTTTTCTGTTGTAAACTTTGGTGTTCCTATTTGCCCTGGCAGGATTCCCAGAGAATCTTCCTATCTATAGAACAAGATGAAAGGACTGACCTCTGAAGCTGAGCAAGATAGTTGTATTTGATCCAGTTTGGTGTGTTGTCTTACTCACATCATCTGTGAATCTATTTGTCTCTACTAATTTTTGCCTGAGTTGGCATATGATTCTGGAAACAGCAGAGGTGAATGACCTGAAGTTTTGCTCCAGGATATCTAGTGCTTGTTTTGGTGTGTTTATAAAGCTGTTGTGGTTATGGAAGACAATCTCCTGCCACTGTGTCTTTTCTATCCTGCATCATGCAGAAAATGAGCTAGAAGGGGAGGGGTTCTTTCTAGAAACAAAAAGGAAAAGGAAGAGTTAATTCTCTTATGAATGAGAGGAGGCAAAAATCTCACATTATTTCTCACCTTATGGTGAGAAAGAGGTTTTGTTTTCCTTCAAGTATGCCTCATGTCTGTCAACCAGTATTTGTCCTGATGGTACAAGGTTTTCTGGTTTTGAGCTTCTCAGTGTTCTTGTTTCATTTTAATTATGATGCTTTCATTATTTTAGGTTTAGCCTTTTACATATAGCATGTTATTTGTTAAAAAATAGTTATGTGAAAAACAGACTTTACTTTCCAAAAATCTTCCTTTGCTATAGTTAAAAAATTCTTTCCTTGGTGTCGGAAGAATTTTAAAATAGTTAGATGATACTATTTATTTCTTAAACCTTCATCCTGGATGTGCACTTGTTTCATGCTAACCTTTGTTTTCATTCAGCTGGCAAACGGAACTGTGTCTAAAACAGTTCTAGTTAAATACCATTTTCCTTCTTGTAAACACCATTTTCCTTATTTTAATTAGAGACTGCAGACATCGGAATTTGACTTTTAATTTTACTGCCAGCTCTAAGAACACAAACAGTCTTGTGCTCCATGATGAATGTGTTACTGTAAGTCTAGAGGGGAGGTCAGGGGAAAAAGCCTAAACCAAAACAGTCCCTTGCAAGCTGTACACTCTTAACCTAGGTAGGTGTAGCATGTCAAATATCAACATGGCTATCTACAACTCAGAAATATTAGGCTGATTATTTCCTATTTCATTAATAATTTCACTGTTAACAGGCACTGTCTGTATTTTAGTCCAGAACAGGCAATGTGTGCCTGTAAAAAGCCCAAGTGTAAATGAGCTACAGGTGCATAATCTCCTCTGGGCTTTGACATTATTTAACAAATTAGCAGGAAGCAGTTGTAGTGAGACTTACTTTTTCATCCTAGAGGTGCACTTAACACTGCTCATGTTCTGTTTTAGGAATATAGAAATGTATTCCAACAGACTGTTCAGGTAAATTATCTGTACACTAATATACTTTATAATTGTCTCTATATAACCTATAATATAAAAATATCTATATAATACTCTATAAAATTATCTATACTCTAATAGTCATCTAGAGCTTTTTGAAATTACATATTCCATTTGTAATTTTCCTTCTAGTGCTGCAAATTTGAGGTTTCATATCCCCTCTCATACATAAGTTCTGTTGGCTGGGGCACCTGAGCATAGATTGCAGCCCTGCTGGGGCAGTGATGGGGGCTGCTCTCAGGCAGCCCTGTGGGAATTCAGCCAGCACTAAGTCCCTCATTCTAGGCAAAGAAGCAGTACAAATTTCTGAAGAGATCTGACAGCTGTTGAAAGAACTGAATTTTAGCTGCTTTGTAATATTTCAAGCCAATTTTTAGAATAAATTTCCATAGAGCTTGGGATTCCTTTCCGTTAAATCAAAGAGGTTTGGCTCAAGCCAAGAGAATAGCAACAGTGCTGCAAAAGGAGCCAGAAAGAACTGAGCTTTGTGCTCATAGATCCATGTTCTGGGTTTTAAGGGCTATGTTTGAGTTGCATAGATCTAGGCATTTCTACTGTAAACACAGCCCCTTTGGATGATGATGATACCATTTTAATCAAATTAATAGGAGAAGTATTCTGACATTCAGTTTGAAAGTAATTGAAGATGATCAACCTCTTATTAGGCTGATTATCCTAAAAGCTATAAAATGGGTTTGGATATTGAATGGTTTTGATTGGCTTGCAATGGTTTCAGTGACATTAATTTGATATAACTACCAGTTTTCATTCTTTACAATTTATTAGTCTAATCAGATTAGTGTATCAAGGAGAAGGTAATAAAAGTTTTTCTTCCTGAATGATTTTGAATACTTGTGTCAGGGAATCTACTGTGTCCACAAATAAGGTGGAAGTCTCCCCTGAACATATCCTAGGATATACAAACTCCAGATAAATTTTGTTCTTTAACTTTCAATAAAATAATTGATAAGAAAGATTGCAAAAGGGCAGAAGACAAAAGTAATAGAAGTCAAATGACCTAAAAATCAGAGATGACTCAGTTTTCACTCTTCTCTGTTAAATAAACAAGGAAGGTAAACGTGCTCAGTTTTTTCTCTGAATATTCACCTTACATATCTGTATGTTTTATGTGAATGACTTATAAGACTTTTCAGCAATGACGTCTTTCATTCTCATTTCAATGGAAATGGAAAAGATGTGCTCTGTGTTACATTAGGAAAGGAAGAGAATAATTACAACTGATTAGAGAAAGGCTTAAGGAGTTCTGGAGATTGAATTATCCAATGATCCTGTGGTCATCTGGCTTTAGGAGTAGGCCCCCTCTGTCAAGAAGAGTACCAGTGCATCTTCTCACAATAAAGAAATGTGAAGCAAGTGCCAAGAGAGCCATCTGTACTGTATTTTATTCAAGATGCATAAAACTGAGGATGGTGAAATTATAGCCATGTAGCCAAAGACACTTTGTGGTTGGTCTTCCTCAGCACATCCAAACAACTGATGTTCATTAAATGGGCCCTGAGTAAAACAGGTTGTTTCATTCTTAACCACTTGGTTTTTACAGTGGCTATTCAACACTCATAATACAGATGTACTCAAATGTTCTACAGCACTGAAAATTCAAAATATTGCTGCCTAAGTGAGACAGTAGCAAGCAATAGCTTTAGCTCCCAGTACAGTTAAAACAAATTTCTGAAAGACTTCTGTTTTGAGATTTCATTGTTTCTAACTTTTGTTTAAGCATCCATGGAAGTATTATGGGGGAAGTGCTGGGAATGCTTACTCTTTAAATCATGGTGAAGGTAAATGTACAGTGAGAGGCATATTTTATTTGTATTCATATGACCTGTTTCAGGATTACAGCCTCTTTATTAGCCAAGTCCATTAAATGCTCTTTTCCCAATGGCAATAAGCAGACCTTCCAATAAACCTGTGTAACCTAGTTTACTTCGTAGCTCAGAGTGTGATGCTGAGATCTCATGAGGAGAGATGTGCCACTTCCTTGCTATTTTGGGAAGCAGTAACTGGAGCATTTACCATTTTGCAATACAAACATGCTAACATCTATGCTTCTCTTTAAAATTGTTCACTTATCCATATTAACAGTGTGGGTGGCCTATTTACATGGAGGTTTGCCTTTGGTTCTCTGGTCTTAATTCATCTTCCATTTTAATGCTTTTCTCCTTTTATCTGTTATGCTTGCTTTTAATTTTCTCTCTTAAGAAATGCATTTATATTGCATAGTCTGTTGTATGTCTCTGATTGTGTGGAGAATCAAATGAAGAATGGAGAAAGACTGTGTCAGTGAAAAGCCAGCATTAATAAGTCCCAAAGGATTACTAGGATTTATGACTGCTTCCATTAGCACTAGAATAAGTACTAAATATTGAGCATAAGTAAATGAGAATACCGTGACTTACCTAGGATGATTCATTGTTTGACTATAGTCTGAAACTATTTTTTCTGAAGATAAGTAAAACTTTTCTCAACCTTCACACAGTACCTTTGCACATGTGTAAACAGGGAGTAACCAGATGTATGGCACTGAGTATGGAACAAAAGCATGGACGGTTTTGAATGCTATTCTCAAAATGTTCTGGTATGTTATACTTCATGGTATAGGTCATTAGAAACAGGACTGCAGAAGAGGCTTACTTGTCTGACTTTCTGGAGCTGCAAGATTATCTCAATTCATGGATAGATCATTCACAGACAAGTATTATAAATCTATTAAATAAATTAGTAAGACTGTGAGACTGATTACAAAAGGGACAATTGATAAAAATATAAGGATATTAGTCCTTTAGCAGTCTGATGTGAAGTTACTTTCCCTTGAGGGTTTTCTGTGTGTTCGGATTTGGGCACATCATATGGGCACTGCATAGTCTTGCTAATAGCAACTGTTTGCTATTTGAATGTAATGTGTGGGTCAGAGCCACGAATGCAGAACGAGAATGTAACCAATGATCAGTTGTTCAAACTACTAAAATGTACTTCTCTTGCTTAATCATGTTGTTTACTAAGTATTCTGAATATGGGTTTTTTAGTCTCAAACATTGGTGCAAACCAACACTGTCAGGAGAGCTGGATTCTAGATACGGGATCGTTTTTTCTATATCCCCAGTTTCAAAAACTTTACAAGGTTTTGTTTGGAATTGATCCAAGCAAATTTGAGCTGCCTAGAAGCTGGGTGTCCTGTGTAGCTTGCTGAGTGACAAATAGCTCCCCAGGAGCCAAGGGGATGAATCAGTGGGGATGGATCTATAGTTTTCTATTGATTGTTCAGGCTAGATGCTAGACTCCAGGCATCTAACTGTTAGGTGATTCCACTTGGGTAAGGAGGCCGGCACCATAATTAATTATTTTAATTTGATTCTTAAGAATATTACTTTAGTTGCTCTGGAAAAACAGTTTTCAGAAACTGAGCTGCTGGTGACAATTTTTTGCTGCTAGTTAAGAAATATATTGCTTATGCACTCTGTCTTGTTAGTTTCTATTGCTGTAAGACCGAGCTTGCTAATATCTTTCCAGAGATGCTGTAAGAGAGGACTGAAACATTACTAGAGGTAAAATATGATGGAATTTTAAAACACACTTTTCAGTCTAAAGCCTGCATGCATTTTGGACAATCACATCAACTGAAGGTATCAGTCTGCTGTTTTTCTCTGACCTCACACTCTGAATGTCTCCATCCTGCCCTTCATGTGGGAGGAGAGTATGGTTCTTTAGTCTGTGCTTCAGCTCTTTTCCTCAGGGAACAAAAAATAATGCTTGGGCTAAAATTTTTGAGGCATGGGGAAAAAATTATGTTAAAATATGGCTATTGAATAAGAAATTTTGGGAAAGCTTGTTCTTTTCAACCTAAAAGCGCCATCCTATTTTTTAAATTTTTTTTCCAGTTGTGTGAAAATCTTGGCAGGTAAACAAGGCTTTTCTCCTTTTAGCAGTGAGATACAGGCAAATTAAGAGTTACAAGCTAACATTCAGCCAAACCAGATATACATCTATTCAAAGATATGGCATAAAGATAATGAGCCACAGTGGTCTTGTAATTGCAGTTCATAACATGGTTTCTGTTTTCCTCCAGAGCAATCACTTTTGCATCACACAGCAGTCAGCAGATTATCTCTTCACTGACACTGATATAGCCAAGAGATTCTTATTGTACTGCTCACTTGTGATAGCAGCCTCCTTGGGAATATTGTTTGGGTTATTTTTGTTCTTGTTTTTTCTTTCAAACACATGCCCAGAAAATACTGAATGTTCCCAAAACAGACTGATGTTTTCATGGATATGAGGTCACTTCAAAAAACTGATATAGAATTTTAGGGTTATTAGACTTCCAAGCAGAAGAAACTTCAGGGAATGCAAATTAAATGGATATAAGAGGCAAAACAATAAAGGCAAGGAGAGGAATTGGTAGGTGAGTGGAATACCACTTGAGTATACTTTGGGAAGGGTGGGGGGAAGATAAGAAGGGAAGAGATGATCTAGTTATGCTCAGATACATCAGGACTAAGACACAAATGCAACATGTTATACCCTGTAGCCAGACTTTTAAATAGGTTGGATGCCCTCCAGTAATTTAAATGAATCTTTAGCATGACTCATGACCAGGCTGAGCTTTGCCAGTTTCACTGCAGGGAATTCCTTCTATGTGAAGGTGACACTTTGTGGCCTGTATATTTTTTGATGATGTGTGTCTCCACGCCAAGTAATAATTTTAATAGAAAGACCATTAGTATTTTAATATCAGTTGTCATCTTTTATGTAAGACTAGAGTAATAAGAAAAATTATTATGGGTTAAAATGAAAAAGTACAGAATTTTAAAAGTTTCTTTTGTTATTTTTACATACTAGTGCAGTATTCAGGAGAAAGGAGGAAATGTGAGCTTTAATGTGAGCTTTAGAATAAAATTTCCCAATTACAGTGATTTCAGTTACTGCTACTATTCATTCCTTTTTTGTGGGATTTTTTTTTTTTTTTTGGTGCTGGAATGAACTTATGAGAATTTTGAAAAAGGAATTTTAACTGTTCTTATTCCACTGTGCATTATATATCAATCTAGAATCCCATGACTTGGAATACTGTAAAAACAAATAGATGGTTGGTTTTTGACCAGCTCTGAGAAAAACTTTGGATCACTCTATTTAGCTTGAAACGTCTTATCTTTGAAAAAAAAACAAAAACCTAATAAAAAATAAGATTGTCAAAATAAGAAAAAAAAAACCAAGCAAACACACCCTCCAATCAAATAAAAACAAAACCTATCTAGTTCCCTGAATTATATTTTGTCTTGTTATATGATGCATAGCCAGAAACAAACTTCTCCATCTCAAAAATCACTTGGTTTGCAGAGTCAGGGCATAGTTACAATGGCCTCATCTTCTGCTCAAGGAGAGTATCTGAAGTGGGCATCAAACCCTGGGGTAAGCTTAACCTCAAAAAGTTAAATATTATAGTTTTAGTTTATTTATATGTATAGTTTGAGACTTGTGTACTTCCCCTACTTTCTGGTATTGCTAAAACAGAAACACTACTGGTTGATATGCATGCCAGGTCAGAAGTCCTGTGACCTCAGCCGGTGGGAAAGACCAGCTAAAATCCCCCATATATACCACATAACATGCCTTTTTCCTTATTTTAATAAATTTTTGAAATATAAACACTTTGTTAGTCATGACTAGAGTAATTTCATTTAGTTTGGGCAATGGGTAATTTCCCAAACAGCACAAAGATATATCCAGAGTGAGTTAACCTATGTTTCTGGAACCACATCCTTTGTAGGCAGACTTAAGTTTACAGCTGGCCAGATTTGGGCAGGTCATCTTGAGCCACACCTTAATTTTGGTAAGGAATATTGATACTCTCTTGCCACAATATTTTGATTGAGCCAATCAACACTCTTAAGAATGAGTTTGCTCAGTCAAGCAAAATATCACTGACATGTGGTTACACAATTTCTATCCTGGAAGTGGTTGCCACTGACAACAGGGTTTGCAGCCAGGATGTGTGCCATATCTGCAAAATACTTTAAAGTCAATTCAAAACTTAAAAATGAGGGCCTTCTTGCTCTGTGGTTACCCCAGCTGATTAGTTTCTGTAAGTCAGTGTGCTTGGCTCTCAGGTTTTCATTCTGTTCATTCAAGTAGCTTTGACTTGTTTCCTGTTACATCACAATACTTTCTCTGTAGATTTATGCATTGTTATCATTCAGAAATTGATGCTAGCCCTGAATTTTGTGAGCTTCCTAACTTTAATTTTTAAAAAACAACCATTATTTTAAAATTTTGCCATTTTTCTATAGCTGTATGTTAATTTCTTCATGGTGTTTAGAGCTTCCAGAAATAAGTAGAGTCCCTTATATATAAGTTTTTATCTGCTGTTGTGGTTCCCTGAACTGCTTTTTTTGTTACAGTGGGATCTAAAGAAAGAATTGGTTTGACATGCATGCACCACACTTACATCTATAAAGTGCTAAGGTATATTCATAAGTCACAGTAATATCCAAAAGGTCAAAAGGACATGTTATAGAGTGATAAAGTACTGAGACTAAATTCTTGATTAATAAGTCCATAATTAAAGTCCCATTGTCTTCCTTCGGGGTAATAATTTTTAATATGATGTTAAAAGTTGATTCATTACTCATAAAAATATTTATGGACTATTCATCTATATTTTCAATCAGGCTTTACAGTAAGCACCTGTTTCTGAAACAAGCTGCTCAGAAGTTGTTCAATATTGCTTGAGAAGGAAAAAAAAAATCTTTTTATTTGGGAAGTTATGTGGAAAAAGAAACTTAAAACCCTCTTTTCTCAGGCTATGATATAAAAACCAATTTTTCTACATACTTTAGTTTTCACAAAACACAGTGCCTGTTCATTTCTGCTCTAATGACTGACAAAGTTAGGTAACACAAAGAGGATCCATGACAGACCAACTGGAAGTGTCCTTCACTAGAAACAACCAGACTGTGTGGGCCACTAAATGGTAGGACAGGAAACATCACACCATAGACATTTGCAGACTCCAATGGAATCTGAGTTTGCAGCCTTAGATGGTGGGGGGAAACAAAGTTAGCTGATTTAACTCCATATTTAAGAAATGGCATATACAATCTCCTTTTGAAAAGAAATGATGCTCAACAGCTTTGGAAATAGAGTAATGTGTTTAGTTGTCTCAATAAGAACTTATGCAACCAGATTTAAGGGTCCAAGTTTGTAATTATTGGTCTTTGGGCTGTGGGAATCAGTTCTTGACTGCTTGAGGGAAGGTGTTCTCAGCATTCTGTTCAAGTTGTCTCTATTTTTCTTCTCAGTTTGCTATAATATTTTTCTTAATTTGTGAACTGTTCTGTATAAATGTCTTCTATAAAACAGATGGCTGCACTTCAGTGGTGGATGTGGTGCTGCCTTATACATCTAATTTGTAACCTTAAATGAACAGAAGCTGTATTTTAAATTGCTGATTTTCATGAAAGCACTCCAAATCAGTTCACTAACAAACTTTACATAATGGTGTCATGGCTTGAACTAAAATGGAAAGTTCTTAGGTTTGGGAAAAAAAACCTAATATAGCCATCTGTTGTATCAAGGGTTGGATCTCCTTGTATGCTCTCTCTTACAAACTTTTAGTCTAGTGTTTAGTGGCTATGTTTCCAGCTGCTTCAGAAAAAAATACAACTGCTTTTCCCATTGTTGTGTGAAAAATCACATTATTACACAAATTGTTTAACAGCATAATGCCTGCAGAGAAGTTACCTAAGTATTTCCTACTTTCTGAGAGTTGTTCAAAGTAATTGTGGCTCATATAATGATGAAAAATCACAGGACAGAAAACAGTTCTTTTTCTTTCACCTAGGTCTCCATTTTTGGTATCTCAAGTAAGCTTAGTTTAGCACAGCTTCTGGGTGGGGTGAAATAAGTTGCAACAGTGTGAGACTGCAGGTTGATTAAGGTTCACCTGCAGCTTTAGGAGTCCTCACTCAATGAAATTATATAAAACTGTGATCTAGTATAGACATATGCTGCTGTTTCAAACACCTCCAAAAATACCAACAAAATGAACTTTATTCTGGTGGTGTTTTGCTGGATGGGGCTTTGCTGAGTACTCTGCGATGAGCACAGATGATGTAGAAAGTTGAGGCAGTTATGAGTGTTGCACATTCCTGATGTACATGTTCTTGATGATAGAAGCTCAATGTGTTTTTATCTGATGGCCAAATTTATGCTACAATAGTGCACAAATCTGCTGTTTAAGACTGCAGAATTGCTGCTTGAGCATTTAGTTGGCAACTTTTTCTGTTTGAAATCTTAGACGTTTTCTGAAACTGTTAATTCCTTATCTGCAGGTCAGAATGCAAATGAAAAAACCCCATGGTAAATTATTACTAATTTGTTCTGAGAGAAAAATATTTATTGCTGGGATTGACAGAAGTGTTATGCATGTTCATAATCAAACATCTTATAATTAACATTGCAATTTTTATGTGTATGTGCACACATTTATTTATGTATGTACCCATTATTTGTGTAAATACACAAAGATATATATATATATATATATGTATATGTACATTGCTTCTTTGTTCTTTTCTCCCTCTCATAAGAAAGGTATTTTTTAAATATACTGATTACTGGTTAAAAATATTAATTAGGGAAAGATAGAAATTATTAAAGATAATTTTAAAAAGTAAGGAAAAATGAATATATTTTCAAAGTGGCAGATTCTGAGTCATGTGATTAAGTCAACAAGGAATTGAATTCAAGGTATGGGGTTACAGAATTTTATATTTTATTTTACTTTATTTTATTTTTATTTTTATTGTTCTATCTTTGCAAACATGCATGTTTTCTCCCAAAGCTGGTTGAGCCATCTGGCCTACAGGGAGGCAAAAATGTTTCATAATAAAAATATAATTCATGATTTATATAAATAATTCATGAGTGACATATTTCATAATTTCACCAAAATGCTTCAGGTTGTTATTGAAATACAAGACCCATAAACTTGTGCTCATCTTAAGCTGAACATTTTCAGAAACCATTTTGGCAATCAAGGTATCTTTAATCTTTAGTATACAGCCAGCAAAATAGAAGGTTAGTAGTTAAATACAAGTTTTAGATTTTTGAGAGTGTGTCCTATATTTTGAAGAAGTAAAAAATATTCAAACTAGAGCCTATTTTATAGGCACTATGGGAATTATAGACACTAGAAGAAATATGTGAAACTTCTGTTGTTAGTAACTTCAAACTAATTTTTCTAGTGGTATTTTCTTAGGATTGTCTCTTTTTAAAATATGTGGCTAAGGCTTTCTCCCTCCTATATGTAATTATTGTTTTGCAATATCTGAAATAAGAAAGCTGCCATTTGTTCCTACATATAGACTGAAAATTATGTTTGAAATTGCAATTCTCTCTGTAGGTATTTTGCCCCTCAAATGCCTTATGGTAAATTTGCCATTTTTACTGAATTACCAGTATATACTATGCTACCTTATGAAGACTTTGACTGCCTGAGGGTTTTTTTAATATGATTCATGGTGCCTTTCCTTCCCTTTTTTTGGTAGAAGCAGTAAAATAGATGCTCTTTCTGAGCATCTGATGCTCTGTTCTGAGTTCAGAAACAAGAAAAATGAGAAAATTCCTCTTGCTCTGATTATTTTGTAGTCTTACTATAGCAGATGGAACTTGGACTTTAAAACTTTTCCCTCATCACTAGATATGATTATTGCTTCAGTATTTAATTTTTTTTAAGTATAAGAAAATATGTGTATGACTGTGTGAAAGAGCTTGCACTGATTTTTTCTTTTGGATCTCGTGCATTTATCGTTACCTCTTAAGAATCATTCTTTTCAAATGAGTTTTGCTTATTGCATGACAGTGCCAAAGCCAGCAGCAGCTGGCTAAGTCTCAAAAAATGTATTTCATCTTTATAGCTCTGCTCTTCTCATACATCAGTAGAAAAGTCTGAAAGGATCTAAAACTGCACCAGGCAAAAGAATGGGCCT
This sequence comes from Cyanistes caeruleus, assembly GCF_971803275.1. Classification (NCBI taxonomy): domain Eukaryota; kingdom Metazoa; phylum Chordata; class Aves; order Passeriformes; family Paridae; genus Cyanistes; species Cyanistes caeruleus. The sequence goes on along the minus strand of NC_141705.1, from coordinate 22,172,961 downwards.
TGCATTGATTATCATGATTTGATAATCAAGGAACTGGTTGTCTGAAGTCAAGTGGCACATGATCTGTGGTAGGGCAATTTCAATTATTCATGCTATTGTCGGAAGAGTATTACCATGTCTACTGCTGCTGTTTCTACAGTGTCAATTCTCTGCTTCTGACTTTGTTTCTTAGGAGTAACTTTGAAGATGAAAGTCAATTTGTAGCATACAAAATTGAAATAGTGAATAACCAGGGGGTTATGCTCATGCAAAAAACCCCGCAAAAATCTTTGCAATACCTTTGAGGACTTTGAAATGACAGCTGATCATACCAGGGTGTCTCAGAAACCCATGCACAGTGAGCCAGTGGACTGCACAATTTACTCAGATTGTGCTGTAGCCCAGTACTTAAAACAGAGCACGGTGATGTGTGGGTGGGTGTCTCAACTCCTGTGTCTCCAAGACCACAGTCTCTGCCAGCTGTGCAGACCACCTGAGAAATCTGTCTTTCTAGTAACTCCTAGTAACTCCTATTAACTCCACTCACTATCCCCAACAGACAAGCTGCTGGTCCTGAAAGAATTTAGAAGCAGGTGTAAACTGGCAGGTAAAAATTTGATGAGGCCTCTAAAATCTGTAAGAGTAAAGACTTACTCATCAGTGTATCTTAGGTAACTTGGCAGCCTGACCAATTCAGGACAAGGTGCAGCTACCCACCCCTCAGCAGCCTTATCATCTCCTCTTCACTCTGCTAAAACGCTGTATGACAGGAAGGAAGACCAAACATATTTTGAGAGGTCTCTGAGTCTGGGTAAGCAAGGGACACGATTGAAAATCATGATATAGATAAAAAACTCTATTCCATCAAGTTTTTCCCATCCATCTGTTCTCATAATCTGTTCTCATATAATAATTCTACAGCTGACGTATTGCATTTGAATGACTCTCGAAATCGAAGAAGTTGTCGCTTCTTTCTGTGGTTTTCCTTCTCTGTTTCATTAAATCTAATTTCTTGCTCTTGTCCCATCTTTAACAGCCCAACCTCTTAACTTTCTAGTGAATACTCTTTCAGGCATCCTTGCTTCTTCCCTTTGCTTTTCTTCTCCTGCTGGGATATGTTTCATTTTTGGCTTTTGTGAGAGTCTGTGGTCTGTGCCAAGAGTTTAAAATAACAAATTTGATTAAATTTGATTAAATTAAAAATATGTGTTTTCAGCTCTTTGGAAAACAGATTGTCTTTTGTGCACAGCTGTCATCCCTGTTTGGGTCTTCTAACTGCTACAGACTAACAAATATTAATAGTAAATATTGTACAATAGATGAGACATGAGATTTTATGATAGGTTTTCTTGGGTTAGATTTAAAGGTAAGGATTTTAATTGTCTGGAATATCTTAGAGAAAACAGTGACATATTAAGGCATCTTATTTTAGTAAAAATTGAATGTGTCTTAATTTTTCAGGTAAATCAATATACCAGATAGTAACCCAAACTTTCATTAAAGATCTAAACAAAAGAACCATCTCAGTTCCATACAATGACAAGGATGAAGAAAAACAAAAATATCATGCATTACTACCTTAAATAAAAAGGCCAATAAAAATGCTTAACTACTAAAAGTTCCTTTGGAAGAATGAAAATATTGTAATTCAGTAGGAAAATAGTATCTTATAATCAAGAAGTTCATGTAAGTTTAGACACCTGTAAGCCTGGTTAGATTATAATCTTGCAGACAGATCTTTTGGCATTTTTTTGAAATTTGAAGGAAGTGATTCAAGGTCTATAAGAAGAGGTCCATCTCAACAAATAGCTTTTCTACTACAGGCTTGCTATGTATTATTTTTAAATTTTAGTGAAGAGCAGTAAGAGAGGGATTTCAGGAAGTAAACACCTAGAGAGAATATATCAGACATTCCAGAATTCTTCTAGATTGAATGGAAAACATTAAAAAAAAAAAAAAAAAAAGAAAAAAAAAAAGAGAGAGAAAGAAGCAGAAAAAAGGACTGGTGATTTGCACATGAGATTAGGACTACCCACAGTATATCAGGAATATTATTTTTCCTCTGTTTTACAAAGCACAAAGTACAAACTCATTTTTAAAAATGCTAGGCAGTGGTAAAAATAAATAAATCACAGATGATTCAAATTATGCAAATCTCATGAACATTAATCACTGAAAACTACACTTTTATGTAGTAGAAAGTAAAGTTCTGCTTTACTTGGAACAGCTTCTGTCTCTGCTCAGTTTATGAAGGAGTTTATTATTTTAAGAATTGTTAAGGGCTCATCTTTCAGAGAATGTTATTGGGAAAAAGGTATTCATGCATAGCACTCATGTATTTTTCTCATTTTTATTAGTATGATCATGTTCTTCTGTTTTGATCTGTTTCATCCTTATGATGAGTTGGAAATATTGTTATTAGAAGTGTTTGATTTCAGAGCAGCTGAAATTAATAATGAGCATATAGAAGCTGCAATTTTGTAGAGATTTCTGGGAAAGTGAAGCTTTTCTGGATATTAATAGAAAGGAAGTGTTTTAGCACTTCACAGTAGCTGGTAATTACCTTTTCAAGAGTTGTGATTTTCTCTGTTTGAATCCTAGATTTTCTTTGGCATAACGCCTCTTGGCCATCACAGTAGTTCCTATTCTCATACAGAAATGTTTAATTGACTTAAATTTGGAGAAGCATTTGGAATAATTTTCTACAAATTGCACAAACATCTGGAATGATTTTAATAGGTGGAACTGGTTCATGAACTTGGTTGTCTTTCTACGCTTACATGTTGTGGACTGCTAGCCAATATTGGCTCTTGGAAAAGGCAATTTTTGGCACACTGAGGTCCAGTGAAGGAAGGTTTTAAATCAATGGAAGAAGGGAGTGAAGAGTGAAGAAATGCTCTTCATTTAATCTGATTTCTTGCTCTTATCCTCTCTATAACAGTGAAGTGAAATTTATTCATATGTAAATTAAGTTTCAAAATTGTTCAACTAAGGGAGAGTAATAGTGGACTGGAGAACCTCCAGCTCCTTTTAAGCTTTTGGTTTTCACCACCACTTGATATTACTACAAATAAATAAAAGAAAGTGTCATAGTCTTTAAAAGTGATTTGGTAGCCAGTGAGAACAAGAAACTTCTACCCTATTAAAGACCCAAGTAGCTGTGGAAGTCCACATACCTGGAACTCCACACATCTCTTAAACCCAAACTGTTTTGGAATTGTTTAAGATCACTGTCTCATAATTATTCTTTCAAGCTGACCAGTAAATCCTTTTGTCTTAAACTCTGGAAAGAACTTATAACATCAACCCATCTATTGTAGAACAGAAAAAAAGCCAAAAATAATGTCAAAATATAATCACAAAAAAGAACTAGAAATTGGCAGTTTATTGGGATTTGGACCCAATGACCTTGAATAGTCTCTTCCAAACTCAGCCATTCACTGGTAATTCACAGTGTTGAAGCTGCAATTGCCAATAACTTTGATAAACAACATTCTCTCTAGAGAACACAGGGAGTCTGAAGCATCGACGTATGAATAGTGACCAGCAAATGCCATGTTTGATCTTAACCAATCTCTGTACTGTCTTCAACTTCAGTTATCTAGCCACATTTCAAATGTCTTGCTTATTCTTCATTCTTAGGAGAAGAAATTAGATTTTTTACTGAAACATATGTTATGTTGTTTGCTGATATTTATTCTCACATAGATATATACTGTGCTTAAATGTAAGCCCAGAGGAAGGTGTCTTTTCTTTTGCCATGGAAAATAGTGATATTGTGAACTGAACAGCTTTGCTCTAAAGAAAGTGGCTGTGGTTTTCTATTCTTATTTTCATTCTCTTGAAGGCCTGTTTTCCTTCTTTTCACTTGTGGGGACAATTTGGTTCCATCAGAAATTAAGTTTATGCTGACAGTTACTAGGGGCGTTACTTTTCACCCCTAACATGTTTTCATTTTAGTTTACATGCTCTCTTGAATTCAGTCTAATTCAAAAGGAGAAATTAATCTGCATCAAAAATAAGTATTAGAGTTTCAATATCAATATATAAAATATTTTCTTTCTAGTTTTGGTTGTTTTATTAAAAAAGAAATTAATTTGGTGTCTCTTTAGTTTATAATGTGTTATATGATATTTCTAGATACTTTAAGGAGCAATATTTTATAGTAGTATTAAGAATGTACAGAATATAAAGAATTGTTTACAAATTTTTGTTTTTATGTGTTTTTCACATGTCAAATTATACTCCACTGTTTTCAAGAGACCTTTTCTTAGAGCTGTAATGTTCAAGTATCTAATGAACAAAAATTCCTCTTTAATCATTCATATATTAAAAAGCCATTTGTATGTGATTTTGTTCACCTTTGAACATCAATATATGAAAATTAAATTTAAGAGCTCTTCTGAATTTTTTAAAAACCAGGTAGCTTATATTCATATAAAACCCTGCCTATACTTTGAGAATGTTACATTTCAGAAATTAAAAAACAGTGAAATTCCATGTGTTTTGCTGTATTAAAATATTGCTTATGCAAATTTTCTAATGAATACTACCATTGTAAGATTGTAAGCATATATGTTTTTATTCTCTCTTTAAACATGTATCTGGTAGTCTTACCAAGAAAACTTGTACAAGGTTGTTTCTTCACACTGGGTGAATGTTCAAAGCATTGTTAAGGCTTTTTCCTAGAGCTGCTGACAATGAAATCACAAACACCATAACAGCAATTGTTTTTTGCATTCTGCAGATCTAGGCTAGTTACTGACAGGAATAAACTACTTAAGAACAGGGAATATCTTAATGTCTGTCCATCTGAGTGTGGTCATCATGTGTCCTCCTCTCCTGCAGGATGATAACAAGGCAGCCAATGTTCAGATGAGGGAAAGCCAGGGGTGAAATAATGCATTTTGTTAAGAACTATGATGAAATCTTCACCTGGCTGCTGTGTTGGCATGGCTACCTAGCTCTTAGGTTAGAGCTCACTCATGCTTGGTGGACTCAAGGACTAGACAGAAGAGGTATCTACAAATCTCTCTGCTGGATGTGTCCTGTGTCTTCAACAGTCACTGAGGTTAAGGGTTGGAGTTCTTGACAATATTCAACAGAGAGCTGCTGGAGATATAGTCTGTTTTTTTTAATCTCAGTCCTGAACAGTTGTGTATGTTATTGAAATAGTTAATCTGTGGCTTGCTGGGACTTGTGCTGTATCTCATCACTTACTGTAAATGAAATAACATTAAGAAAAAAGAAAAAGAGGAGGAATGCTATAAAAAGAGACTTGGGAACAGACAAATTTGGAATACAAGTGTCATGGATCATCATTTTCTGAAATTTTAAATTATATTTTAAGCAAGTATATAAAATCTAAAATCTACTCTTTTCTCTGTTGTTTACCTGTATCAATCAGTTCTCCTGGTTCCTACTGTTACCAATTGTGAAGAGCAGGTATTATTTTCCGTTTGGAGAGCAGTGAGCTCCTAGATTGCTTGATTTTTCTAAACAGTGGGATTTAGGAGGGTATATCCTGTTTTATCTTAGTAACCTGAAAACTTAGGGGCAGACCAATTCAGAAATAGTGTACAAGTTCTCAGGGGCCTGTGCAAGAGGTCTGAGTTTATGGCTTGGATAGCTTTCACAGAACCTTTAACTTCCATGGAATATCCTGAGTTGGAAGAGACCCACAGGGATCATAGCAGAAGCCAGTTCAGAAAGAGGTTTTCCTACTTTTCAGGGAGATTCTTCTTTCTACCTGTACCTTTTAATGTGACTTAGCATGGTGCCTTTGTCTGTTTATCTGTTTGTCCCTGCAACAGAGCATTAGACGTGTTTAGTGTGACTGGACAATGAGTCCAGCTGATCTGGAATGGTGTTGGAACCATTGTGACTCCAGAGGGCACATAGGTACTCGGTCAGCAAGATCTATGGATGCACTGGGGTTATAGCATGTGAGGAACAGATTTTGCTCAGTAATAGTGTGTCTTCTTTGTGTCAGGTTTCCAGAGGTAAGTATGGAAAATCAAACCTTTATTCAGGATGGGGTTAGTTCTGCTCCATTTTTTTGTTGGAGAATTTGAGGGTTGATAAAACTGCTAAAGAAAATTTTCCACCTCATCCTTATTGAAAGGAGAGATGAAAAGTATTTTTTATTTTTCTTCAGTACTGAGAAGTTTCTGGTCAGAAGTCCTGAATTAGCTTTAACTCAAATTAAAATGTCAGTGGGTCTACCGAGCTCATTATAGGAAGCATTTAACTCTGTCAAACCACCTGCATTGTTCTGTGAGGGCAGACAGATATTGATTTGCACAGGGAGTAATTCCTCTGAGATGCATGGTAGATACGGAGTGCTGTATGTTGCTATGGTCTCTCTTATTTTCTTTAATTAAAACATGATGCTGGCTGAGCAAATCTTTTAAAATATGTCCTGTTCTCTCGCATTTCTTCCTTGTGATGGATTGGCTATGGGATTCTTTTTCTTTCAGCTGATAGTTTCTGAGAAATCATTGACATGTATGGCAGCAAGCCAGGCAGTGGCTCCTTAGTTGTTTCTTTTCTGTCTCTTTTTTCAGTAGGTCCCAAATCAAATGCTGTCTTTAAGATAGGCTAAGCCATGCCTCTTTCCATGGGCTATATTTGCAGCTACTGTAAAGAAAGCAACGTGACACTGACCTTCCTTTGTAAGTAGTTTTCAGAAATTTGCAATTGCTTCTTGCTAAGATTTCTCCTATAGGAAAGCATATATTATCTTCCTGACATTTAAGGACTTGCTCAACAGTTTATTTATTTAAACATTTCTTAAACCTTTTTATGAGTGAACTTAGTAGGAAAACCAGAAATCAGTACTCTTGTTTTATTTAAACCTTTGTAAAGTTCTTATCCTGACTAATGCAGCTGGCAAGTTTCACTTAGTAGGGTTGCCACAGGTAGCTGAGGTCATTGTACAGGAAATACTGAACAAGTTATCTCTGTTCATATCAAACAATTCTAGAATCATAGAGTGGTTTGGGTTGAAAGATCACCTAATTTCAACCAAAAGATAAAAACTAAAATCCAGTAATTACTGGATCCCATAATGGAGATGACTTTCTTGATATGCTAGACTTTTTTTTCTGTAAATACAAGCGAAATGAAAATTAAATTGTTACCTTAATTTCCTTGTAATTTATACTTGTAATATAGTCTTATTATACCTTAAATTTTATAAGTGTAACACAGACATGCTCAGATCAGAATGCATAGAAGTAAAATGAAGTATCCCTTGACAAAGCATATTTAGAAATTCACTTTCTTTGTTGTTTTCTCTTCACATTTATAAATGTTTTATTCACAGTTTTTTAAAAGGACAGTCTATATATAATTGCAGCGTACTGCTCCCTAAGCTCCAGATAAAAGTTGTTTTCCAAGTTCATTTTAAGTGTAGAATGAGGCTGTTTACTGTCAGTTCTACAAAAGCTTGCATGTACTTAAGTTCTTGAGCTGATCACATTAAAATACTTGAATGAGTAAATTTCCTTCTGTAGGCATTCCTGAAAAGATGGTACTGTAATCTGCAATCTCATTAGGCTATGTGGAAAATTACAGAACAGTGGAATAACAGTCTTGTAATTATGATCTATAATTATTGTGAAATTACATGAAGCTGTACCATTCTACCTCAGCTGCTACCCTATAACCTGAGATTTTTATAGGAGAGCAGAAGGCCTCTCCCACTGGCAGTCACTAATATTCCTACAAAAGCAGTTCATAGGGCAAAAGAGAAATTATTCCCTCTTGTTACCAAATAGATTAGAAGGTCTAATTATCTTCCAAGTGTATCAGTGAACAATAAAATGAAATAATTAGGGTCAAGGGATGGCCTGTTTCTGAGCAGCCATAATTTACAATATGTTGGCATTCAGAGTTCTGAGGAATTATGATAATTTTGTCACTGTATACAGTACTTGCTCTTTCCATCATTCTGGATGATAATACAAGAAACAGATACCTTATAGCTGGATTGGGTGTAATTAAAATTCTTTTGTTTTAGGACATTATCATTGGGTCTTCATGGTATAGAATGACAGTCATGTTGAGTCACAGCATTGTGCATGGCAGCTCTTCACAGAGCACAAAGCTTTCCATTCAGTGAATTAACTTTTTTTCCCTGAATGCCAGCTTTTGATGAGCAACCCAGGTTGGCAATTGCTATCTGTTCAAACTCTCACATCAGTCAAGTCCCAAGCAGTTATTTTAATCAAAAGTAGAATATATTGCCCAAAGGAGCCAAAGCTATTTCTAGAAGTAAAAGTAGCAACACCAAGCACTTAGTGTACAGTAAATTACCTTATATTACTTGATGGATAATGATTATAGACTTGGAGCGGTATGTTAACAGCAGCTTCTAGCACTGTGGATTTTTCCTACAGTTCATCTCTAATAAATACAGCAGTGTGATAAACATAAGAATTAAGATTCAAGTAATAGGTATTCAATTTCCTTCACAGATTTACATTTGGTTTTATGTTTTAAGATTTATACCTCTACCATTAGTTTTCCAATTTCTCCTTTTCTCCTGTCAGAATCAGCTGCCTTTTGCAGCATCAGGAAGATTTTGATGCACTTGACTGCCCACCTGGCTGAGGTATGTGCCAACTTACTGGCTTTGTGAGTTCTGATAGCTGATAGTGATGGGATACAGACCTGCACAAGCCACAGTAACAGGTTTTGACAGGTTCTGTGAATTGTTAGTTTTTCTTAAGTTTCATTCTTGTCACTATTGCCTACAGCACTGTGAGCAGAATGACAAAACAGGCAGTGCAGCTCCATTAATGAGCTACCTGTGCTGCTCATACAGGAGAACAATCAGCCATCTCTTATTCCCCCAGGACATTAAATTAAGGTTGGCAATGCATGCATAACTGCTGCTGATGCCTGATGCATAGGCTTAGTCTGTGGTCCCCTTAATTGCATCTGTACCTGTAAGCTTATAAAATAACCCGCTTGCATCTGCTGAAGACATAGCCAGATCAATTTGGAAACATGCAGGTACAAAAACAATGCTCAGTGTACCTAAATGCATTTTGTAGGACATGAATATACAAGCCAACACCAAGCTAAACAGAGCAGTTAATATGCTGGAGGGAAGGGATGATGTGTATTCTCAGGGAATGTTACAGGCTGGAGAAGGGGGCTCTGTGAAAAACTCTTGAAGCTCAACACAGCTGAGTGCAAGGTCCTGCACCTGGGTCAATCAATCCCCAGTATAAGGGCAGGCTGAGTGATGAATCCATCCCTGTGGAGAAGGGCTTGGGGAACAGTGGTTGAAAAGCTGGAAATGAGCTGTCAGTGTGTGCTTACAACCCAGAGAGCCAACTGCACTCTGGATGCATCAAAATAAGTGTGGCCAGCAGGTTGAGGGAGGTGATTTTGACCCTTTACTTTTGTGAGACCCCAGCGGGAGAGCTGTGTCCAGCTTTTGTCTCACAAATACAAGAAACACATGGACCAGTTTGAGTGGGTCCAGAGAAAGACCAAAAACTTATCAGAGTGCTGCAACACCTCTCCTGTGGACAAAGGCCGGGACAGCTGCAGTTTGTTTAGCCTGAAGAAGAGATCTTACTGAATCCTTTCTGTCATTAAAGTGGGCTTGCAAAAGAGATGGAGTAAGAATTTACCAGCTCCTGTAATGACAGGACAAGGGCACCAGTTGTAAATGAAATTATAACCTCATTTCATCAGGCCGTCTGCTTTCAAGTAACAAGAAATCATGTTTTCTAATGAGCACATGGAGGTAATACATCCCAGGAAGAGCAGTGGCATCCTTGATTGTTCTGCCAGGCCTCCATACAGGAGGTTGCAGAGCTGCAAGAGGTAACTGCATAGAAGTCAGTGTAGGTCCACACACTGTCCACCCGAATTCCCTGAACCAACACCTGCTTTAACAAGACATGACTACCTGTAACTCATTAGCTGTGAGTTACAAAGCTTAGTTAACATAATTAGACTGCATTCAGAAATGAGCTTTGAATGTTGTGCCGTGGTGCGCTCTGTGAACTCTTCATTCCCTTGTTTATGGCTGTGTTCTCAGCTTCCATTTGGGCTTTTTGGTGTTTGTTTCATAAGAAATGAAATTCCATTAATGGATAAATCTAGATATAGAGATTGTGATTTTTCATCCCTGCTGTGTTGTGTAAAGAAGCAGAAATAAGTCAATCTTTGGCTAGGTAATTCCCCCAAAACTATTTGCTCATTGTAGTGCCCAAGTGGATGATCAAGTAGCAGCATCATCAGCAATGTGTTACATCCAGTGATATTCAGCTTTATCTTGAATAAACTGTGTGTGTGTTTGTGTGTGTACACCCCATGACAGAACAGTAAATCCTATTTGTTCTGTTCTGCTCGTGTTCTTTGTCAGTCACGATGGTTTCTCTGACCTGTAGTGAGTGAAGGGCATCTCAGACAAACAGCACAAGCAGTCATCCTCTCAGTCCTAATGGAAATGCATTACTTCATACTGTCATTGGCATTTGTGTAGCTTCCTGGTAGACCAAAGGGGGAAGAGAGTGTTCACCATGTTGTTTTGTGAAGGAATACTCTCATCTGATCAGTTTAAGTGCTGGCTCCTAGACACATTCTGTTTTCTTTTAATATAGATGGAAAGAAATGTATATGAAATGGTTTTGGTTGTCTAAAAGCAATAGAAAGAAAAACAACAATATATTTATAAAAAATAAATGAAAATTATGATCTCTTAAGAGACTTAGGGGAAGCTGTAAGGCCTGTGGTGGTGGGTAAATAATACAGTTACAGTCAGTGTTGGTTTGGGGTTTTCTGCATATTTTCCCCGCCTATGGCAAGAGGCAGGTAGAGCCTGTGTCTGAAAAATCAGCTTATAGCAAATGTGATAGTACAGTTCTGCAAATTTTACAGAAATGGGAATGTGGGGGATATCAAGAGAGGTTATAGTCACTTATGCCATATTTAAATAAACATTCTGAACAAAATACACCTTTACTTGCAGAAGATGATTTTTTTTTTTTTGTGGGACTTTGCAGTTGAGTTGGGCAGTCTTCGAGTTGTGTAAGAACCTGCATCTTGGATACTACCCAATAAATGTTATAATAGCACAGTAAACAGGTTCTGTCATAGTGATTATGACTGATGCACATTGTCGCAGTTGCCATGTGTGACTTGCTGAATCATAGACTTCAGAGTTGGAAAAGACCTTCAAGATCATTGTGTCCAACCTTGCAAAGTGATCATACACAAAGAGCTCACTTAGCTTTGTAAAGGTGCCAATGTAATTGTTGCAAATGTGATTGGCCATCTAATATTGATGTTTTCTGTTTATTTAATTTAATTTAAATTATGTACCAAGGAACCTCAAAGACTTAAATAACAGACCTGCTGCAGTTACAGATGTAGTGCCTGTTTTAATAGGCAAACCATTGGAGATTCGTAGCTATTTTTGCCAACTTCATCATTCTTTGATCTCCTTCAGGCATGTAGCATTGCACCTTTGCATGCCATTGAAATTGACAAAGATGCTCTGTGTAGTGGACAATCTGCTTACTTCCCTGCTGCCCCTGTAAAAAGCTTTTCTTTTCTTTGTTTACATTGATACCAGGCAGTGGTGAATTAACACTAAAAATAAAATCAATGAAATAAACAGTGTGTAAATAAAAGGTAGTAAACTCACTTGATTGACCTTTGAATCACAGGATTGAAATTGCATAGACTTTGTTGTCTGGATATAAACTTATTCTGTTTTTATGTTTGCTTATTTTTAGCCCAGCTACACTGATTATATATTGGCAGAAGCATTCACTACCTCCTGTGTGAAGTGTAATACCATCTTGTACCTAGGGCTTAGAATCTGCCTTTGTACTCAGATAAGTAGAGAGGAAGTAATAGTGTCTTGTGTAACTTGCGTGTTGAAGAGTTCTGGAAGCTTGTGTTATTAATCAGCCTTTTCCTTGTCCTGGCTCTCAGTGAAGAATATTTTTAGCTGCACATACAGAGAATGACTCCTTGAAGCCACAGTTCTTGAAAGTACTATTTGTAGATTAAAGAACTTCTCTTGCTCTCAGAATTGTAGATCGCATTGGTTTTATTTTGCACTTATATTTGCACACCAGTGGAATATCTGCAAGTATGCTGTTGAAGAATGAAGCATATAGCTTGATTTGCTGATTGTGATAAAACCCTGGGCTTGTCTAGTATGGGAATATTTAATGAGTGCCACCCTCTCCCTTTATTTTAATTTATATTGAAAAGCCACCGTATCTCATTTTCTTCTGTGGAAACTAGTACAAGAGCAATATTGACTTATTTTACACGGCATTTAGAACATTATATTTTAACATTAGTTAGATCATGCTTCCTTAAAAATATTCTAGCTTCATATAAAACCCCAAACAAAACCCCCAACAACTTAAGTTACTTCTGTCTATTTTATTTTCCTAAAATATCTTTGAATAATTATTTAATAGCATTTCCTCAAAAATTACCAATGCTCAGGAAAAAATTGCTTCTGTAAATCAGAGTGAATGCTAATATTTATGAATAATGTGTGAATATGTTTCCCCTTCTGTTCTCACAACTTTGAGAAATTAGATATATCTGCAGCCTCACAATTTGATGGGGTAGAATTTAAATGCCTTTCATCTGGTTATTAATTTTTTTATTTTCAGGATTTTGGTAACTGGATCACAGCTTAGGACCATAGATTCTAAATTGTATATTCTAACTTTTATGCTTTCATTAAAGAAACATAGAAAAAACATTATAGTCAGACAGAACTCATTCACTTAAAAAAACCATTTGGGGACTGCAGTCCTGTGTGGAAGATCCCCCTCCAGCTTTCCAATATCCTAATTTTAAAGGTGACCTTCACAGAGGTTTAACCAGGGATTTAGTGAAAGAAAAACATGTACTTGCAAGGAAGCCAGAAAACTGACTGGAAAGTGCAGCATGGCCCATCATCTGTGAGAAATATCCCGCTCTGCTTGTCGGAATTGTGCTCTGAGCACTTCTGCAGGAGTCTGATGAGACTTGACACATCTAATTCTGTTAGGAGCCTAGAATTTTAGCCTTTATTTTTGGGTTGTGAATTATTTTTGGCGTTCAAGGAAATATTTATGAAATCTAGTAACTCATTTGAAAAATTATGCTTATATGAACTGCTACAGAAATCTATTAATTTAAACCAGCTAAAAGTCAGGACCTTAAAAAGATCAAGCATATTTATTGTATGCTTATTTCCTGACTTTCTTATGTCAAGTAAAACATAAGTACTGCACTGTAAGAAATATACTGATAAAAAAATAACATCACAACAGTTTTAATACAGTAGAAAAAACAGAAAAAAAAAAAATCGTGTTACCTGAGGGATTATGCTGTAGTAAGTAGGAACCAATAAATTCTGATGTAATAAGGGCAGCAATTTAATTATACATTTTACAGAAAGGGAACTTAGTTCTAAATATGAGCTGCAAACACTTAATTGTTTAAACTTCTAAATGACAGAAAACAATGCAAATCAAATTTGAGGCACATTTTGTGGACTCCCTTGTGTCACACATCATGGAACAAACTTTAAATAGACTAAAAGCATCAAAGGCATAAAATGTCAATTGAAGGTAAAACTCAGAATATTGCCAATGGAAGAGGTGTATAAAGTGTATAAAGGAATAACCTTTATACAGCTGAAAGTTCAGTGCAATTTCCAATACAAAGGTTATAAGAGGCTGAGAACTTTCAGGTCATGAGCCTTTTTTTTCAGTTAGTTTTCTCTTTTTAGTTAGAGGTATTTCTCCTCCTTGATGTGAAATAATTTTCTGTGTGCAATTTCTTATGTGGGTACTCAGGATGTCCAGATGTTTTACAGATGAGTCCTAATTTTAAAATATATTATATTATCTGCAGAGGTTTTTCAAACATTGCTCACTCTCTTTCCCAGATCATTCATGATTGCTAAAGATCAGATCCTGCAGGTACTTTGCTTAATTAAACAACTGTGAGACTGTCATAAGGCTTTGAGATGTTAAAGAATAGTTGGAAGAAAATGGAATGCAAAAAAAGGAATGTAGCACAAGACACTGGACCTATCTGTCTTATGTCTGAAGTGGAACAAAGACACTGAATAGAGAGAGCAGGTTTCCTTTCACTGCTCTTTATTGAATCTTCTATCTGTAAGATGAAAGAATGAGAATAAGAATGGCTTTCCTCAGCACCCCCAAAAAGCTGAGAAAAAGCAGATCATTTGTAATGGAGGTTCCTGCTGATAATATCTCTAAAATTCTTAGACTTTTTTTCCTCAGGCGATTTCAAGTTACCTCTCTGGTAATCTCTCACTAAGAAGTGGCTGACACCCAGTTCTACTGGCATTTGTATGGTGAAGATGTTCTATTATCAGGCAAACATAAGAGTATGTCGGTGGAACAGCTTTGTCCTTGCACACTAGTCCCAAGGTATGTTGTTTTTTATCATTAGCAATATTAGCTTTGTGCCCCTCATTACATGAAAGACATTGAGGTGCTGGAGCATGTCCAGAAAAAAGAACAAAGCTGGCAAAGGATCTGGAGCACAAATCCTCTGAGGAGCAGCTGGGGGAGCTGGGGTTGTTTAGCCTGGAGAAAAGGAGTCTCAGGAGAGATCTTATTCTCTACAACTGCCTGCAAGGAGATTGTAGTGGGGTGGGAGTCGGTCTCTTCTCCCAGGTAATTAGCAATAGGAATAGGCTTTAATTTGCACCTGGGGAGGTTTAAATTGGACATTATGAAAATTCCTTCACTGAAAGGGTTGGCAAGCACTGGAACAAACTGCCCAGGGAAATGGTTGAGTCACCAAACTTGGAAGTATTTAAAAGATGTGTAGATGTGCTGCTTAGGGCTGTGGAACTCAAGTGTACTACATAGTGGTGGACTTGGCAGTGTTAGGTTTATGGTTGGACTTGGTGATTTTAAAGATTTTTTCCAATCTAAATGATCCTAAAATTCTGTATGTCAATTTGTTTTTTCTCACTATAATTTGCTCTATTATCTCTCCTCTTCCTCTGTTATTTTAAAAATAGAAGTAATGTGCAGAGAAAACACTGCTCTGTCATTTAACAAGACAATTTTAAAATGAGAATAATTTAAAAAGTGAAATAGGTTTCTCAGACAAGAGAGTTTCAGATCTGAATGAGAAAGCAACTACCAATGGTGTGTAGGTACAAAGGACCTGTAGGCAAGGCCTGATTTTGCCTTGAAGTTAGCCCTACTTTGAGTAGGAAGTTGAACTGCTTAACTCCCCTGAGCTGCCCTCCAACACAAACATTTTCTATGTGCAACATGTTCTGCTCCTGCTTTATAAATGGCATTCACTATTCAGCAGGAGCTGGCTTTGCTGCAACTGTCAGAAAAGTGAAATGTATTAAATATTCTGACTTACAAACCCCATGAAGATAATACAATTTAACAGTTAATACAATGAGAATCATTTTGGGCCGTAGCTGCTAGTTTCCTCATGTCAGTTCTCTATTCTATTTTGAAACCTAACATTTTTCCTGTCATAGACTATGTGTAGATATTCATTAAAAAACTAGATAAAACATTACAGAAGGTGAAAGATTCTAAAGACATGCTGTACACCATCATCCCCTCTATTCCTTATCTTCTTCCATGTGCTACACTAAAGCAACAAAAGGCAAGACAACCTGTACAGGAATCTCAGTGTTTTCTCCTACATTCCTGAGGATTTTGCAGTCCACTGCTTTTCTACCACTTTAATAGTCCCTAGGGGCTTTCATTAATGAAAGATGATTCAGGACAGTTCTTGTTTGTCCAAGTTTTGGTAAAGAATCAAACTGATTTCCAGTAGCCTGTGAA
This sequence comes from Cyanistes caeruleus, assembly GCF_971803275.1. Lineage (NCBI taxonomy): Eukaryota > Metazoa > Chordata > Aves > Passeriformes > Paridae > Cyanistes > Cyanistes caeruleus. Next base: position 22,157,137 of record NC_141705.1, on the reverse strand, counting down.
GTAATAACATGAGCAAAGTCTTTGTTTCAGTATTTACCTGGTGCACAGGCCACAGGATGATGCTTCTGCAAATGGAGGATCCTTGATGAACCACAAGATGAAGCATTATGTGAGAAGGCTGCCTGTAAATGAAAAATCTGAAAAGTTGTTCTCTTCTCAACTAGTTTAAAGGAACACATCTATGGATTAAAGGGGAAAAAACCCCAATATTTTGGCCAATATATTGTTTCCTTTGAGATAGTGTGCAAACTAAAGGACTGTATTCCTATCTTCTGTCTTTTTGTGTTGCCTTGAGTCTATTGCTTCTTTGAACAAAACTGTGCAAAGTCTAGCACAGAAGTCCTAACTGTACTCTAAGAAGCCCAAGGATTTACCCCGAGTCTGACTACAACCCTACAGAGAATGCCACAGGAGAATCATTGCAGTAGCTTTGCTACCTTGTCAAAAAGCAGTTATATGGACCAAATGAAACCTACATGTGCCTACAAATTGGTAAAGGAGACTCAGTTTAGCTTGAGTTAGGGGTCTGAGGCACTCATATGTGTTCATCTTCCAGCATAATATATAATGGTAGTTCTGCCACTTCTTCCTGTGGTACAAAGCAGAACAGGATCAGCTTCCTAAAGTGTTCTATTTATTTTTCATATTCCTTTTAGTAAAAGTTTTCAGAAACTTTTTGTCAGAAACAGCTAGAGCTTTTGTACAGGTATATTGTGGATAGGTAGTTACTGGCAACTGGGTCATAGTTGATCTTTTCTTTTTTCCTCTATAAAGAATTGTGTAGCGAAGTTGAAACAGCAATAAATAGGGAAGAATGATTTATTTTCATTGTAGATAAAACTCTCACCATCAAATAGGAACTTTGATGTATTTGTATAAGAAAAGTTAGAAAAGAATGTTTGAATCATTCATCACAAAGCAGTCTAAAGCTAAGGGGTCAAAAGTTTCTCACATCTGTCAGAAAACAGTCTCCAAAGCAAGAAGACTGCTGGAAACATGCTCAGTCCAACTTGGTTCTGACCACTGGGAAGTGCTGAAAATGAAGAAAATAAAGTAAAAGAAAATAGCTTTAAAATTAAAGGGGAAAACTTATTATTTTCAGTTAGACATTTCTTAAGAAAGAGTTGTTATATTTTGACTCCCCAAAAATGTATCTCTGAAAAAATATGAATCCTAGTAAGTCTTAAAAGAAGATAGAAGTAAAATATTTCTGCAGCCTGCATGTTGCCTTTTCTATGTGCTTCATGAGATGAAAAGGTGATATTAATAAACAAAGGAATCAAAGGGCTCTTGGGTGTCTCATAGAGACAATTCAAAGTGTCTTCTGTATTACAAGTTGAAATATGAGAGAAAGTGAAGGACAGTTTTACATAATAAGAAAGATAATCTAAGCTTGCTACAGTGTCTGGGGAAATTATAGCATCTGGAAACTGAAGATCTTTAAGTAATACTGCTGAACCCAGAAACATTCTTGTGAATTATTACAGCTTTGTTATATTCTTATCTTTCTGCATGTTGCAGAAAGCACTAGCAATCTCAAATCAAAGTATTTCTTACTTTGTTTTCTGTTAAGGAAATGCGTTTTGATCAGACTGCCTGGAACTCTATGATTTCTCTGTTATGTGGTAAATGTCTTTCTAAGGTCTTGCTCAACTATCCTAAGTAATACCTAAATATGACCTTACTTAAAAATGCTTCTACTTTTATGATTTTATTTTTCAAATACACCAAATAAGGAATGTTTGTTTTTGAGGAGATTGTATAAATATTATGATATATATGTATATAAGTACATACATACACTACATTCACTTCAGAATATTTCCTCTTTCCACATTATTACTAACATATTCGATTAGTAAATTACTGTATTTGGGCTTATATTTGTTCTCTTATTTTAGTCTATTCCTATGTTTGAAATCTATTTCCCATCTTATTTTGGATTCCATCTCATCTGTTCATGTTTTCCTTATTTCACTCTCAACTTCTGCATTTCTTTTTAATTTTTCCTACAATGACAAATACTATTATGAGGAAGAGATTAAGCTCTGCCCTTTTAGGTCACCTTACACACCCTCCAGGGATTTGTCATGCTGTCTCCGTCTTTGAAATCGATTTGAAAATCTTTCATGAGTGATCTTGAATTATGTGCAAACTTTCATTTCCAGTAGGATTTTTGCTTATCACTTTATGCATACACTCTATGCATGTAAAAATATTGCTATGTATTATTTCAGTCTGCTTCTCCATTTCCTTAGGCTTTCTATTTTTGTCCTTTTTTTTTTTTTCCCCTCCATCACTCTCTTCCCCTCATCCCCACCCTTTGTTTGCTAATATCTGTCTTTTTTCTCTTTGAGTTTCTTCCTCAGACATAATAACTTGTGTTCTGGGAAAACACATCTGTTGCAAATCCTCTTGCTGATTTTTCTGTTTCTACTACTTGTTCTGGTAATGACAACATGACATTACCTACATCAGCCCCTGCCTTCTCTGTGCCATACCTTTAAGATTCCCAGTTATGTACTGCAGAGTGATGACCTTTGCCTGCAAAAATTCTGTGGAAATAAGCAGCCTTTCACCCCATCTGCAAACTGCAGGATTACACCTAAATCCTGTGTGATCCTGCACTTGAGTATTTGGGGATCCCTGACTTGCTCCTGGTCTGGGCTCTGGAAATCGAATTAGATATTAGGCAGGATATTTTCTCTAGGCTCTGGGAGAAGTGGCTAATTCAAAAGAGCATATTAAAAACACCTAACAGAAACCCAGTATTTATTCACTCAGAGGAGCTGCATCCCACAGAAAAAGTGCCTAGTCTATTCACCCAAGTCCCTTTTCTTCTCTCAAGTGTAGGGTGTGTCCTGACCTGCCAAATGAATCATCCCTCTGGGCCTTGGACTGTGCTTTGTGAGAGGTCCTTTTAAGACTAAATCATCATCTTCTCAGAAAATGTTTAACTGTCTAAATTTTTTTTCAGTCAGAAGCTCTAAGATTTAGAATATCATGCATAGACTTTTTGAGCAGCAATTACTGTTTCAGCCATCATCACCTTTACTCAAATTCTTATGCTTGGCTACTATTGTATTTCCTCATATCCTCCTTTTTTGATAGCCTCAGGCAGGGTAAAATATGAGTCCTAAAAATGTTCTTGACTTTATAGAGAAGAGCTTTACATGCCTGGATCTTAGCAGCAATGCTTCTCAATAAATGTGACGATATGGCTTGAATATATTTTTCATAGAGAGAGCAGAGCCTCTCAGAGTGCTCTAAATAGAAACAGAGTTGCAGCATAATTAGGAAATGGCTATTATGCCTCAGATTGTGTGTATATCTGGTGAGGAAGGATTACAGAGAGCAGGGAGTGCTCTAATTTATTTGGTGTGCATATCCCTGCAAATCCAAAGTATTTTAAGATATTCCAGGTGATGCTGAATTCTGGCTAGCAAGAGATAACTGCTCAGTGTATTTTTCCTACTGCTAAAGCTCTATTTTTTATCATCTGGAACTTAGCCCTATGAAACAAGTACAACTTTAGTATGTTTTTAAATTTGTTTTTTCTTTTTTCCTTAGTCTTAATCCAATAATGTGTTCTTCCTTGAAGGGGAAAAGGTTATTCGATGTCATGTTTTCGTGTTGGTGTAGAAATTATGGAGGGAAACATAAACACTGTTAGATTGATTTTTATTTATTAGTTAAAATTCTGCAGAATTTTCAAGGTAAGTGTTTCTGAGATAAACCAAGAAACAGTATCTGTCAGTAGGGAGAATTCTGTCCTTAAAACCTTAGAAAGTCTCAAGTTTGGAGTAAAAGCAACATTTATACTGTGTCTGAATTAATTTGTAGGAATAAGATCACTGCAAATGGATCTTTATACCTAAATCCATTTCTCTGTTTTTCAAAAATTTGGCCTCATTTTGTACTCTGATGTATCTATCAATTTTTGTTTTGTTTTCTTCTCTGAGATTTTAGAAAAACATATCCCAGTCAGATGCTTTTTGTCAGACTGCTATCTATACCTGTAGCATATTTACCTTTACTTCTCTCTTGAATTTTGTAGACCGAAAGCAACTATTTGCTCTTTGGATCAGTGGCAGATATTACTGGTTTGAATCCCACAGTCAGGACAGATGTACTGGGTTAAGTGAAGCAGGCACTGAAAGGTCACACCTGATAGCTAACATACCTACCGATTATTGTGTAGCAAAACGTTTTTCTTGGAAGCATTTTTTAATAAATGCAAGTGAAAACTTCACCAATTTGAGAAAGATGTACACAATACTTAGAGATTTTCAGAGCTATAACATTATGACTGTGCTATCTGCAAGTGTAATGATTCGTAAGAACTTCCGAGAAAATTATATTGCACTTTTTGACAATAATAGCAAACAAAAATAGCGATCTCTAGTAACAAGATTTAATAAAAGTAAAGTGACTGTCAAAATAGACACACTTGCTACTGTAAACCCATGGGTTTTACGGAAAGATATAGTCACAAGTTACACATAACAAAAATAATTATTCTCTTGACAGCACAAAAATTGCCCGTCACCTGACTTACAGAGTGTTCAGACTCCCCAAATTAGTTCATGCTTTGTCTGATACCATTGTATACTAACTAGCAGTTATTGCTAGCTTCCAATTTATTATTCTTCCTGCGTAGTTTCTCTCCAAACAAATTAAAAGAAAAAAGATTTTGTCTTGCAGATGGATCAAAGTAGCAAGAAAAAAAGATGATATTCTTGTACTAATTTTTCTGAATAGCTGAAGTAAGCTTACAGTTATTCCTGTTCTATAACAAAAGCTTCTGAGTCTGTGTTGCTTAATTCTTAAACATTTATCCCACTACAGAAGGTTTGTATTAAACACATGAAACAGAGAGACAGAGAGGTTGGTTCTTGCAAATTTCGTGTAGAATCTCTGTTCCTCTGGGATGGTGAAGTTGAAGTGTTCAGCTACTAGTCTGATGCAATTTCAGTAAGAGGTGATATAACAAAGGGAAAGGTGTCCAAAATTACCACCAAGCTGAAAGAGATCTGTGCAGTCAGCACCCAGTTATCCTCTACATAGTCCCTGGGCTGGTGTCACCAGGGCTCTACCAAGACTAAAATGTGGAGCCAGAAACTCTTGGAAAGGCAGAGATACCCTCTCCTCACATCACTTCTCCCAAAAGAGGGTGGATATGTTTTTTGAGTGAGGAAAGTGACCTTTTTACATGAAATACAGCAGTGGCTGTAGCAGCTCCTCGGCCAGAGGGGATTTCTACTCCTTCATTCCTGGCCACCTTTCTAAAGGCCAGAGCTGTATTCTGCACTGGCCAGCACAGGGCACATGTTATGGAGACAGACCTCGAGGCAGGGTTCCCTATCCTTCCTCCCTGTAGCTGATCTCCATTTAAAGTTACATGAGATGCAAGGACAGAGTGCCTGCCCTGGCTGAAGAAAAAGCATCAACCCCCCCATGAGCAGTCCCTGCAGATGGTCACTGGAGCACAGGGCAGTGGAGAGATGGGACTGAACCCTCTCACTCTGGAGGGCAGGCCCCAGTCCAACAGCGGTAAATTTTGGTCAGAATGAAGGGGATTTGCCATTGTCATCCATCTTTTACAAGAAAGTGGTCCCCAGCACATCAGGTATGAGGTGTGGAGATCCGCTGGAGCGGGAGGTGGTGGAAAGCCCAGCTGTGAGGTGTGAGGTGCTGGTGTGCAGCAGTGACAGGCCTGCGGTCACTCGAACTGCGGGACATCGGCGCTGGTCCATAACAGCAACGCTCCGTGTCTGTTGGGTGGGAGACCAGTTCAGGAATTAGATTTCTTTATGGCAGAGGGATGAACAGAGATAAAGTTCAGGGTCATGCTTCTGGCCTCCAGCACTTTTTTCTGCCCCTGGCAGGTGTAGTGCTGTGATTTTATCTGGTACTTCACCACGTGCTGTGTTGGACATGGGACAAAATGACTCTTCCCTCAGTAGCTTTTATTTCTGTAAGATAAAAGCTACCTGAGTGTCTAGTTCCTTTCTACCTTAAAATAATGTAAGTGGCTACTATGTGAGAGTTATTTATATATTCCAGTGCATCCTATTCTAGTTACTGACATATCATACTGCTGCTTTCTTTTACCAAGGTGTTTCTTGAAGCAGGCTGCTCCAGAAGTGTGAAACAGTGCTTGAGATGTTTTGAGTTCAACCACCACTATCCAATCTGTATTTCAGAAATGACAGTTTTCTATTTCTGGTGATAGCTATTTTTCTGATTAAGTCATATAGTGTTTTACTGAGACTTTAAAAAATAATTGAGTGGGGTGGATGCACTTAGGCAAGAGGCAAGGAATTTATAATCCACCTGGAGGTGTCTTTCCAGGGGGTCTGTCTTGAACATTTTTCACATGATTCTCTTCTATGAAGTCAGAGAGATTTTAGGAGAGTCTGTGAAAGAAAGCCTGTGATGAACCAATCAAAATTTTGAAATGAAACCACCAATTCATTCAAAGAAACCTTCAACTTTAATTTAAGCAAAGATAAAGGCTAGGTTATTTGTGTGACACATACACTGTATCTGTGTCTCAGTTTGCTCCATCTCCTACTGGACTATAAATGTAATTGAACATGCCCCTTCTCATCCATGTCTTCTACCATGTAAATATTCCACAAAATCAAGTCTTCTGACTCCAACTTCTAAACAATGTCTTTTATGATAAATTATTATCCTTCCACAGTTTTTATTATCAAAATAGTAGCATTAGTTACTCTTCAGCTAGATTTTTGCCAACAAAGGCAAACTCATTTACAATTTCCTCATTTGGCAATCCACGTGACTTATGATTTACAGGATGTTTGCCATTGTGACTATAGGATGTTTGCCATTGTGACTATTCTGCCTAATCTGCAGCCCTTTGCCAATAGTAGAATATATTATGTAATAAAAGTAAATCAAGAAAAAAGAGTCGATAGTTTAGATATTTAGAACTGGAATGTAGTCCAGATCATGGCATAAGTCTAAACAGCCTCATTTCTCTGGAGCAACTACAGAATTAAAAGACACAAAACATCTACTCCACCAACAATAAACAAAGCAAATCAAATAGTCCTCCTGTCCTTAGATGATGGAATTTAAGGTTACAGCTCTAGATTTACATTCTGTTGGGCTTCCATCTAAAGTGTAGAGAGGGGAGTGTGTTTAAGAATATAATGAAGCAGGTAGACCCAGTCCAGTGCCACTTAGGCAAGCGTGCCTAGCTATGAGTGTATGGTAACTAGCAGGGTAAAAAGTGGTTCAGACCCCTGGCTCATGAGTTGTGAAGCTGCATCTAAAGTACAGTTTTGGATTCCCAGTGTGAGGAAGATGTTAATGCAATGGAGCAAATCTAACAGATGGCACTAAAATGAATGGAGTGTATAATGTGCAGGAGAGATGGGTTTGTTCGGTCATAAGAAAGCTAAACAGGGATCTTATTGCTGTTATCAGCTGCCTAATGGAATGCTACAGAGAAGATGAAACTGAACCCTTCTTGTGGACTCTAAATAGAAAGAAGAGGACACAAGGTAAAACAACAGAAAATCCAATTAAATATCAAATATATGTTTTACCATGAGAGTGATCAAATGTAGAAACATGTTTCCCAGACAGGCTCCACATAGAACCTTCCTCTTTGGAGATATTTGAAACTTAAACAGGTAAATATCTGAAGAAATTGATCAAACTAGAACTGATAGAAACCAAAGACTGGAGTAAATGTTCCTCAGAGATCCCTCTGGGAACTCTCTGGATATATAAACAAACTTATTACAACTGCTGTTTAAGAAAAAGGTGCAATAGCTTCTTTGACAAGATAACATTCACAAATGTTTCTGAATAGTACTAAGCAGATGTTGCATAAAATGAGTAGGGAAAAGTCATCACAAGTGCAGAACCCCTCTCTGAAAACCACTGGATTTGCACCTTTTAGATACTGTAGGCATTATTCTTCTATGTGTGTGCTCAGAATCTTAGAATACCCTGGGTTGGAAAGGACTGGCAAGAATCATCAAGTCCAACTCCTGGCTCTGCACAGAACAGCATTAAGAATAAGATCATATGCTTGAGAGCATTTTCCGAATGCTTCTTTTACTTTGGAAGGTTTGGTGCTGTGACGGCTTCCCTGTGGAGCCTGTTCCAGTGTCCAGCCAACCTTTGTGTGAGAAACTTTACCCTTGATGCCTAAAGCCTCCCTGATGCAGATTCATGCCTTTCCTTTGGGTCCTGTCACAGGTCAGCAGGGAGAAGAGATCCGTGCCTGCCCCTCTGCGGAATTCCCCTTGTGAGGAAGCTGTAGACTGCAATGAGATTGTTGAGGTAGAGTTGTTAGAATGTTAAGTTAGTTTATGTTAGTAGTTGATAGCTTGAAATATATCTTTTCCCCTCTTTTAGTTGTGATTTCACCCCCCGCTTCTTTTTCTCCTATTTTTACCTGAAGTCAGGTTACCACGGTTACTGAAGTTTCTCTCCTCAGCCCCACGGCGAGAGAGTAAAGAGAGGACCCTGCTGGCATTTCCAGCTGCTTGAAATTTCTTTAGCCCAGGAGACCCTTCTTTCCAACACGGAAGTTTGTAACTCTGTTTTTCCTGTCCCAGAATGCCCCTGAGCTATGGACGCTGAGAGGCCATGCTCACCTTCCCTTCCCTTTCTTTCCCCCCTGTGCTGCCAGGAAACCAAGCCCCCCCTCTCTCCTCCTCTGCCCCTCTGTGGAGAATACTCCTACACCTTTGTGGGCATTTGAAGAAGTTGGTGTCTGTTATTTCTTATCTTGGTGTGTGTAACCTTGATTTGTAGAAAGTTTGTAAGATGTACTAGTTGAGAAAAATAATTTGTTCTTTCTCTGATGTTCCCTCCCTTCGAGAAACCCTGTTAAAAGAGACCCCCAGACCCCCAGTCCTTTGTCTCTCATCCTTTGGATTCCCCTTCGCAGAAATAAACTGTGGAATGTAACCCTGAGGAGAGAGTCCACCCCTGATTTCTTTACTCGCTTGATAGACTTGAATTCTTGAAGAAAATCAGTGAACCCCACAAACATATGCTGGCTTGAAACCCTGGTGAAGAGAAACCTCATCACTGAGCTAGCCGGTCCACTCTCGGGAGGTTCGAGTCATGAGATGTCCCCTTCCACTTCTCCAAGTTGAACAAATCAAGCAACCTTCTTGATTTGCAGATCTATGCTCTGATACCCAAGACAGCCCCCACACTCGAGGTGAGGCTGTGCCAGTGCAGAGCAGAACGGGACAACCTGTGCCTGATGTGATGCTGCGCCTGATGCACCCCAGGACACTGGTGGTTCCCCTGGCTGCCAGGGCACTGCCGGCTCGTATTCAACTTTCCACTGACCAGAGTCTTCAGGTCTCTTGCTGCAGGGCTGTTCTCCAGCCTCCCACTCCCTAGTCAGTATGTACAGCATGGTTGCCTTATTGCAGGTGCAAAATCCATCATATGCCCTTGTTGAACTTCATATGGTTGGTGATTACCCAACCATTTGATTTATCAGGATCTTTCTGCAGGATCTCTCTGCTTTTGAGTCAACAAAGTATACGTCATAAGTATATGAGCTCCTCCAAAGTATATGTCATAAGCAAACTTACCCAGTATATTTTTTGGTCAATCATACAAGTAATTTAGGAGAACATTAAGAATACTGGCCCTAAATTGGAGGCTGGTGACACCCCGCTACTGATCAGTCACCAGCCTAATGAAACCCTATTTGCTTAAACCCTTTTACCTGATGCGTAATCCAGCTGCTCACTGATCACATGCTGTATTTTTCCAGCTGTGTGCTAGATGTTTTGTCCAGAGGAACACTGTAAGATACAGTATCAAAAGCTTTACTGAAATCTAAACACATTACTGCTTTTCCTTGATCAACTTGTTGGGAAAGCAACTTAAGCTGATTATGTTGGAGTTTGCTCCTGTAAAGTTATGCTGGCTGTGACCAATGACTGCATTGTCCTTCAGGTGTTTTCCAGTAGCTCTTAGAATAATCTTCTCTGTAATTTAACCAGGCCCTGAAGTGAGACTGACAGGACTGTAGTTTCCAGGAACATTCTTCTTGACCTTCTTGTAAACTGGAACAAGGCGTGGCAGCTTCCAGTTGATGGGCATCTCTTTGAATTCCCAAGACCATTCAAAAATCATAGAGGTCTCATGATGATGTCAGCCAGCTACTCAAACATTTATTCAGTCATATAATCTCAGTAGAGACAACCAGCAATTGTGATGATGCAAGTGATTTGCCTGGCATATGAGTCATGCTAGTTTTAAGCAGTGCAGATTTTTTCCTAGGGAAATCAGGACTACCTCAGAAGTTAGGGTTGTAAATGATTGCACTGATTATTGATTACATGGGGAGCTGCATAATTGCTTCACCTCAGAGCATGATTAATTTGATGTTAGTGGTTGAACACTGCTACAGGAACATCAAAAAGATGCGTTTAATATATGGGTTATCTCTTCTGGATTGATTAATGCATGGATTTTTTTCTGTGGCACTGAAGCCATACACACACACACACACACACACACACACACACACACACACAGAATTGTAAATAAAGTAATTTTTTAAAATCCATCATACATATATATATTTATAAGGAGGTCTTTAAAATTAAAACATGAAAGCATACAAGAAGTGGAAGCAGGGATATATGGCCTGGGGGGAACATGAAGACCCATTCCAAGAGGCAACTTTTACTGTGCAGACTTTTATAAATTTTATATGAAATGGTAATAATAGATCTTGTTCTCTTTTAGGAGGGTCTGGGTTTAGGTAATTTAGAGATTTTAGGCCTCTGGCTACTTATATCCAGACCATGGAGTGAAGGTGCTGTGCTCAGATTCCTAAGGTAATGTCTTAGGCTGTACAGGAAAGTGGTCCTAAAAGTCAGCACTGTGAGTGAGAGGACCACTAGATTTGGATAAAGGGGAAATTTGCATAAAGGGAAGAACAGGGTAACACTGACATTTCAGCACTTTACCTAAGGTCCATGCTTCCAGCCCTGAATCAAGCCCATGGAAAAACTCTAGTACAGCACCCTTCCAGTTCAGCTTTCACAAGCTGATTGAAAGCTACTTCTATCTGGAAATGATCACTGTACTTGCTTTTCATACAATAGCCCTAGGGCTAGAGCACTTAACTCAAATTTGAGTAATTTTGTTTTAGTCACCTCTGTTTATCTTATGTCATAAAAGTGTTGGATTAACTGTAACAGAAATATGAGCAAATTTTAAAAGCAAGTTAAAAAAATACGCAGGTTCTGTACATTTATTTCTTTTTTTTTATCACCTTTGAAGTGATTTCGAGGTCTTCTCTGGAACGAGCAGTAATTTAAGTCATGTATTGCTCATCATTCTTGTAATAATGTTAAATGTGCATCACCTTTCAAAAAAAGTATAATTTTTATGGTGGACTGGCCACTTTTATGTCTCTAATACTTTTACCCATTAATATGGGAAAATTCAGTTGAATTCATGTATATTTACAAGCCTTAGACATCTTCTTACACATAACAAATATATTATCAAACTCTGCTTATACATTTTAAGTTATAAGTTAGAAATTGCATAATTATGTTGAATAACAACAACAACAACAATAACAATAGTGCTTCCTCCATCAAATAAAGGGACTGAACTGTCATGGATAAAACACATGGACTAATAATGTTTTTCTGCACTTTGATTATAATATATCTCTTGACAGTCACAAAGTCTGAAGTGATTGTTGGCATTTTTTTCATAATATAAAGGATGTGGATAATTATGTATATATTTTCTCAGGTCTCAACTGTCACAGAATAAAATGAATGTCCGAAAATGTAGCTGGAAGGAAGATGATTGCATTTATTCTTGTTCACTATGTGTTCTGTGCTTACTTTAATATTTGATATAAATATTTAGTAAATGGCTGTCTCGATTTACACCTGGCTCCTAATAACAGCAGAAATAACTCGTAATCGGGTGCTTTGGTTGCCCTGTTACACCACTGATTCTTACCTGCTTCTTGCTGCCTATGAGCTGCAGGAATGCTCTAAGTTTCCCTACCATATTTCAGTCTTCAAGGGAATAACTAAGGTGTAAACATCACAAATTGCATATATTTGGCTTGATTTAGTATGAATGTGTTCAGAATATTGTATTTGCCCAGAGTATTTACAAGCTTTAGCAGCAGCTACAGCAGATAACTCAGAACTTTGGGAATTAGGCATGCTCAGGAATTTCTTTAGCTGAAGAACAGACAATTCACAGTAATGATTTCTTATACAAACTCATGAAAACTTCTCTTTTGATTCTTTTTTTATCTTTGGATGCTGATTCTGGGAGTCACCAGATGACTTTGCTAGAGACAGTCTATCAGTATTGGCTACAATAAACCAACATGCAGTAACACCTCAGAAGTATGTACAGAAGTACACCTTAGAGTATGCAATACAACACAGAATTTTCATTCTGCCTCTGAGGTTGTTTTAGTGTACATATATACATATATCTAAAATAACTTACATTTCTAGATATCTTTAATGATCTTGAAGTATATAAAACTACAAAGGGACAGCTTCCATATCTTTAATCCATGCATTCAATTCATTACAGCAGAATTAATCCTAGTAACTTAAATTTTCTTGCTGTTATCCCATAATTTTATTTATGAGAATGAATGTATTAAGTGCCTATTGTGGAATAATGATAAGGTGCAAAAGATTACCTTTTAAATTACTGTCTTTTAACCTATGAATACAGTTTACATCTGAGGACTTCTCCTTCTATGAGAATGACAAAGCCTGTCAATGAAATGATTGGTAATTTCAGCTAAACTCTGCAGAATTAATGCTGTCAATTTAATGAATGTTTGATTGAGTTCTCATAGTGTGGCTTAAGCTAAAACAGGATGCTACTGTTCTCCTGGAAGCTTTTCTGTTTCCCGTTTTCCTTTGAAAATGCTGATGACCAGAGCTTTCATTCTTGGCCATTTCCCATGCAAGCTCTGATATTGCAGCAGAATGTTCCATGTTGCTAATCAAGTCAGCAAAGTAGTACACTCTGCCTCCTCTGAACTACAGAAAAATAAGTTTTAAGACTATGTAAGTAGTCATCTGCTTCCTAATGATACTCAGTTCTTTTCAAGCTCACATCCAATATAATACATTTGTTTTATCTCAAAAAAAACCCCCAGGTATAGAAACTAAAGCTGTTCGTTCTTCATAAGGAAATTAAGCTTGATTCTTATTTGAGAATGCTGCAAGCATATGTAAGTAAAGGTTATGTTGTGCTATGTACAAAAAAGAGTTCTGGATTTTGGCACTTTAATTATAAAGATGAGTGAATAAAAGTGATTTTCTGGTTCATAGGGTTTTTTTTTAATTTGAAGTCGTGATTTTAATCTTAGCTTGTCCACAGGTCATTCCTACCTGCCCATTTACATGAACTGAAAACTGGCAGTCTGACCAGGTGAATGTGAGCATTACTGTTTCAAAAACAAACCATTTCAGAATCCTATAACTGCTTAGGTAAATTTCAACATATAAGATTAAAAATAAATTTAACTTATTAGCTGCCTGTGAGTCTCTAGTTTGGAAACTCTAGTGGCTGGGATGTGGTGCAGAATATCACTGGAGCCAGTGGGAAGGAAAATCAGAAACTTCTGTGGCCTTGCCTGGGAGAATGGAACAGAAAATTGACCTACAATGTCTGTAAAGAAGCATATCTAGTTCAATGAAACCATCTTTAATAATAAATTGTTTAGTTTTTTTAAACTTAAATGTCTCACATGTATTTTCTCAATAATGACCTTACAGAATTGTACAACAGTTCTTAAAACAAAACATCCACCCACCCACATCACCAAATAAAAGAAGAAAATACAGAAAAATGGTGAAAGATATTTGGGATGTTTGTTTTTCCTACATGACTACATAATAAAAAAAATTATTTCAATGAGCTTTACTAAACTATAGAGGAAGACAAGGTGTATCTATGTTCACCTGGGTTGTATGTTGACCCCTGCCAGCAGGTAGGTGCCTACAGCGCCATTTGTTCCTCCCTACCCCACCTTTCCAAGAGGACAGTGGACAGGACAGGAACGGCAAAAGGAAGAAAATCTGTGTGTGGAGATAAAGACAGTTTAAACAAGTGAAGAAAAGGGTGTAAAAACCTCAAGTAATGCAAAGGCATCCACTCACAACCTCCCATGGAGCAATGCCCTGCCAGTCTCTGAGCAATGACCAACCTGGAAGCACTCCTTCTTTCTTCCTCCACCCAAATTTTTATTATTGTGCATCATGTTTCATGGTACAGAATATCCCTTTGGCCAAATCAGATAAGCTGTCCTGGCTGTGTCCCCTTCCAACTTCTTACCTATCTCAGCCTACTTGCTTATGAAAATTTTCACACGTAAATCTGATACCCTGCAGCTCTTATTACACTTATTTTTCTCTCTTCCTTAATCTAAATGCAATTTATTTAAAATATGTTGCATTTTTGTCTTTCAGATATGAGAGCAGAGACGTGGTAATATGCTCTGGAAGGGTGGATTAAACTCTGCTTGCACTAGGGTGTCTTTGCAATTTAATTGTCTTGGTCAGTTGTATGATTTTTTCTGTTCTCAGAAAACATGTTTTGACCTTTTATATCTGTCAACAATTTTGTTTATAGCTTTTTGAGTGATAGTTCTGAAGGAATTTTTTTGTTTTCTGTCTCTTTCTTGAAGCCTCAACAAAAGTATCCAATCTGTTGCCTAAGATTTTTATTCTTGTGACTATTTAAAGGAAAATGTTCTTGTTCCTTTTTAAAATATATATTTTAAGACTATTTATGCACATTGCTACATTATGCATACTTATGATTGCACAACTTTAATGATAATTCTGTCTTATCAACGTTGATATCTAATTTCCATTTACCATATAAATGCTCAGATAGCAAAGCACCATACTGCATCTCAGAACCCTGAAACCTTGGACAGAGCAAACTCAGAGCTGGTCATGGGTGCTCATGGTGCAGATCTGTAACAATTCTAAGTACAGAGGGGAATAGAAATTAATCTCAATACTTAATGTAGTATATATATTGTAAAATAACTTCTGTCAATTAGGACACTGGAGGTATAGTTAGCATCCCTAAAATTCCTTATTAGCTCTTACACTGGATTTTTAAACAGTGGATGCTGCTTGTATGTCTGTGTTTTAGTAGAAAAAGTGGTTTCCTGGAGTGGTCTGGCTGTACTTTGGTAGTGACCCCATTTGTGTGTTGTGTGTGTTGGGAAGAGCACTGGGAGGTGAATTCTCTTGAGCAGTGTGATGTTTTGTGGACTATCCCCAGCATGTTATTCCAGCCTGGTTTAGCTTTGTATGCTGTGTTCTAATAAGCAAGACACTGGCCTTTATTAGGAAACTACAGAATGAAAATCTAAATTACATTAACTATTCTATTTATGGGCTGGAAATAAGAAGCATTTTGATGGTTTTGAGGTATGATGTGAGTATGCAAAGGGCACAGCTAAATTATTTTTATATAGAAGACAAAGCTGTTGATTGGATGCTTCTCTATTACTTTGCTATGGAGCAGCATCAGATCTGAGCTGCCTCTCCTGCTCTGGAGTATTACTAATAGCCAGGGCTCTGCAGAAGATGAAGAAATTTCTTTCCTTTTTCTTGGGGAAGGAGCTCTGAATACACTAACAGAAAGGACCAAACAGCTGAAATAAAAATCACCAAATGCTGAACCTAATGAAATATGAAGGTGAAGTTTAAACCCTCTCACTGCTCCTGTATTTGACTTTCTGCAGGGTACAAAATATCATTGACTGCTGAATTCAGACTCCCCACAACACTTTGCAGAGTAGTTAGTCTCTTAAATGGTTTGATTGTTTGCTGAAGGCCTCGGTGCTGATACATTGCTGTTTTTGAAGATGGAGCAGTCCTTCTGGTACTATCTGGGCTCTCAGTAATTCTTACACCTGAACCAGCACTCTACTGTCCTTTTTCCTCTGAGCCATCATTGTCAGGTTCTGTGCTTTTCCCTGGGACTCTGAGGAAATGTATGCTTTAGATAAGAACTGCCCAGGCACGTTTAGTAACCTTGTTACTGGCCGAAAGCAAAACAGCTTTGTCATCCTGATTTTCTCCTGATCACAGCTACTAACTGGGGCAATCTTTGCCCCATGGTACCAGGCACACTTTCAGGGTGCAGGACCCTGGAAAACAAATCTGTGCAAGATTCTACAAAGAATTTAAAATTCTCAGACTCTGTTTGAATGTGAATTTTATACACATGCAAATTTTATTATAACAATGACTTAATTTTCTGCCCTTACATTATTTTTTCTTTCAATTTTGTTTTATTTTGCAGCTAATATTTGAACTGTCAGTTACATCTTAGTCTGTTCTTTATGTCTTCAGTTATTTTTTTTATATTTTATATTTTATTTATTATTATTTTTTAACATTTTATTTATTTATTTATTTATTTGATATTTTTATATTAAAGAGTATATATATATGACATGCAATTTCAGTGGTTTCCTTCTGGCTAGGAAGAAGTGTGGATTGGCGTGTTATTACTGGTAATGGCATGTTATTACCGCTTATTCGGACAATTTGGTGACATGATATGTGAAATATGCAGCTTCATTCCCCATTTTGCAGCACACACCCTCTGAGGCTGGGTGTGATCCTGCTGCAGCACACTGGAGTGTGCCTTTTGGTCACCCTGGCACACACTAGCAGTGATAAAAATCACTCTCCTCTCTTTCTGCTACCATTTTCATCTTAAGATTGGTAACCCTGCTTCATTATTCCAGTAATGTGAATTAGTATGTAGTTTTTTCATATGTCCTTCTACACCAAATAATTTGCAACCTTTAAGGTGTGTTTTGCCAGTGAAGGAAGGAAGGAGAGGGCATGATACAGGGAGTGAATACTGGTCCACTTAACAGTTAAATATATGCAAGACTGAGTGTCAAGTACAGCTCTACTTCCTCTATGCCCTCAGAAAATAAAAAAAGGCATTAATATATTATATTTATTGTAATCATCCCTAATTGCAGTGTAAAAATGAGGTGAGGATTTAATCTGCATTGTGGATGAATCTTTTGAATTTTTATCTTAGTCTGAATATTGCAATGACTTCATTCTACAATATTCTACTGCTTCTGTGTAACATTTCATTAGGGTTTTTTTTAAGAAACTGAACAACAAGACCATATTAGATTTCAGAAATTGAATTTGGATGAACACAGATTTTGGAAAGCTGTGTATTTAATACAATTTTCAGACTGCCTGTTTGAATGTGAGCCAGTGACATTGTGTCTGCTTACAATAAGCAGAAAGTTGAATAAGACTCTATAGCCAAATCGTTTGATTCACCTTCATAGTCTAAGAAAAGACATATGCAAATTATTGAGATCAAAAAACTGAACAGAAAAACTTTGGAAAATAACAGGAGAAAGTTTACCAAACTATTTTTTGTCTAATTACAAAGATGGGTCAAGTAAGATTCATTATAATGTCTTTGAAAAAGCTACTAAATTTTAGAATCATTTAGAATCATTTGGTTTGGAGGGGACTTGAGGAAAGCTCACCTTGTTTCAACCCTCCTGTCATGGGCACCTCCCACTAGACCAGGTTACTCAGAGCTCCATCCAACCTGGGCTTAAACAGTTCCAAGGCTGGGGTATGAAGAACTTCTCTGGGCAACCTGTTCCAGAGTAAAATGATGCACTGTTTTTCCTGCTAGGCCTAGGTTTTAGGATGTCTTCTCTAGTCTGCTTTAAAAATAATGTATGAAGTCATAGAAAAGACTATGGAGGGTTGGAAGGAGAAATATTTCCACGGAATTGTATGATGCATAACACGTTCAGATGTTAGGTCCATGGCCCAGAGATGTTACTTTTGTTTAGAGAAGGAAAACCAAAATGGACCAGTTATTTACTGTAAGTTCATGAATAGACTTTTTTAGGAATCTTGACCACAAACTCTGTTAATATTGGATACTGAGTGCTAGAGAAGGTTTACTGCTGTGTAGTCATTTGTCTCATCTTCCTTCCACTCTTTTGTTTTTGACTAATTTTTCCTCTTTTCCTTTCCGAGTTCACTAGCTGCTCTTTTTGTAACCCTTGCTCTTTAATGCCTACAACTTTTAATCTTCTGCCATGTCACCTTTTATAGACAAGACTCCTCTTGTGTGCAGCCTGAAGGGCACTGTGTGTGCATCATGAAAGGAACCACAGAAGGTCTATCCTTCCCCTGATATCCAGTGGTGGAGTTCAGCACTTGGCATCAGTAGAGACAGACCATTAATGAGGGTCCCCACAGAGCCAAAGCAGGCTATTGGCAAGGGCATCTTAGGTCCCCATAAGCCTGGGCTGGAAGATTCTTAAGATAGAATGCTCATATACTAGACATCTGCAGAGCATCTGGAGCACTGTAGGAATAAAATTGGAGGTCTCTTAATTTTAAAAAATGTGTCCTGTGCACATGTGAGTATAAATCTTCTTGTAGATTGCCTGTATGTTGCTGATATCTTGAAAGGAGGGATAAAAGCACAAATATTTCTCCTTTCCCTTTTCTCCTTTTCTCCTTTGAAAAATGTCTGACTCTTTTTTCCCCTTTGTAGAAGACTGAAATCTTCATAGTAAAGAAGATAGAAGCTTATTTTATAAGAGCCTAATTTAAACAGTTTTTGAATGTAAGAAGGCTTGTAATGTTACATGGCATTTCAAACTCTTTTTATGGTAGTAAACAGGATAAGAGAAGGAAGCCCAATGAAGGTATGGATACAGACTCAAAAAGAAGAGTTCAAAGTGGAATGTTTCACTCTGTAAAGTAAAAAGTCTCCAGAGGTAGAGGAAACTGTAAACCCAGTCTCAGAGTGGATGGAGTCAGGCACTGTGGTGCAAGCACTCTAGCTGACAGACAACATATAAATGGAACATTTTTTGTGCTACTCTACACTGTTGTTCTGTCTTGCTGCTCCCTTTATCTAACTTATTATCATGAATTTCTTTGAAGATTTTTAATGCTTGCTTTCATTTATCTATCTTTCTTGCTGGTTTTCTCCTCCTTGCACTCCCTGCCCTCCCCCTGCCCTTGCCTTTCACCCTCTTCCAGGATGTATCAAATCTGGCACTGTACCAGGTAGTCTGCTCAAAGGAGAACGGCTATTTCTGAAAACTCATTTGCTGCGAAGGGTGGAGTTTGCCAAAGTCCCTATTCAGTTTAAGGGACAAATAGTTGGCTTTCTGCCTGTCCTAAATGCATATTCAATGTCCTAAACAAAGCCAGGATAATGAGAAATTTCATAATGAGCTGAAAGCTGTATATTTCCTCTTTCTATTATGCCCTAAATAGTCTAACGATCTCAAGTTATAATTTAGTTAGCAATATGAAGTTTAAGTGAGATGGTTATGAGGATAGTGTTTGATGTAAGAGACTTTTCACAACCCTTTAAAAATAAAAAAGAGAAATTATTCTCTTTCTCCTTAAGCATGCTCTTTGCCTCAGTACATGAATGAATTAGTGACAAATAGATAATCATTGAGTTTTCCTTGAATGGAATTCTCTAAATGTCTCCAGGGATCGTCATGAATTGCACTATCACAACCTTAAGTTACCCGCTCTGAATAATAGAAGCAGGCAAACAAAATGCTATCACTGCATATAAGAAGAAAAATGCCGAAATCAACCCTCACTGATAATGATTACAAGTGACAGTTACTTTCATGCAATCCATAAGCTGGGGTTTGAACTTGCAGTAGTGCCACATCTCATTATACAAAGTGATTGTGGCAAGGGAGAGGAAAACAAACAAAAAATAACATTCATATAACATTGAGGAGCTCTCAGTTAAATAGGAACATTTAACTCCAAGAGTCTGCTTTGTCAAAGACCACAATTATTAAGTGTCTGATATAAATCACGTTAAAAAAATAAAATAGCACACACTTTTGTCTTCCATAGCTTAAGAACCATCAGAATAAGTATTAGGTCAAGGAAAACTAGTGTCTCAAATAACCAGAGAAGACATCACTTCCTCAGAAAAACGAATGAATGAAGGTTTATTCTGCAGTCTGAAATCCAGAATTGAACAAGGACAGTCAAAATTCAAATGTCTTTCAATGAAATTTTTTCTGCCTTTTGATAACAGTGGAGTCTCCTGTAACATGGTTAAGCATGCTCAAAGCTCATTCTGGAATCAGTTCTCCTGTGTGTTCTAGCCAGTAAATAGGTTTGGTTTTGCTTAGTTTCCATTTGACCTCTACACTGTCTATCTGGAAGCTCTCCAGTTTAGACTTCAGGAGAAGCATTCCACCTGTTGAGCTTACCTGATATGCTGCACTTGTGAATTCTGCCATTCTCTGTCAGATTTCAACCTGTTTGTATTATTTGGGAAATGGTCTTTTGTCCTTTAGATGATCAGGTTGAAGATCAATCTTTTTGATGAGGTGAAAATGCCTACTTATTTGTCTTCTCAAAGAAACAAGAAAATTATGGATGGGTAAATGCTGTTAAAGACCAAAAGGGAGGGAAGGAAGTATCTCTTGCTTATGTCTCCTTGTGAAGGCTTTCAGAAATACCTACTGAGCACTGCTGGTTATAGACAGATTATGGAAATCCAAGGTTTTGCATAATGCCTTTTGTCAGGGATTTTTGCTTCTCTGCATCCATACCAAATACATTTTTTAGGACAGAAGTAAAAGTGATTCTTAACAGAATGAATCGTGTTAAATTCATGTACTTTTTGTTCCATACATCAGTTAAAAATACACTTTCATCTGCTATAGACAGCCTAGGGAATTTTGAAATGTGCCCATGCAATGACATTTCTCATCATATTGAGTATTCCAAGACCCAACTTTTACCCAAAGTGTTTATCTGAAGAGGAATAAGGCAGGCTTTGAGATCCACCTTATATTAAAAATATTTTTGGTATCACCTCAGGTGATCATCAGCAAGAATTTTAGCTTAGCGTGTTATTAATTTACTTGCCTGGTTAAACTGTTTACAGAAAGTAAGGAAAAAACACCAATCTCACCATTTGAAAATATTTCATTCATAATTATTCATTCCCTACTGCGTAGCAATATTTGTCTGTGGTTTTCTGTTTATTCTACGACACCATCAGGGAGACATGCACTAGAACTTGCTTTATGATTCTTGGAGTTCTTTTGTTCTGTGTCTATTTGAAATGAAACTGTTCAAAAGAAAATTATTACTACTTTGAAGAAAAAGAGGCACATTTATGATCCTTCACATACACTTGTCAAATGCCAGAAATATGTTAAACTCTTGATATTAATAAAAGTTTGGTTTACCTCAAAAATCTCTATAGTAGATAAAATTCATAATTCTTGATATACAGGAAGTGCTGCAGATAGGCTTTAGGGTTTCTCTGATTGTTCACCATCCATGGAAAATAATGTGCTAGAAATATATTTGGAGTAGTTTTATCAATTTTTGAATTTATTGCATAGAACTGAATGAAGACATATGATACCTTTAACACATGATTAGAAAATTGCTCTGCTGAAGTGGACATGAAGCATGCTAATGCATTTTTTTTTAATATTCTACATATCACAAAGAGTAGATTTTCATTGAAATGCAATGTATGTAAATATGATCAAATAGTTTGAGGAGGTCCTCAGTAAAACCAGGCCACATCCATTTCAGAGCCTCAGCTTCATACTGAGGTTCAACACGCAATTATTCTTTTTGATAATTCATATATTGTGTATGTTTTCATATCAAGTGTATATGTATGTTTTGCCTTGGAAAACATGAGCCAATATGCAGTAAGATGCAAAACTATGCAATTACTTTGCATGTATTATGTAGGAAATGCTGAAATTTTTTGGAATGCTACAACAACAGTTGTGTGTTTTTTTCAAGACAATGTATCTATGCAAAAATGAAAGATAAATTTCAATAAATATGAGTGGAGATGATTCCCTTTATAGCTTCCCATTAGTTGTGTCACCTCATGTGCAGGATGTGAACCAGCAACTGTGACCAAGAACTATCAACAGGAGCTGTCACAGTGTGATTGAGAATAAATTAAGAACTAATTCTCTTTAAGTTAGAATTTTGTTAATGCTCGAATGTTCCTTCAGTTACCCAACAAGATTGCAGGTTAGGTAAAATAATTATATCCAAGGCATATCATTCAGAAGGGATATTGTTTTTCTGCTGAAACTATATTTTCCATCTTCTATTAAATGATAATATATTAAAGATATGCGAATGAACTTTGTTGTCATTTATTTGTTTCAACAGGTGTTTTGACTCTAAGGTTTGGCTGTGAACCACAAATGTTTTAACTAGAAAAGTAGTTTTTGTTCCCACACATTTCCAGCTTTTTCTTCCTTAAGGGGAGATTACAAAATTTTATTGAGAAAAGCATAGTTTATGTAGAGTTAGTAACACAATTTTGCATTGTGTAATTTTGTATTTTTAATTTGTAAACTTCTGATTACCAGTGGAAGATTTGGGTTCAAGTTTCCAGTGAACCTTCAAAATTTAAAATTTTAAGTTTCATTGAAAAATCTATTTGATTTCAATGTAACTTTTAAAAGATTTTAACATTTATAAGCTAATGTTGATGTTACTGCACAGTATATTCTATATTGGTATTCAAGGTTTTAAAATGCTTTTCTGAAAAAAAAAAAAAAAATTATTTTAATTTTTTATTTAAATTTTATTTATTTAAATTTAAAAATTTATTTTTATTGAATTTATTGCATTCAATTCTAGCACTATATTTTGAAATAATAGATTTTGGCATAAGAAGGCTAAAGTAATTCAAGCTTTTCTCAGTTGATGACAATGTCATATTTCTATTTAAGCATATGTTTAATTTCTTCTGGGGAAAATGAATATTTAATTTCAAAGTGAAAGTAGACTTTGGTAGCATTTAAATAGAGTTAGTTAATGATCTAAGTGTACCCTTTATATATAAAAATAAAGACACCTTTAAAGTGTCTTTATTTTTAATGTAATTTTATTTGTCTGCAAATTACTTTGTTTTGTTTTTAAGTACTTTAGCTATCCCAAGTTGTTTCCTGAATCATCCTGCCAACCATTCCAGGATTCAAATTATATATAAAAACCTGTTTTTATCCAGTACCTAAAAACCTAGCTTGTGGGATAGATTCACCAGTCATTGAACCGGTTTCTCTCTTCTTCCCGGGACAATCCTTTATACCAAAGTTTCCTAACATTCAAAGTCTATTTGAATATTCATAGAATTGAATGCAAAGTGGATGACAATGTCATTGTGATTTTTTTTTTGTAAATAACAAGAAGGGAAATGTGTTGGGGAAATCCTATAGTTAGGGTTGATTATGAATTGAACATCAATATTCTTGGCATAAGTACCTTGTAAGGAACCATTTCTTGCCATCCTGAGTCAGCTGTATAGCGCTCATTTCTTTTTCCTTTCCTTGTCAGAAGGAATGTACATGAGCCCAGTTAACCTGACTGGCATATTTTCCTTTTGTGAGAAATGTCTGTGAAGCAGAGTAAGTACTTACCTCTCCCACCTGCTCTTGGAGAGGAGTCTGTCTTTGGTGAACAGTGGAGAGCAGGGAGCTGAAGTTGGGAAATCCAAGGCATACTTGCCTGCACCTTCCTCCCCAGATTCCACCTGCAACTTATGCATGTGGCCAGCAGAAGTCTCTACTGCCTTCTCCATTTTAGCATTTAGCCTTCTACCATTTGCAAAAGTAACTCTTGGCAAAGGAGGACAAAAAAATAATATCCAAGTAGCCCGTTTTTTTTGCAAGGGAAAGGTCCTTACCAATCCTTTATTGTTCAGTCCCAAATCACACAACAAGTTGTTACTCATATTTTAAAATTGTTTTTCAAAAATTTTACAAAGATTTTCCTCATTGAAGTCTTGGTGTGGCTAACTCTGGCTAGCTAGATGATATGCACCATGATGTATGTATTTATGTACATTGGTTTTAAGTTAAGAAACTAACACTTTCAATATTTAAAGCATCATATTCCAAAGATGAAGAGAGGAAAAATACTTGGAAGGTTATTTTATTCCATATATGAGTGTGATGTTGTGAGACCTGGGTATGAGTTCTCTTTTGTTGGCTTGGGTTTTTTATATTTTAAATTTCTTATTAAAATAATGAAAAATAAAAAATAACTAGAATGAAGAAAATGCATGTTTTCATTAAACAGATTAGAAATAAAGCTGATAAACTGAAAACTTGCAAAGTGTTGCTATCATATTTTGTTCAATCCCATGCATAATAGAGAAAATTTATATTTCTTGAATCCACATCAAAATTTAAATTTCAAATGAGAAGACTTAGAGCTTTTCTAATATATATTTAGTTGGGTATTTTTAATGTTTTTCTGTCAGTTTATTAGTATCCAAGTGAATACTATTCAGAACAAAAATTTGTTAGCTATTTCTAATTTTAAAATTTATTTAAAATTCTTCCTATATAGAAAAATTAATAAACCAATTTGCAAGTAAAATTTGTTTATAGTAGTTTATCCTGATGCTTCAATATTTCTAACTTAATTAGATTTTTTAACTGTTGACTGTTAATGGGTTTATGGCTTAATCCAGTTTTTATGTAAAAATGATAACTAAATAACACATAGTGAATCCTGAATAATATTTTAGTGAATACAACAGAATTAGGAAGGCTGAAGGTCTTTCCTAAGGGTAGCAGACACACACATACAGCAGTGTGCAGTCTTTGGAAAGATAAAGACTGAAACAAAAGTGTAAGAAAAGTCAACCTGTAGAAACTAGTCTGAAGAACTTCTACAGTAAAAATAATTGGTTGATAGGCCAAAGTTAGTGGAAGTGCCAGTGAGTTGCTGGAAAATCCTGGTATTTATAAATTCAGATATTTACACTTATTTCAAGTTAAATATGTAAGTATTACTCTTGTTGTCTCTTCTTGTTTTCTCATACAATAATTTTTCTGAAATACTATTAGAAGGTCATAACTCACAAACCTATGTGAGTTGGCTGGTGAAGGATAACTCATGATCAAAAAATGTTAAAACCCAAAAACATAGTACAATTTTAACAGGTTTTTTGCCTAACAGAACGATTACTTGAGTAAGGAAGAAAATCAGCCTCTGTATTATGTGAAAGGATATCAGTCTTGGGACAATACCTTCCTCAGAAGTGAATAACCACCTAAGTATCTGCTAAACTGTGGAAGTGGATTTCTGCCTTCACCTTTTTAGTTGTAGCATTCTTTTTGTGTTTGTCTTGTCAGAGAGAAGGTTAAAGAAATTGTGAAATGCCAGGTTAAATTTATGTGATCTTGTTCAACAGCACATAAGGTAGACCTTTAATATCAGTTTTCCAGCTAACTTCAGTGCTGATAGATACATTTTCAAATGCTGAGAGCATCAAGAATATCTTGGTACTTCAGGAAATTTGCACTGCTACCAGAAAAAAGTTGAAAACTGAAATTTTGTATGACAGGTAATGGAAGCTTTTGTGTTATTAATAATGCAGAAAATGTGTATTTCTGCAAAGCACACAGGCACGTGCCTGTGTTAGAAATGACGGTTTTATTGCAGAAATTAACTCTTCAGATTAAAAGTCTGGACTAAGAAACTTAATTTTGTGAGGATTCTTTGGTTGGTTGGGGTTTGTTTTTTTTTAGTCCTTTTTGTAAATTTATGTTCTATACTTAAGAGCACTACTATATCAAACTAGGAACTGCTAATATCTTATGCAATGAAGAAGTTCAGTTTTCTTTTGAATTATATATTCTTGTTTTTAAATGATGAAGTGCACATGAATGGAGCGTGAAGAAAGTCTTTTAGAAAACTTGAAGTAATCACACTGTAATAAAAATGTTCTCAGTTTTTCAAACAGCTGAATATTGAACTGGCAGAAGCTATGATTTGGATTTGAAATTTACTTGTGTTCAGCCACTTAGGCTCCTAATCTTCCTTCTTACCTGACTTTCTTTCTCCCTGCTCTGGAATAAGATGGTATTAAAGAACCAAAGAGCGGTTGAGGGTTGAAAGGGACCTCTGGAGGTCATTTTGTCTAACCCTCTCCTGCTCAGACAGGGTCACCAGGAGCTGGTAGGCCAGGACCAAGTTCAGATGTGTTATGGATTGAGTGGCAGCTTCAGGCAAGCCCTGCCTTAGCCTCAGATTTTTGGCAGCAGCTTAAATTTAGGTGGCCTGCACCTAAATTTGTTCTGGCCTTCAAGTTCTAAGGATGGCAGATCAGATCAATTATAAAATGAGTTATTTATTGAATAGACAGGAGATAGCAGAAAAAAGGCCTCAAACAGAGTTACTACACAGAATAGACCAAAAAGAACTGCTAGTAAATGACATAAAATAATACATGATGTCAAGGTATCTCTATTGAAGCTAGAAAAGAAGTAGTACAAATTAAATGCCAATGTAATGCAATTGTTAATGCCAAAATGACAAGAGTGGGCATAAAGTCCTTTCACGCAACCTCCAGAGACATAACCACAAAGTAGGTGTTCCATCTTTGGGGAGAAAGCCCAATGCTTTTCCAGGGAATGTGCAGAAGATTTCTGCTTTTGGAAAGTTTGGTGTAGTATGTGCCTGTCAGTCAGAAATTTCAGCTTATCTTTCCAGATCTCACTTCCACAGCAAGATGTTTATTGTCAGCTGGGAGTGTTACTTCCATGGTGCCAAATTAACTCCCTACAAGACAAGCTGTCCTGAGTTATTTCATCAGTTAGTGAGCAACAGATAAGCTCTTGTGAGGGACAAGATGACCCGAGTCATTTCACCAGCTGAAAAGCAGCAGGTAAGCTTTGCTGGGGCAAGATGCCCTGCTACATATATGTTTTTTTAACATCTTCAAGGATGAAGAGCTCCAAAATCTACTGAGCAGCCTGTTCCAGTGCTCAGTTTCCCTCACCATGAGAAAGTGCTTCTTCATGTTCAGGGGGAGCCTCCTGTGTCTAATTTTGTGTCCATTGCCTCTGGTTCTGCCACTGGGCATCATTATCACAAGTCTGTCTCTCTTCTTTTTGTACTCTCCCTTCAGGTATTTATATATGTCCATAAGAGTCCACCAAACCTTCTTTGCTCTATGCTAAACAGTCACAGCTTCTGACCCATTTCTCATAGGAGAAATGCTCCAGTCCTTTTGTCACTTTAGTGACCCTTTACTGGACTTTCTCCAGTAGGGCCATATCTTGAATTTGTCTGATTTTCAATATACATAAACATGTACCCTCCTTCATAATCAAATTTGGTCCCAATGCTTCTTGAAAGCTGCTACCAGGTAGAAGCTCACTACTGGACAGCTGAAATGATGATACAAAATAAGTCAGTGGGTACACTGCAGAATTAAATACCTGAGTTACTTGCATCATTGAAAGGATGTTAATTATAGCCATCCTTAGCTCAGTTTGGATTGTTAACTTGCAATTCAACTTTGCACTTTCTTTCTTTAACAGCCCCTTCTATATTTTTTCCCTTGAGATTTCCCATCTATTTTGAGTTATGTTACAATCTGCTCTCTCTTATGAGAGTGGTGGCTCATCCTTCTGAAGCTTTTCAGTATTGCTGTAACACCTATTTTCTTTAGTGTCAGCCAGCATATTTGAAGATTTTCTAGCATTATGATATCTACTTGAGCTTTCAGATTTTGCGTACTTATCTGAACTAATCTTCTATTCCTTTGAAGTGTGTCTGTTTCTAATACTCAAATTATGAATTATTTCAGTATGAAGAATTTTTGGTAAGAGTGTATTAATAAATTTGAACTTTAGACTTTGTAACTGGAGGAAGGTTGAAGAAACCTCCTGCTTTAACTTTTCATTCCACTCCATTAGAATTTGATCATGGTACTAAAGAAAGAAATTAGACAGTGGAAACTCTGAAAAGTACAGGATGATTTCTTGCTCTTCATTCTAAAGAGAGCTTCAAATACACCCCTCTTCTGAGGAAATAAAAAATAAAAAAATCAGTCATTCCAGGCAGTAAGAATTCCAGTTACAGTGTTCATTTGCATGGAGATAAAAACGTGTTATGTGATTTTGTGTGTCATTCAATTTAAAATTCACTCATAGGTGTTAACAAAGTCAGGATCTGAAGAAGCAGTGTCTATTCTGAAATGAAAATATTATAACAGGGGTTGAGTGGCTTTAAAATGATATTTTTTCTGTGTCATAATATGTTATAAAATTCCCTTTCTCCTTCTAAAGTAGCTGGAAAACACACTGCCAACTAATTTTTCCTTTTTTTCTTAACAAGACAAAATTGGTATCCAACACACAATTTCATGCGTATTTAAATGAAACAGAAAAATAACACTCCCTGGGTTTATTTACATTAGTTAACTGATCACTATTTAAAAAACTGTAGTACATTGCAGTGTACAAGATGATTTCTACAACAAACTACTGGGGCAAAGTACAAAATTGATTTGTTCTATAGAATCTATAAAAAATGGAAAACCTAAGTTATGAAGGCGATGATTTAACTTGAGTCAAACATACACTGTAGTTCACATCACTAATGGCTATCTACTTGGTGTTTGGAAAAGACTAACTTAGTAATTAGAAAGCAATTATAAACCCATTCAGGTGGAAGACAATTTAAGCTGAAATAGAATGATATTAATTGGGAGCAGTTTAAGAACATTTAATTAGATGCCCCCAAAGCCCCAGTTCAATAATTGGAAGGGAAAACCATTCAGTTTAGAAAAGAAACTGGCTTATGGAGGAAAGAAGCCTTATTTTAGGAAGAAATTCTAGAGAAGAAGAAGAGGTAGAAGAGAGGGTACTTGTTAAGAGCCTATATTATCATAAACTGGTAATTTCATTTAGAAGCTAGTAATTGGAAGAAAAATAACAGAAAAAAAAATGGAAAAAACTAGTGAAGCAAAGGCTCATATCTTACTTCCTAAAGTATACTAGCAATCATATATATCCATTTGATCCTACTGCTAGCTGAAATTCATGGAAATCTCTATAATAAGGATTTTGTTTTTGATAGCTATTACTAATCTATTCTAAATTTGTGGGTGGGGTGCCAGATAATCCTGTAAATCCTGATGAAGAAGGAACAGTTCCTTCTCAGTTAAAGCTATAGTGACTGAGAAATGACAGCTGGACACTTTTTAAATTAGGAGTGTTAGGTTTTTGCATTATTTTTCATCAGAAGAACAACAGAATTTCTATTTGACCTGATCTTTTTGGTGCTAAATTAGACTAAGTGATAACTAGTTTCCCAGTGCAAACCTTTCAAAATTCCAGAATATATCACATAAGGACTTAAGGAGCTTCAGTTCAGCCTGACACATTTTCTGTCATTAGTTTGATAATGGTAGAAACCCAAAAGAATCCCTTTTTTAAGGAATTGCTTTGCCTTTTTAAGCAAGTTTTCTGTTGTTTGTTTTTATGGGAGATCCTGAGAGACAAAATTGTAATGGATTTTTTAAATGCTTTAGAGAAGATAAAGAGGAGAGGAATTGTTAAGGTCACATTTGAGCAGATCAAATTTGAGATGAGGAGACTGTTTCTAAAATGAGATGTCTGAAAGGAAGAAGGCAAGAATTAAAAAGAAAAAAATTACCCTTGAAGACCATTCTTGTAAGTCTAAATCTGAACTACAGAAGTGATGGTGCAAGAAAGTTGCCTCATACCTACATATATCCACTATAGCTTATGAAGAAGTAAGATTTGTTCTGCAACTTAAAAATGAGATTTGCCTTTGTAATCCAAATCATCCTTTATTTGTGAGCATGAGTTAGAGGAGCCTTGTATTAGAAAAGCTTCCACACTCCTTTATAGCCAAATCTAAAGTCTTAGCTTTGCAAAAATGTATAATGAACCTATGCACAGACTTGTGATCTTTGAGTAGCTTTGAAATTCACAACCCTTTTGATTCTGATTCTACTCCAAGTTGCCTGATTCTTGTTAATTCTCTGAAAATATCGTAGAGTATTCTGCATTATTTTGGTACCAATAAATTAGTCCTCTAGCTCTGTATAAAGTTTTTCCTAATGCAGTAAACTTTTTGTGAAAATTTTCCTAGGCAATAATCCTATTATAGTATTAAATCTTGGGGTGTGCATCACATACTCTCTCTCAATGTTGGAGTTAAAAATTATCATTACTGAGGGGTTGGCTTCAAAAATTTTATCAGCATTTGACTGAAGAAAGCAATTATCAATAGATCACTGTGTTTGCTTTATATACATTGTGTCTTATTACTCTCCATTACTTATCTCAAACACCAGAGCCAGCCTAATAGGACTTTCCAAAATTAAGAAGATGAAAGTATTAAAAAATGCTCATCTCTGACTAGCCAAAAATCTGCTTTGGGAAAGCTGTATCTTCTGGTTTCCCTATTAACGTAAGTTTGAGTAAAAGCCTGTTAGCTTCAGTTTAATGTTCTTGCATGTCCTATGTTTGTTTCAGGTTGCATTGTATAAAAACTGGGCAAATAAGTATTGAAGTGAAAGCACCTTTTATACTCTCCCCACTGATTCAAATGCTAGTACTGATTTTCTAGACTTGCTGCATGTAGAAGCAGATGTAAGAATATTTGCATGTGCTTGCACATTGTGTCTATTCATTGTTGACAATTGTGTAGTCAACATTAAACAGTTGTTGGCATAACACTTGGAATGGTATCTTCTAATTAAAAAAAAAAGGTTAAAAAAATCTATCATCTTTTATGTTCTATGTTGTATTTTCCTGGTAAAATAACAAGAGGCTGTTAGTGTTGAACTTCAGCCAGGAATTTACAACCTCCAGATAAAGCATGTACCTTTAGCTGTTAGGTAAAGTAAGTAATTGCTTAGAGTCCAAAAGATGTTGGAAATAATTGACTGTTTCTTCTTTTACAGGCTGAGTCAGAGAGTGTCTGAGAGCCTGTGGTACCTATCAGGCAGCAGACACATGGGTAGGCAAGTTTTAGTGCTCCTGCCAGGGAAGACTTGGTGGGGCTGTGGTTACTGCTGGCCTCAGCTCTCCCACCCCTGCCAGCACTGCTTACCAAAGCCATGCAGAACCCTCCCTGGATTTCTACACTATTTCTCTTCTCAGATTGGTCCTCCTCTTCCTCCTCACTTGGATGACACCAGCTGGGGTATAGGTGTAAGGTGCAAGGAAAAGAAAGATCCATCATGTGTGGGGAAGGGAAGAAGAAAAGGTTAAAGAGACCAGTGTAGGCCCTCTGAACTCAATATTTGCTGTTCTGGTTTTTTTTTTTGGTTTTTTTTTCCTGAAACAGAGTTGTGTGTTTGTCCTTGTCTTATTATTGCTATTTGTTCTTCTATCATTTTACAACTTGATTACTTCTATTTGTTTTTTCTATGACATTTTGAATGGTTTTCTCTGGGGAAGAGTCCTCACAATACTTTAAGTGGATTGTTTTGAAAAGCTGTATTGTTTTCAGGCTATGTCTGAATAACTCCTCCTTGACATATTTACCTTGATAAACAAGCTTTTTTAGAGTCCTGCAGATTATTTCCCAGTAGAGCAGAAAGAGCCCATAATGTTCCCTGAAGGTTCCTTTGTTTAATGTCAACTTCTGTCAAAGTTATCCAACTTTGTTTATGAATTAATCAAGGAGCACATTTTTTTTATATCCTTATCTACTCCAGATCATGGCTAGGTAATACCAAAATTGGGATTTTGGGTATTGTTTCCAGCTGATGAATGTGATAGCTTTAATACTAACAAGCCTATTCAAGCACACTTCTCATGAGAAAAGTAGTCCTGATGAAAAATAGAATATTGCCTCAAATTAAGTCCACTTTAAAGCAGTAGTAACTGATAATGAGCACATTAATAATATTCCAATAGCCTTTCAAGAAAAGAAAATGCAAACAGAGCTTATGAGTATCCTAAATATTGAGTGAGATTCACTGGTAAAGTGCTCTGTGAAGGGAGCAGGTGCTTTGTTTGGGTTACTCACAGATTAAAGAAATCCATGGCGTTCTGTGTGTGTGGTTCTTTGCTTGTTTCCCCTGTCTGGGGGAGGACACAGGGAGGTGATCAGCTTGTTGGGTTCTCAAACCAAGTGCTATCTGGCTTGGGAGGGTGGAAGTGGCAAAACAAATAAGAAAACACTCCAGCCCTGAAGGTCTTGTGTCTCCTTGTATTACAGATAAGAGTGAGTCCTGCTCAGATTGTGATTCATTTTACCTCATATTGGGCACATGAAGAAAATCTCACAGGTTTCATGCACATGGATATTACTCTCAGCAGCAGAACATATTCTTGATTTATTTATATTTTGGTCTTCCAGACAAAGTCTATTAATGGAGAAGGATATATAGACCAAAACTCAAAAGGATAAAAAGAATGGGGTGAAGGTGTTTTCTGGATATTTTTTTTGGTGGCAGTTTTGAATTTATTTGTTCAAACTACATTTGTGTGTAATTCTGGATTTATTGAATCTTGTAGGTAATAAAGCAACTCAGCCTTTACTAAGGGAGAGATTCAGGAGAGATTCAGGAATCATGGCAAAGGCAGTGACAAACTACTGACTAAGTATTGCTCCAAGGGGAGCAATGTCCATGGTGTTCTTGTCTGAGATCTGGGAAGGCAGTATTTAGGATGAACACAGCTCTGAGCAGAGAGTGTGCACATTTGTACACTGAGTAAAGGAGTATGGTAACATCTAAACAGCATGCTTCCTGAGAAATACTGTTGACTCTTCTAAATGTCGGGAGTTCTCCAGTTTGTGTTCTGATAACATCATTTTTCTCTAAGTAAATAAAAGCTGCTCTGATTCATGTCTTTTTTTTTTTTTTTTCTGGCTGTTTTAAGGGTATATATTTTCTTGCTATCAAAACCATTTTATCTTTTCCACATGCTTTCTTTAAGGTCTTTTGAGGGCATTCAGATAATTGATTGAATCATTGGATGTGGGCTTCGTTATTTGTTATTAGTTTTGATTTGCCTATTAGATCTCACTTCATGCCAAAATTACTGTTCTCAGAGTGATAAGATTATCTCCATGAAAGATTTTACAGCTAATGGTTCTGACGTTCTTCACCTGCTTTTCAACCTTGACCAATAAACTAACCAGTTATATCCAGTATCTGTGCAACCATCCAGGTATGACATAATTTAGAGAGGCAGAAAAGAAAACGAAGAAATCTCTGTAGAGAAAAATGGACAGGTCCCATTTAGTTTTTTTCTTGTACTTAATGGCAGGACGAAATGCTGCCCCATAGGCTCAGAGAAATGGGGAGCTTGGCTGACTGATCCTGAATGGAAGGTTTAGGAAATCTGTATTCAGGAAGATGTTTCTGTCTCTGCTGTAAATGATATTCTAAACGAAATGTTAATTTAAATAGATAATTGTAACTTGGTATGTGGAAGACAATGTAATTGTCTTTCATCTCTGTCTTAACAATTGTACTTGCAGAAGTGTGAAAGATGAAATGAAGAGCTTTAACTATGAGAGTCCAGCACTATTATTTTGCCATATATTCTTCTGATCTTTACAACAAAATTGCAAAAAGCAATTTGCTTAATAGTTGTGCACAAAGTTTTAGTTATTGTTCATTGTTTCATCTGTGTATCCATCAGTGCTGCTATACCAATTGTGTGTTTTGAACAGATGACTTGAGACTCATCTGTAAGGGCAGGGAGGAAATCCTGAGGAGACTACAGGCATCCCTTCCTGCCTTCATAAGTAGAAGATAGCAGGAATCTGAGTGCCTCTCCTATGTTTTTTCAGATATTCTAAACTACTATCTTTCCCTGTAGTTTGGAATAAACTTGTCATAATTTCAAATGCACTTAGCAGGGGAGATTAGCTGCTTCACTGTGATGTAAAGGTTTTCAGGCCCAGTACACTCAAGTAAGCTCAATAGTTTTTGTTGGGGAAACACCCAGAATAAATGTTAATATCAGAGTTTCCACTGTTGACCTGTATGAGGACCGGCTCCTATGCTGGTCATACAGAAATTGTATAACAGCCAGAGTACTCTAGACAATCCTTCTGCAATGCATTTAATTCTTCTGATTCAACAGGATACTCAGCACAGCCCACCCTTGCACCAGGTCTGTTGCAGGACATACCAAAACCAGGCACTTGTAGCCTGGATTGCATTTTGACATGATGCCTCAGCAGCCTTCCCTCTTCTGCCTTTGCCTGTCTCATAGACTCTGCTTTAAACACTTGTGCCCATGTTTTATAAACATCCAGATGAGTCATCTCTTCAGCTGTCCTCTGAAGTGATCCCTTCAGTTTCCTATGTGGTTTTGACTAAATGCTTTGCAACTGTTTTTATTTAAACCAGAAGTAACTTGTATGGAGTTGAACTTCTAAGAGCAGCTTTGAAAAAGAGAGGATTTAATCCAGGATGCTCAAAAGACTTCTTTACTAGTTTCTTCTGTTCCTCAGACCACTGAATGTTTTTCATTAGAGGTGAATGTCATTTTGGCTGAGTTTGATAAGCCTAACTGGATGCCAGTCAGGCTGAATTGGCCCTGTGCTGGCCACCGTGTTTGCTGGAGCTCAGGGCCTCTGGAGGTGCCTTTGCACAATGCCACTGTGAATTAGTGCTGGATTATACATGACAGCTATTGCAATACATCGAGAGGGGATGACTTTCCATGGAACAAACTCACGAGTCTGCAGCATGGCACAGTTAATCCCTTCCTGGATATGGCACCCAGAGCTGATAGATAGGGCCTATTTAGTACGTGTTGAATTGAGACTGTCACAGGGCTCCATCTTCTAGTGAAGATTGAAGTTCTATGGAACTTGCTATTAAATTGTGGGAGGTCATTCTAGTAAAATCCTGCCATTCAGGATCTAAACTTGAGAAAATTACCTTCATGGTAATACCAGGGCAAGTAAAAGTATTTTCCAATGACACTGAACTACATCCAAATGAAAATTTTCTCAGTCTTTTACCAAAAGTGCCGAAAAGATGAATTTCAAAGGGCTATACCATTAGCTTATGGATTCAACACTTTAAGTTCATGGGCAAAAAGAAGAGGCAGATGAACTGCAGGGAAATAAAGGTGTTCTCCATTGCTACCTGTCTAAAAGCTGTTTGTAGTATGTTTCTTGACATATGTTTAGCATACAAGTGAATTATTCTGCCCTTGGTTTGGCATAATGGACATTTTGAAATTAGATGGTGCAGCAAAAGAATGGTCTATGTTTCAGCCTCATTCAAAATCACTGAAGAGAACAGCATCACCAGAGCAAACAAAAGCAGTTCCATATTTAATTTATAAGCCTTAAATAACTTTTCCATTTCACAGGAACCACGTGTAGATTGCCAAGGTCCTTCCTCAATAGATTTTGATATTCAAAACACTTCCTATGTGATAAAATTGCCTAATAAAAAAATTAATTCAGTAATAAAAATGATTTTGATCTTGTTTTGTTTTTACATTTTCTTCTAAGTGCTGATTCATTTACTGAACTGTAAGCTTGAAAGCTTATACTTATGTATTTTATTAGTTTGAGAAGCCATTATTGATTTCTTCCACCCCTCTAGGAAAGCTGGTGTTGTTGATTCGATATGTGAACACTTGGACTCTTTCATGGCTGGATCAAAATTTTTCTCAGAAGAATAGATAGGTATGTTTGAAGTACTTCCTTAAGCTTTTTCATTATTTTAATTTTTTTTTTTTTGAGTTATTACTTGCTGCTTCCTGGAAATGTCAACTTAAAGGGAATAAATGTGAATTCCAGTCCATGTCAGTACAGTCTAAAAGGACTTTGTTGCTTGCTAGTACAAAACATAAATGCACTTTATGAATAATAAACTTTACTTATTAGCGCCAGCAGGACAAAAGTAAAATTGAAAGCAAGTAAAATAACTACTTAAATATCAAGCTGTGGGAGTCTACTGCTGTCACCTCAAGATCAGCCTGGGCAGACTAGTTAAGGAATAATTAAGGAAAATTATGTTCTCCAGTATCTTCCCAGTGATCTCTGGGATTGATGTTTTCTGTAGCTATCTAGTAATGAACCCTGAGAGAATTCCAACAGAGCAGAGAAACAAAATGTGATCTAATTTGTTCTCAACAATTCTCTACTTCTTTCATAGTAATATATTACATAATGAGGAAACTTGGTATTGTGGGGTTTCATAATATTTTGACTGGAAGACTCTAAACTGGTTTTACAGTATTCTTGATGATATTTTTAATGTGAGATATTGAAAAGACGTTTGATGTCTGTGAAATATAGGAGGGAACTACTCTTGGAGGTGAACTACTGCGCTAGTTCCATGACAAATGGTAAGTGCTAGAAATATCAAAATAATTCTTCTGGGAATTATATAATTTCTTGGACATTGTCAAAGGCAGTGTTAATAAATACCCAAAGGCATTAGGCTGTACAGGCATAAATGAGAGCACATAGTCCCAAAATTTTATTAAAAGGTACAAACTAACAAGGAAAATTCTTTTAAATTATGAACTCCTGAATCATTCCAGGAGAATATGAGAATCCGTGTAGTAATCCATAAAATCAGTGTATTCCAAGCAATTGAATTTCTTTAAAGACACAGTACTTACTGAAAACTGTTCATTGTCTAAGCTGCAATTAGTTTGCTAGGACTCCATTCTGTACTTTACATTATCTAAAGTGCAGTGGAATTCAATTCACGACTTGCAAAATCACTGTATTTTTGATGCTAAACAGTTGAGTGAAAGAGAAAACCACACCCAAGAGTACATGATCAAAATTAAATGTTTGTGATGATATCCCTTTGATGTTTAAACCTGTATAATAAGCATGATGATGAAAAAACTCAACCTTTCTTGAGCCGTGAGTTTTTTTTCAGTTCATAAAAGTGTGAGATGAAAAACGGCTGCACAGGCATCAAAACTTTATCAAGAAAAGTGACTCACAGATAAATACTGTTTGGACCAATAAAAAGGTGCCAGTAGAAATTTGGAACGGTGGGGGGAGAGAGTTCATCAGCAGTAAGATTGAAATAGATCTACAGATAAGAAATATGAAAGTAGTTTAGTTTTTCATTATTATGGTTTTGAGGAATGTCTGTTGTAGGCACCTAAGGTTGGAGGTTAGGTTGTGTCATTTCCCCTGCTGCCAGGGAAGAGGGAGAGGCTCCTTGAGGCAGCATGTTGGAGCTGCAGCTGGTCTGACAACTCCACTTTGTCTCTGGGGAACCCCACCACTTTCCACTGACAGCAAATGAAGCGGTTTGGAGGTAGAGTTGGTGCATTAGTAGCCCAAAATGAACACAGAGAAGGGAGAGAGCTTTCTCCTTGTCTCAGCTGTGTTGTATACTATTTACTTGAGGCTTTTTGAGACACAGCAGGTAATGCAGTCAGCCTAATGGACTTTTGGCATTTCTCAGTAGGCAGTTTGCATGTGATTGTTCAATTGGGAGGAGCTGGTGAGCCTCATGTGTCAGGAGATGGGCAATGTACCTGCTGATTCAGCAAGAGATCTGCTGCTCTTTTTAGATCGTAAATTATTTGGCCTGAGGAGACACTGGAGATCAAAGATGTGACATTCAAAGTGTAGCTAGCATCTGTATTATAAGGGAAAATTTAAACTATTTTTCCCTCCCTCTTAATGAAATTATTTAAAAAATAATTTCATCTTGCATGTTAAAGTGTATACCTTGTAGCTTTTATAGTTACTTATTTGTGACATGAGACATCATACAGGATTAGACTAGAGTGTACGTTCACACACTCAAGTTCTTTGAACTTCAGGTTTATTATCATCATTGTGATTATGCATTGAAAGAGTACAATATTTCCTTGACTTATAAAACTTTCTTTGACATAATTATAGTATTCATGCTCTCTCAGCTTAAACTCAGTATTTAATATATCATAGTATTATGTTGAAAAATGGAAATTTATTAATATTTCCACTAGAAAATAAATGGGATCAGACTTTGACAAGATGGAATCAGACTTCAGAAAACTCCTGTGGTAGAAACAGCACTTTGATAATCATTCCATATTATTTTCTCACTATTTTCATCTTGAAATTCTGTGGAATTTAAACATGTGTAGCAAAGGACCTATTTTTTTTTTATTTTGTTTTGTTTTTTTTGTATAATCACGGCACAGTGTGGTCCAAGACAGTGTGCTTTTGGTGAACAAAAGATGGAATCAGGGTCCCAGCTCCCACTGACTTTGATAGGATCTGAAGGGGAATCACTGAACAGTCACAAGGAACCAGAGAAAATACTTCACTGTTTGCTGCCTCAGGTTTGTTTGAAGATGCTGATTTCTAAAATGCTCCTGGTCTTCCAGCTGCCTCTGGCCCCTGAAGAATGGAGCAGGACAGGTCTCAGCCATCAGGTCCATGGGGTGGGGTGTGAGGGACTAAGCAGCTGTAGGACTTCAGCTGTGTTTATGTACAAGAAGGCATCGGCTTTTATAGTTTCTGCTCTCTCTTTCTAGAAGTTTATTTCTGCAATTCAAACATCTCAGAAGGAAATAGTCTTAACACACTGGTTTTAACTTCCTTAGATTTTTTCTACTAATTTCTTCTGGATTTAGTAAGTAATATAGGAAATTAACATGTTTTATTTTTTTTTAAATATATATGGGTTGCTTGATGGCAGAACCCTTTTTCTTAGGATTCCTTTCTTTCCCTTTGATGTACAGTGGATATAAACTTCAGTGTATTGAGAGGCTTTGTAGATACCAGGACTCAAGCTAGCATGTGATGAGGAAACAAGTATATGGACAGATGGGCCCATTAATCTTTCAGTAAAGTCTATTGGCAACTATTGTCATCTGTACTTTGCTTGACAGAAGTGACAATGTGTTGAAACACAGGATAAAAGCAGCTGTGCTAAATTTTATGCTTTTCTAGCTACAATAAGACCAATAAAAATATTATCATAAAAATGACCTGAATTCATCTGTTCTGGTAGAAAGTGTTATGGATTTGCAGAAGTATATTTACATGAAGTGAAATGAGAAGGAATTGCAAATGTATTGAGGAACTGTATACCAATAAAAGAAACATTATTGACCTGGCTATTGATAATGTTAAAATTTCAACCAGAGAGCACATAAAGATCAAAGTTGTGTGTTTCCATGTGTTGAATAGTAGCAAACATTCTACCTTGGAAACACTGTTTTGAAGAATTTAATTTTCCAGCATAAATAAAATCAGTGCGAGAAGATGTAAGAGGTATGTTGATTCTTTTGGTAGGGTTATTT
Organism: Cyanistes caeruleus; assembly: GCF_971803275.1. Lineage (NCBI taxonomy): Eukaryota > Metazoa > Chordata > Aves > Passeriformes > Paridae > Cyanistes > Cyanistes caeruleus. The sequence goes on along the minus strand of NC_141705.1, from coordinate 22,117,974 downwards.
TTATGAGAAAGCTGGTCTGAGAAAATGGGTCCATCTCACAAATAGAATAGAGAATATATATTGGAAGTAACTTTTCAGATACTAAACTTGATCAAACCAGAAGCAGAATACTTCACAGAGCATGCTCTGCATCATGTTAGCATTAGATTCCCCACAAAAACTTGATGTTTCATGATTTCCTATGGTGCAGTTGGCTTGCAAATTTGCATGCTTTGGAAAAGGTCATTCATAGTTTCCTTATACAGTATAAAATAAGCTCTTTATGAATTTCCTATGCTTCTGCTGCAGAAGGAAGACCAGCGTTTTCATAGAGGATGAGTTTGCCATCTGAAAAAGCACGTACTTTTTTAAGGTCAGGACTAGAATACATTCTAGTTTTAAACTATTGTTGAAATTCTACTTGTTAACAAGCTAATGTTTTTAGGCTAGTGTAAAAAACGTTTTCAGTGATTAAAAATGTATTCTATATTCACACAGGGAATTTCTACTACCCAATATCAAAGACAAAATGAAAGTTTCTCTTTTGCACTCTGGGGACACAGTGGTCCAGCTCACAGTCTTTCTCCTTGATACAGGTAGGAGCTCCTCTTTCATAGAGAAGCAGGTGCATGCTGTCGATTATTCTTGTCTTTGTTTCCCCATGGAATGCTTGCTGTCTTATTAAGACTAATTGTTGAGTTGCTGAAAGCAACTGCAGGGCTGCAAGATTGTGAGCTGAGATAGTTAACCTTCTGTTTTCTAGACATTTTCATTCATCATCATGGTTTGTTACATACTTGCGATCTTCGTGTTCTGTCCAAAAATTCGTATTTGTACAGAAACCTCTTGAAGGCTTTCCTGTCATTCTGATTTTCTGAAGGAATTGAAGGAAGTACAACAGAATGATAATCCTTTTTGGTGTCAGTGTTCTCCTCAAAAAAATTCCCCATATGTTACTGAAGGTCACTCTGCTTTTGAGTGTATTGCTTCTCACTAAAAAAATTAAGTCTGTGTGAGCAAAATATAAATTGGATTACCAATTCATTCAGTGCTATAAATGAAAATGCATTATATTTCCTTCATCTGGAAGCTTTCTTGACTTCAGAAATAATACACCTTTTTTAATAGATATCTGTGTTCATTTTTGGGTACCACGATATAAGAAGGATATTGAGCTATTGGAGAGTGCCCAAAGCCCATAAGGATGATGAAAGATATGGAGGGGAAGCTGTATGAGGAGTGGCTGAGGTCACTTGGTCTGTTCAGCCTGGAGGAGACTGAGGAGAGACCTCATTGTGATCTACAACCTCCTCATGAGGGGAAGAGGAGGGGCAGGCACTGATCTCTTCTCTGTGGTGACCAGAGACAGGACCTGAGGGAGTGACCTGAAGTTGTGTCAGGAGATTTAGGCTGGATATCAGGAAAAGGTTTTCCACCAAGAGGGTGGTTGAGCACTGGATCAGGTTCCTCATGGAAGGAGTCACAGCACCAAGCCTGACAGAGTTCAAGGAGTGTTATACAACCCTCTCAGGTGCGTGGTGCAAGTCTTGGGGGTGTCCTGAAGGGCCAGGAGCTGGACTTGATGATCCTTGTTGGGTTCTTTGCAAACAGGATACTCTCTGATTTCTGCTCTGAAAGTTGCTGACACAAAATGTTTCATAAAAGGTATAATTTTTTGCATTTTTTTTTTATTTTATTCACCTAACACTCATGCACAGACACAAATTTTTAGTATGAAAAACAGTTCCGTATTCTTTTCTTGTTTTCTCCCTGAGTCTAGTGAATTTCTGCCCATGATGTCAACAGCAAAATTGTGATTGATTGAGCCAGCCTCTGTTATTTTGTTGGTGTATTCTCCTGCTATGAAGCGTGTGTATATCTGACTCATTGATTAATTTGTAGTCTTTATGATTCCATGACTTAGAAAAGAAATTTAGCAACATAAAAAGAGCAGAAATTATGCTCAATATCTTCCAGTGTTGAAAATGTTTTATTTTATTTTTATTTTCTTAGTTTTGTTTCAGTAAACTAGAAACAGAGTATTACCATTTCTCTAGTGTCATTGAGAAGAGGTTTTGCACTCAAGCTCATCACACTGGACTCTGAAATGATAACAGATGTGCATCCACCCAGGAAATTACCATTTTCAATAAGAACCAGAGCAGCAAATGGATTTTCATGCATGGAAAAATAATGTAATAAACTGAGCAAGACCCCGGCTTGATGAATTATATAGTCATAGAAGGGAAAAAAATACAATTTGTTTAAATTTCTGAAACTTCAATAGAGCTATAAAACAGGAACACTTTCTATTCCAAGTAATAAAATAACAAGCAGAGGCTTACCGAGTAAATACATTTACAAGTCTGAAGCTTCACATAATTTTTATGTATTTCCCTACAGAGAATTTTATCTTTTACTGTCAAGTACTGGAAATAGTTAGGAAATATTAGGTGTGCTTTTATATTTTTATGATACAGTGCTTTTTCTCAGGAGACTCACAATGGTAGGAAGAAGGAAAATCATATTCATTCCTTTATAAATCTTTCTATTCCCTAATTCCTTGCTAAAGTAAATGAAAAATTCTTCACTGAAGTCCAAGGTTGTCATACAGACCTTGAGGACTGAAAAGAAACAGGAGCATTATAAGTGAAAACCAGTCTAAGTCTGAACAAAGAAAACATCAGAAGAATGGTTTATCCAAATCAAAATTTTTAAAAAATGTTTTAAAATTAATTGAAAGGGACAAATGGTTATTCAGAGTTATGGAATCAAATATTATAAATATTTAGAATCAGATATATTAATCTACTCTATATTATATTTAAATTGAGCAATATCAATAATAAAAATAAGAACAATAATTCTATGATATATGTAGAATAAAGATAATGTATTTAGAGAATCAAAGAATATTTTGGTTTGGGAGGGACCTTAAAGGTCATCTAGTTACAGCCCCCCTGTCATGGGCAGTGATACCTTCCATTAGACCAGGTTGCTCAAACCCCACCCAACCTGTTCCAGTGCCTCAGCATCCTCACAGTACAGAATAATGAACATATTCATGTTCCTTTGCTTTTTCCTCATGGAAAGCGGATTTCTACCTTACTTGCGTGGCTTGTACAATCACTTTTGCTATGGCAATTCCCTGTTCTTTCTTTAGTGCCTTGCAAATTCTGTTGGAAAAATGCTAATGACTGTATAAAGCACCACGTTAAACCTTGAATCTCCACTGAATGCTAAATAAACAATTTCCTTTCTTTGCTCTGAGGAAACTCACAACATCCCCTCATCTGTTTCTCACCTCTGTTATTTTCTTTACTCCCCAAACCTACATGCATTCAAGGGGATCTCTTTCCTTATATCCATCTCAGAACTCACAGACATTGTTGTTTGCAGGTATTGTCATAGTTTGACCTTGGCTGGGTGACAGGTACACACCAAAGCCTCCTATCACTCCCCTCCTCATCTGGGTACGGGAGAGAAAATAAAATGAGAGGTTCATGGGTTGAGATAAGGACAGGGAGGGATAACTCACCAATGGGAAAAACAGATGACAGGGAAATCAATTGAATTACCAATCAAAATCAGAGCAGGATAATGAGAAGTGAAACAAATTCTAAAAACACCTTCCTCCCTCTATCTCCCTCTTTCTGGGGCTTAATTTTATTACCATTTATTCTCTTCCTGTCATCAAGCCAGGGAGATGGTGAATGGGGGTTATGGTCTGTTCATCATGGGTTTTTTTGCCTCTTCTTTCTCCTCAGGGAGGGAAGTCCTTCCCTTGCTACAGTGTGGGATTCTCCACAAACTTCTTCAGTGTGAGTCCTTCCCGTGGGCTACTATTGTTGATGAGCTCTTCCAGTGTGGGTTCCTTCCCCCGGGTAAAGTCTCCAGGAACAGCACGGTGCACAAGCTACAGTAACTATGACCCTGAGTTAGGTCACAATTCTTATTTAATATTGATAAACTGATAAAAATGTGCTATCTGCTTCACAGGCTATAAATCAGGGCTTCTGCCTCAGGGGTTTTATAGTCTCCTCTGTTAGTTGCCTTTTGCAGGGAAGTGCAGGAAAGGCTCTGCAAGTTTTTCTCACCTTGTGTTTCTAAATGAAGTACAATGTTGTTTTTGTTGTCTGGTGAGTAACCTAAGGTGTGTTGTCTGATGTTAGTACTCACAGCTACTGGTAGAGATTGCCTGGGAGGTGGGCATGATCCCAAAAAGGGCAAAGTGGCAGAGTCAGACTCTGCCTTCCATTTGCTAAGCTGATCAGCCTTATGGGTCCCAGCCAAGATGGGGACAGTACATTAAGTAAAATCTGTTGAAAGGAAACAGAAAAAGTAATTCCTTTTAAAAGGTTGCATTTCTGTTTCAGCATTTCATAATCAATTCATGAATTAGGTGAGTCACACAATCAATTATGCTAAGTACATTTATTAGAAGCTGCCACACCTAAACCAATCACTTTGATGGCTTTGCCATACTTTAAACCCAAGTATTAAAGCAAAATGCATTAAAACCATCTATTATGCTGCTTAATCAATCACACTTTGGAGCTCTATGGCATGCTAATTCATGCATTTGGGACACTACTAAAAATTAATTGCAAAATAGAGAATGCATGTTATGAATGTTGCCTTTAGTGTGTTTGCCAAAGTAATCACTGTAATGGAGGTCAGAAGATTGGACATTGTTTTAAAAAGTTGGTGTCTATTTACTCTAACTTAATTTGAGTGAAACATTGAGTGACTTAATGGATATCACATACTCCATAAATAAAAAAGGAATGAAACATAATTTGTCTCCCAGAAATTGCTCAGCAATTTGCAGAATTTATAAATATCATATGATCAAAAGGTGAAAAAAGAGTAATAGATTTAAGTAGTCAGAAATACAAAAAAGTAGTGAAAAAATAGATTTAGTTAATTTTAAAAAGTTGATTTAAACTCCAAATAAGTCCATATTGTACATTCATATCTTTTCAAAAATTTTCACAGAGAAAAAAATTAAAGCAGAATTCTTAAACATTCTTAATTACTTGAGTCCTCTTCAGAAGGACTTAAATTGAAAAAAAAAATCTCAGCCATTTTAAACAAATATATTAAATGTAACCACATGAAAAAAGATGGTGGAAAAAAGTGTGAGTATGAAATATGAATGCTTGAAGCAATACAGTAATTGCAAATGAATGAGTCATTGACAGAGAGCAATCTATGTGCTAAAAAGATGCTGAAAAATTAAGAAATGTATCAACATTTAACTTGAAACAAATAAGGAAGCCATTACACTGGATAATCTAAATTCAGAAATTTTCTGCCAGAAATCTTTACAACATAATGTCTGTGCTGGATCCTGCCTCTAAAGAGAAAGACTTACAATAAATAGAAGTTGTGTCTCAAAAATGTGTTATTTTTACTACTATCTTATTTCTGATAATATGAAAGTTTCCAAAAAGAAATTTTGAACTTAGATCAAAATCCAACAAATGATTATTCCATTTTTGATTTATTTCATTTGCCACCCTCTGTAACTTTGTATCATTCTATTTGTTTTCCTAGAATTTATGATTTTTGTATGAAAAACTTCTCTCTGCCTTCTGTTATCATTTGTTTCCTTCATCAGTCATGGGCCAGAGCTAATTAATTTCTGTGTAGTTCTACTTAAAATATTGCTTTTAATACAAATTTGTGTAGTAGGATATGCATAAGTGTAAAACATGCTCCAAAATGTCTATTACTTGTGTGACCAGACTGGTTTTTGGTCATCAAGCAAACATCTGGCTGTTTATATGAAGAGAAATCCCTGGATAATCTGGTCTTTCTGTAGCACCTTGAGGAGGGCAAACTGTGCAAATAAAACTGAAAGTTTTAATGGATTTTTTTTTTTTACATGAATTTACCTATTTAAATGGACCTTTATTAGACCTGTGCTACAATGACACAGTGTGTTCCTTCCTTGTGGTTACTTTTGTGGACATTTCAGATAAACTCCCAGCAGCTGTGTTACCATGGTGATTGAATATTGCTTATTGCTTCAAAGACAGTAATAGTTAAATTTTTCTAAAATCTATTGGATTTTATTTGAAGTTCTCTAAAAACACAGTAAAAATGTAGAGACTTGAAAGATACAGACATGATGCATGGGCACTTGCTTGATCTTTTTCTGGTTTATTCCAGGGAGCAAAATGCAATAAAGGAGGGTTGATCACTGAGGAAGTGTTTCAAACTGTGCTGTTGTCCCCGCTGTATCAAAGATTCAGTGGGCACACCCCCAGCACTGTTCTTCATGTCCAAAAAGAGGTGGGTCTGCAGCTTTCATTTGCCTTCCACACGTGCTGCTTTGAGGTGATGTGGTTTATCAGCACTAGTTCTGGACAGGGGAATATCAGGCATGTGAAGTTGAACCTAACTTTTTATGGACACTGTACAATGACTCAGGCTAAAAAAATATCTGACTTAAAATTTTCATATTTCTGGTAAGCCAGTCTTTCTGTTGATACCAGGGATCAATTCAAACCCTGGTGCTGTGTGTATCTTGACAGCTAGCCTACGTTGTGCACAGATTGCTATGTTAATTATAACAGTTAGCTGGTGCACTACACAGGCTGTATGCTTTCACTTCTGAAGTCCAGGGCTGCTTTTTTTCCCCTACTAAACTTAAAATGACAGCATACTAATAATGAAGTGTTGCAAGAATGGCAACAGATTTGATAAACAAATGATGTAACTTGAGCTGGTGCTGTTTCTGCCCCCAGAATCTGTTAGTTTGATCCATACCTGTATTAGCTGTGAGAGTTCATCTAGCTTTACATGTTTCCATTTAGAAAATCAGATCCAATTGTCCTTAATCTGTTTTGAGGGGTTGCCCTAATTTTTATCTTTTAATTCCTTACAAGAGAGAGCTTTACATAAACCCACAGCAACAAATGATAAGAGTATAAGTAGGTTTGTCTTATTTGTACTCTGTCTTGATAGTTTTCTGGTGAGAAAGAGTGACTGAAAGCATCTTGCACTTAAGTGTGTATTGCTGTGCTACTGTAGTGTAGCACTGAGCTTTTTAGGGAATGGTACTTTAAATTGATAAGCTGTAGGGAAGGTGTCATGCCTGTTTAATTGTTTGATATTTTGAAAAATAAATTCAGCTTTCTGCTTAGGAGCTGAATTTGACACCTGTTTTACAGCCTTCCTTCACTCCCTATTCCTTATTTTTTGTGGTAAAGAAGAAGTTTTTTCCAACCATATTTTAATTATTCTGTGTGTTCATACACACCTTTCGGCAGTCTTTCATCCAATCAATGTTTTGGATAAAGACTGATGGCAGTGCACACTAGAGAGCAATTTTTGTACTCTAACTGGAAACACATTTGAACTGAGTCATGTCAATTGGCTGCACCTCAGCCCAGAAACAGAGCAACAAATATAGATAAAAGGGTAAAATATTTAAGTTTAAAAGATCCATGAAATGGAAGACACACCACTCTAAAAGTGGAAATAATTATGCTCCCTGAACTTAAAATGGATCACCACAGCTGCAACAAGGACTCTAGAACTTTTGTGGTCTTTCTAGAAGAGCTGACTGAGCTACTCCTCTGAGTTTGGAAAAAAGAACAGTGCATAACTGGAATCAAATTTGAGAACTGATTTTGTTGAAAAATACTGACATAAAGAGAGGATTTTCTGTCACTAACCATTGAGCAGTTGGTAATCTTGATCACTGTAGCATGGTTTAATGCATTTCTTAAGGGCAAAAATGACCTCTCTTCTGCTTTCTTGAGCAAGCTGCCATTTTAATTGCCTCTTTCAGCCCTCCAACTTTTTTCTTGCTTAATCTCTGTCCATGGTTTTAATCAACCATCTGTCACCAGAGGTGCTTTACCCCATGTTGTATCTATGAACCTTATTGTAACTGAAGAGGAGACAATACCAAAAAATGAAAAAGCATCTGAAATAAAAAGTAATGAAAGAATAGTGAAATAAAAATACATACAGCTCTGTAGGATTCCCGAATAGGTTCATTTTGTAGAAATCGGTTGTTTGTTGAGGATTGAATTTAGCTACTGAAATTCTTCATAGTCAACATTCATCTCTGCTTTTATAAAACATAGAAGAAGACATAAGGTTGTAAACAAATCTATTTTAAGTGGATGGGGATTTGTGCAACCAAGATGGTACTCTTTGGAATCCAGTTTTTGAGAATATTTTAGCAGAAAATTCAGAGGCAGAGTGTGTTTGTATTTATGAAGGCACTTAGAGCAATGAAAACAAATATTTTCCAAGGCCTGCTAAGAGTGGCACTCAACATCTCATACTGTTTAATTTACACAGGGGGGCTTCAGTGTGTCATGTACTGCTGTGTGCTGCATTTTCTGGCAAGTGCTGGCATAGCTATAAGGGTTACTGCTGTATCCAGTCCTGTTCTAACTGCAACACAAGTCTTGGTGCTTCCAGGCTTTCCTGTTTTCTAAGTTAAAAATCTAATTTGAAAACAAGAGAATGATGCAATAAAGCAGTACATACTCTGTGGAATAGTATCTGGTAAGGTTAGTGTAATTGTTTATGAGGTGCTAGAGGTTCTAAAATATTTTCATTTTTCAATGGAAAAATCCAAAGAGGAAAACAAAACCCAGCATATTTATTATTTCTTTTTCAGATATGCATTTTAACCTTTAAAGAAAGTATAAAGACAGAATAGTATAAATACTGGTCAATTTTTCCTCTTTTGATAATCCAAAGACTAATGTATTGGAATAACAATCTCGCTGACTCAATAAATGTTTATTGCATATATTAAAAATTACAGATATAGGAGAACTAAATGCAGACTTTATTTAAAGGACTGCTGCCAAACAACATAAAATACTTCTGTTGAACTAAAGAGTGAAATTTTTGTTTTATTTTTAAGAAAATAAAGGTTTTTGTTTTTTTTTAAATCTAGCTGAAGTCAAATAATAGTGATAATAAGTTTCTTGGTCTGAAGGTGAACTGATTGGTTACATTAGCACAGGATTAAATTACTCTGATTTATGCAATAATGAGGTTTATATAATTGATACTTGTTACAAAAGTTGCAAGATAATTTTTTGATTTAGGACTAAAGACAGAATCATCATCTTAAGTTGTCCAGGTTTGAGGTGGCAGGTCAATATAATTAATCTGTGTGGGCATTGTCTCAGAGGATAGAGCCTGAAAATGCTCCTGGATCCGCCAGGTAAAATAATGAGGAGTGTCTGGGAAATAACCAACTGCAGAAACAAATTCTGCAGGAGCTGAGAAACCACAGAATAGCTTAGAGTGGATCACTGTACATCTGCCAAGCGATGGACTGATACGAGAGCAGACCTAACTAATTAGTAAAGCCTTCATCCTTCCCATCTGGAGATTTAACTCTGGTGTGTGCACAAGGTGGTCTTTCTTAATCATGAATTGAACAAAGCTGCCCATGATTCCTAGGCAACATTTTTATGAGCTGAGCCAAAACAGTTTCCTTTGGCTAAAGAGTACCAATGCCATACAGTGACTCAGGCTTGTTTTTGGCTAGTCCACATATACTGAATTAAGAAAAAAATGAGAAAATGCAGACTTGAAAGTAATAGTTTTCACAGCCATCAGATATATACTTTAGATTGCAAACTTGTATACTTTAGAACTGGTTTTAAAAACCTTTTTCTATAGCGACTAAGTGGTTCCAAGTGTCTTCTCCATCAAAGGTTATTTTAGTGTCTGTATCCAAAACTGTGGCCCTGAGGGCTCCTCTTTCCGGTTAGTTGCTAGGTAGTGTGCAGGTAACTGATTCAGTGCAGAGCTCATTAGAACTGAGATGGATTTTTTTCTGGACACCTCAAGAAACAACTTTGTCAGAGTTAAACACCTGTTTCACACCTAACCTGACCTGAGATAAAAACCAAAACATTTTCTGCATAGGGCCCAGCAGGTGGTAGTCCCACAAAGCATAGCCACAGGAGGATGGTTATAATTTTTTATCAAGCAAGTTTGAGAGAGATATAGAGGACTAGATTTCTTTTTGTGATAGGGACTCAGACCCAACTCCTTCATTGACAGAGTGACATTTAATATCAAATGCTGAAACATTCATCATGCCATGAGAAAGAGTAAGACAAAGTGCTGAAAATGTACACCTGATGAAAAAAGTGTAGGCTTCAGGCCTTGAGAGATATTTCTGTAATTTCTGGGGGAGGGCATTTGCATTTGCTCTACTACCCAGCCATTAATTAAAATACAAAAAAGGGTTTGAAGAGGGACTGACAATCACAACTCATTAATCTTCAAATTTTTTTTTCGTTTTTTGTTATAACACTTTGACATGCCCCCTTAGACAGCCTAGGTGATTACAGCAGTCTCTGTCAAGACGACCTGTTTGATTCTAGAGGGTAGGGAGAGATTCATGATTACTTCCACAAATGTTAGAGGTACTGCAAAACAGCAATGGTATGTGGTACTGTATAAAAGCTTTTAATGGTGTTATATATTTCACAGTCTTTCAGGAGTCTTAAATTAATCTTTTAAGTGATAAAAACATACATAGATGAAGGATAACAGGGGAGGACAGAGAAAGAATTTCAAGTGTTAAGTGATTATTTGACAGAAAAAAGATTCTTTAAATATTCTGTATCAAGAAAATCATGTCTTCTAATTTGAAAACCATTTTCCCCCCATTTCTGCTTGTTGAACTTTCCAAAGTAGAAGTGTTGTTGCTAAAGGATAAATCTAAAATATAAGGGTACTTTCTATCAGAACAAGAAGCACAAATTCAACATCTCACTAATGGATTTCCTTTTATGTGGTTGGTCAGAACAATGTGAATGCTCTCTTTGGGTAGACCTTAATAAAAATGACAAAAATCAAATAGAAGCACAGAAAATAATGTTTCAAGATCAAAGCTAAAAAAAGTAAAAGCAGGGTCTAAGAGCTCAACATCATACAAGCCAATGAAAGATGTAATTATGCACAGAGTGAGAGAGATTGCATTAATGAGACCTTATATTGTAAAGTTACAATGTCAGAAGTCTGTTTCTTACTTTGACATTGTACTTTCTGAATATAATACTTTCTATTTGAAAAAGATAAACTTTTCCATTTGTTGAGGGCAGTCTTTGACTTGAATACTGAATTCTGTTCTTTAAAAGCATCTTGTGATTGCTTTGTCTTTTTTGGTATCAGTGGAGGAACATATTTTCACTCTTGAATCACACATTTAGTTCTGCTCATAGTTTATCAGGTTTCCATCACGCATTATAAACTTCTATAAAATTATTTGTAAAACCTTACCTTTATAAAATGAAATACCCCATTTTCCTCTTGACCCTGTTGTCATGCCTTATTCCAGAACAGGCAACATGTGAAGCCTTCCACCTTCACTCAAGCCTGTGACTTGTATTCTAGATGAATATCTTCTCCACTTTTGTGCTGTTCCAACCATCTCTAAATTTGTTTGACCTCTGCTGAACACTTAGTTCTTGCCATCACAATTATTGCCAATGCTTCTCTCTTGCCAAGTTCAATTGTCTTTCTCTTACTTAAGATCACAAAGTTAATCCTCTCTGGTTCCCAGTCAATTCTGCTAACATTGGAGATGGAATCACAGTTCTCTCCCCACTTTTACTCATCTTAGAAGAACCTTTATACTGGAAAGTGGGACCTTGTCCTTGGAGGTAAAAAGGTAGTTGAATCTTTCACATGAAGGACTGTTGCTTTTGCAGATTTTACTCACACTGACAGGTGTGTATACCCACAAAGGCTCAGGGTTCATCTCCTTGTGCCACCTGATTGACTATATTTCTTCCCTTGCACCTTTCCTTCCCCTTTCTCATACTGAAGAAAATGTTACACTTTACATCTTTTTTTCCCAACATCTTGCAAAACTGTGACCCTCCAAGATTCTAAGTTTTGTCTTCATATTGCTACTCTATGTAATTTGCAAAAGATTTTTCTCAACAATTTATTCTTTGTTATTGATAGAGTCACATCCATGCATTCTGCCTCCATGATACAAAACCTTTTCTGGGTTGGTTCCTAAGGCCACTCCCTGTTCAGGAAGTTTTGCAACACATTTATGATTCTCAGAAATAAAGATCAACTCTTGTACTCTTTGATCAACTCTCACTCTTTTCTCCAGCTCTCCTATTCAGGATGCATGCTGTTTTGAGATAGAAGCAGCCCAGGAAAATACACTTTAAATATGGGTAGCACAGCCTTCTATACCCACTGCATTTTGCCTCATGAAAAGCAGCACTTTATTCCTTACCTGACAGTTATTCATAGAAATATTAATTAGAAAAATTATTCTCATGGAAAGTAAACAATTAAAGGAAATTAAAACAATATAAATATATCAAGCTCAGATTTCAACTGACCTCAGCTCAGCAAATTCAGAGTGTGAAGGAAGGAGTCATTTGTGCTTTAGCCCAGACAGAGGGCTCATGGCTGCTTTGTTGAGGAAAAGTCCTTTGATCATTTGATCCTTCCCTTAGAGGCTAGGAAGAGATTGACCTGTTTAAGGAGTGATAGGTCCAGCCAGGCAAATTACTCCTCTGGGTCTCCTTGTCTTTCCACCTTTTATCTTTCTTGTTTGGGCTTTTGTAAGGTCTTTTGAACAATGTTTGTCTTGTATGCACAGGTGCATGGCTTTGCCCATGCTGTTCCTATCTAAGCTGTGGTTTTAGCATGGAAGGCATTATCAGCTGCAAGAACCATGTGCACTGCTGCAAGTCACTCATGTTCACCTCTTGACCTATGCTACTGAAAAAATCTCTGATTTTATATGCTTTAGAGGGTGCTCCTTTTCTTCTTCCTTTGTTCACTTTGAAAGCCATGGTAGATAATATATCGGTAATATCTTTCAGGTCTCCTAGTATATGTTCAAACTAAGAGACTTTGATTAAAATCCCAGAAGGGTGTATGCTGACAATTGTCAGTTTAGGTATGGTTAGTGGTAGAGTAATAAACAAGTAGGGAGTACTAAAAACCTAGATTAGTTGGTCATCAGCATGGAAATAAACTCACAATGTTTTTTTGCCCGTTCTATGTAAGCAATTACTTTATAAATCTTGGGATAGATTCTAGGACATTAGTGTGTTGTTTTGTTTATCATTTGCTACAAATCTATCTGCTGTGTTCTGACAAGAGATAATGGTATATGACTCATCTATTTCTGGAAATGTTTCTTCAGTGTACACAGATGGTGTTTATAGATCCAATGTGAGGGGTGAGCTATTCGAGAACAGAGATCTGCAATGTCAAAGATTTGTCATAATATATTGTTCTCTGTTCTAAGCAGAAAAACTATCCTTTCTAGTCTGGTTCTGAGGTGTTTGTATTCATGAAGTTCAGAAGACAGAGGCCATTTACTACTCTTTTGTCTGTGCTAACACATAACTCATCCTTTATGTGGAATGTAGAATTCTCTTTTGTCAATATCTCTTGCTTCAGCTGTTGTCATGGCAACAAGTAACATCTTTGCTGAAATTCAACTAAAGTTTAAAAGGGACTTTGACTGATGCAATACATTGCTGAAATTTTAACCCACTCTATCACCCTTTTAAGTCAAGTTTTGTCTTACAAGCAAGCATGTTCTGTTCCTGCATCTAAGCAGCTCATGGAAATTAGTAAGCTGCACATTGCTTGTAGCAGCAACAGGTTTAATTAAAGGACACTAGTTATTCCTTGATATTCATATTTTATGGCATTCAGTTAATGTGTTTCAGTGTATAAGAGTCTCTAAGTCTTTTCTCTGTCATTCATCATTCTGCTTTTTTAGCTGTGCTACCATCAATCTATTCTTTTGTCTCATGTATATGCAAAGATGATATGGGTATTGCCCAGGTTACAGGAAAATGGCATAGAATTTTCAAACAGAAAATTCTACATTATACATACTCTCCTCAAGCTATGGAGATAAAATGTATTGTTTAATTCATAATTCTCTGCTGTTTATGCATTTTACTGTGCAATCTTTCTGTCAGGGTAATGTTTACAAGCAGAAATAAATTCCTGTTAAACATTTATTGTTCTGAAAATCAGTCTCAGGAGATATAGAACAGCAATAGTGTCACTGGGGAATTTATTGGATTTTGGGGTATTTTCTTATTGCTTGAGAGATCATAAAAGATTTTCCTATTTCAAAGTTTACTTCACTTGATTTAAAATACAAAAATCCAGCCATATATCAAAATTGCCTTGATTATGGCAAGCATAATTTTTTTTTAAATTTAAAGTGAAATGGAAGGAAAAAATTACATGTTTATGAAGCCTTTATGGCTTTTGCTAGCATTTTGTTTTTTTCTGACCTCTAAGGGACCTGAAAGTTGATCAGATTGTGAGTTCATGGCATTTTACAGTATCTTCTACTGCCGTTCTAAATGGAATGGTACGAAAGCTAAGACAGATTAATTCAGAATTTCTGGAAAAAGAGCAGCAATTACTCTCTGTGCTTCATTAAATATGGTCCAAGTGAAGTATATTTTGATATACTAGGATGAAGTTGTACAACATAACTTAATGACGTAGGCTGAGTTAACAGTTCAAGAGAATTTTCAGTCTTCTTTTCCTTGCTATCTTCTGGTCCCCCTTCTAGGACCAGATTTCCCTGCCTCTCTTGTGCTGCTTGCATGGTAAATCAGACAGATTATTAAATTTCCCTTTTTAACTACCAGGATAGAGTTCTACCATTTTCCTGAGACTGATCTGGAAGTTAGAGTATGGGAGGAGGGTGAAAGGAGAGAGTCAGAACCGCCTCTTTTACACTCAGCAAATCTCAGGTAAACAGAAATATCTGATATCATCTCTAAAAAGTCCAGCTACCTCTTATTACATAGGAAGCGAAAGAAACATGTTTACATATCTTGGAGGAGTATTAAATAGCTGCTGAGAAAGAGCTATTTAGAGATTCTTCCTGGAGTCTAAGATTAGAAAAATTAACTAATCCTCAAATACACAAAGCCACTGTCTTCCTGGACCAAATTGTGCTGAATTTCCTGCTAGAGTCTATGCAGCTCAGGCCTTTACTTTATAGAGCTAAACCCATTGATGACATTTATCTTTGAACAGCAGCCAAAGAGGAAAATGTCCAGAATACTATTAAGATGCAGACAGAGTTGGATGTGACCCTGAATAAGTCTTATTATAAAAAAATTGCCCAGGAAGCAGTAATGAAGAATGTGCAGAGAAATGGATTAGACTGGGAAAAAAGGAGTAAGGGAATGGTCAAGGTCTGTCTTGCTGAGTTTGGCTTTTTTGTTGAAATCATGGCCAAATCCCCACAAATTTCTGAGAAAAATTTGTGCAAGTGGGAAGACATCATATATCTACCAAATGAAGGTAAAGAATTTTCTTAAGAACCTGGAGGACACTGGATCTAATGGATGAGATGACAGAAGTAATTGCCCTGCTGGAAGAACTGGACAGATACTGTCAAGCTGCAGAATGCAGATGCGAGCGTGAAGTCACTTTGATACTTTAGGATTGTTCTTAAATAAGGATAATCTAATATTTGTCTGTAACTGATCTTTGAAATGACTCTTTCATTTATGGTCTACAAGTCACTGTTTACAACATTGGTGATTAATATTGAAACAGCAATTATTTCTCATTTATTACTGTGGATGTTTCATATCCATTTTAAGCAGTTGTTAACATTCTGGGAGAAGGCAGTAGCAATGGTAATTTTCTCTATTACTGCTGTAATTACCTATTTCCATCCACAGAGGCAGTGCTTGAAATGATCAGCTCTGTCAGGAAGAAAATACTAATGTTTTGTTCTTTAAATCACTTTTCTGTTTCCTGTTCTTATGTTTTATACTCTAATAAAACAAGTTTTAATTTTTTTTAATGTACGTTTTCATATGAAAAAGGAAGTTTTTTACTATAGCAGTAATTATGTTCCTGAAGTTCATTATAGTGAACATCAGTATTTTTCCTTGAAGATGGTTTATGACTGGAAAGCGTAAAATCATACAAATGACAGTCTGTGCAATTATAGAATGTAGGCTTTGCCCTTTAGTATCTTTTAAATTTCTATTAGGTGGTGAAAGGAAAGCCACATACTCCTCATATCCCTTAAAATATGGTTTATAGAAGGAATGTTTCTTTTAAGAAATTGTTTACTATTGGATTTTTTGCTTAAGATGAGTATTTATTCTGGTATATGGTATATGGGTACTATATCCAGTTATATTTTCAGAATTCTGCATTTTCTTAACCGTTGAAGTAGATAGTACATTAGAAATCTGGTTTTCTGTGGGCTTGCTACAAGAGATGGACATCAAAGAACTTTATCTGCCATATCTCCTGATCTTTCTGCCCAGAAAGAAGATCTGAGATCTTTAAGACCCCACTTTCACTAACATCAGCTCAACACTACATTCAGACTAAGAAAATCTCCTCAGAAACCAGGTAGCAGTATCTCCCCTTAGTCCTCTTCAGCTCAGGAATTACAGGAACTGTGCTGGTGACATAATATTACTACTAGGAGTAGGAGTAGATAAAAGCCAGTCATCCAGTCATCTCCATTATGCCTTCATGTCTGCTTGTACCTTCATCAACAGTAGAACAAACGGCGTGTAGATGGACAGATGGGTGTCTTGTAATCAGGTTTTTAGCAGTCTGTTGCAGCTGATCAAAGCTGTCCTTGTGTTTGGGACACTCAAATGTTTCCCCCCATACAGATGTTATTTGATGTAAGGGAAACTAATTCCAAGCTCTGTTGATCACCTCAAGGCTCATTCCTTTCCTCTGTGTTGCTGATTAAAATTGCAATACCTGTTCAGTCTCTTACTATTTTCCCAGTGTGTTTAAGACATCCTATAGGTTTGAAAGAATTTAGGGGGGGACTAACTGACAAAATGTGAATATTCCCTCTGGTTTGTGCATACGCATAGGGATGAAATGGAAACCTTGACTCTTTAGGAGGATGGTGGAAAAAAAAATCATTTGTGAAATGGAAGACATGGTAAGTATTTAGTTACTACTTTCAGTGAAATATTACTTTTTCCTTGGTTAAAGTTATTAGATTTATTTTTTAAATTGTCCTAGAAGCTATGTAGAAGGCAAGGCTATTACTGTTGTTAAGCAACAGGACTTTGGCCAAGATATTTTTACAGTGACTGATTAGTAAGCCTGACTGCAATATATCTCTCCATTACTTTAATTAAATGGAAAGGTAACATCCTCTAATGGATTATGGCACAGTGCTGCCTACCACTAAATGGGCTGGTTGTGCCTTGAACTTGCACACAATGGTAAGAGATGATGAAAGAACTCACCATCTTTGATTTTGGCTCTGCTGAAAACTTTTAGTGATTGATCTGGATCCTGGCTCATCCTTAGTGATGTGAAAACAGCACAGCACTGAAATAAAGCACCCTTACTGACTTGAACAAGGTCTGAGGAGCTCAGGGTGCAGGCAAAGCTCAATTCCATCCACCCACGTAGGCAGATTCTGAGGCTTCTCAGAACAGGACCTGGGTAAGTCAGAACCAGTATGGTTAGAACCAGCAGTGATGAGTAGCCAGATGAGACAAGCTGACTATCCTAATGGGTCTGAGATCTTGCTTTTGTTCTCAGACACACTAGTCAGGGTTGAAAATTGAGACCCCCCACTGATCTTTCAAATAACTGACCAAAGCTCACTTACTTTTAGCCCCACAATTGCCACAAGATGTAGAGGATGAATATTCAGTACCTTCTCTGACTGAGGTAAAACTCCCATTTTCTCTGTTAGGAGAGTAACCTAACCCAGAAAAGCTGGACTATCCTTTCTGAACTGGACCTTTTGCAACAAATAATATGATTTTTCAGAGATAGGGAACATGGTGCTGAAGGCCAATGACCATCCCAAATCTTAGAGACAGACAGACCTGGATTCTGATCCTTTCTCCAACTTACATGAGGAAAACCAACAGTATTGATCTCTGCTATGATTGCATGCTAAACATTGGTGGCATACATGAACAGGGGCTTTCAGACCACAGCTTCAGTTTGAGAGACATCTGCCAAAACTATGCTTCAAGAAGCTGAATTTCTTTTTGGATACTTAGATCTGACAGGTGACATTTCAGTACCCCTGAGGAAAAGGTCAGCTTTTGTGTACTTTTTGCACTGCCCATAGCAGAGTCTGGCAAGGAAGAAGCAATCAGTGGCAAGCTGACTGAACTGGCACCAACTGCCTTGCTGTAGCTAGCATCAAGCCCTTTTAGAAAGGCCTTTTAAAATAAAGCAGTCAGTTTATTAAAGCATATATTTATGAACTGCAATTTGAGAAATGCTGGATTGTTCTTAACTTCTAATTGCTTTCTGTTGGTTTTTTTCCCCCAAGTTCTTTTGTGAATTATTGTAGCACCGACCAAATCTTTTGTACTGTAATTGGGAGACGAATTTCTAATTAATGCATTGTATTCCATAGCAACTAAAACATTCTAGACACAAATGAGACCAGTGCTAATGACACCATCCAAAAATGCAATGATTCTGAGTCTTCACTGAAGGTGAATACTGTGACAGATTTTATTTACAGATGCATAACAACAACAAGAAAAAGGATAACATGTCTGTCAGATAAGATTATTATCCAAAAGATGAAAAGAGTACTCAAATATTTCTAGTGTCTGATTTTTAGCTCGTCTACCTTCCCCATTTTTAGTTTTTTAATTTTTACTTGTAGATAGCATTAATCCCTGGGGTATCATTTTACACCTCCACACACGTTTGCTCCATGCTACCAGAAGGACCACTGTTTATTGTTTCACAATTTTTACTCCGCTCTATCTGGTACTTCATGCTCTCTCTGCTTATAGCATGTCAGCCTTTTCTCACTGAGAAGTGAAATTGTAAAACTGAATGTTCCAGAATAAGTTGTAACATGTTCTTCATTTTAATACAACTCCCAGCTTTTGATATGACATTTTTTTATTTTTAAACTTCTTATACGGTTTGAACTTGAGCTTGTTTTCTTACTAGAGAAGAGATATGCTGGAATGTTAATTTACAGATCTGCACATGTTATAATGAAGAGACCAAATCTGGAGTTGCTAAAAGGAGTATCCTGATCTAGTTTGGCTAGTTCACATAAAATTTATGGAATAAACAAAGGAATTTCTTGGACCTTGTCAGAAAGTTTACCAAAATAATTATTATAAAAAAGTGAAATGTCCCTTTTAATACAGTTGCTTAAGACACTATCATCAGTATTATAAGTAACTCTGTAGGGCTTTGCTGAATTTGGAGTTGCATAGTTCAATGCACCATGTAAATGCATATCATGTCTTAGTCTAAATAAAAAAATATGGAATATAAACAGAGATATATTATGCCTGTCATGGGATTTCAGTATGGAAAGCTGAGACATGTCCACAAATAAACTCTTTTAGAAAACTAAGGCATCTGGAGAGCTTTCTATCAGAAAATAAGTATGGAAATAAACTCATGGTGCTTGTTCTGTGTGTTAATAAATACTGGCAGTAGATGTCACTTGGGTCTGCTGTATGGTTTTCCACACAGTTAAATTATTAGAAATTTAACATAGTCCTAGACTTAGTGCAGTCCCCACCTCTGAGCACCAATATTTGCATGAACTACTCAAGTGCAAATGGGAGCTTTACCCCGTGGGGTGCTGTAGTGCTGGATGGATGGGGAGATGGCTAGCAGGAGATGCTGTGTTTCATGTATCCCAGCAATACTTCCTATGCTGTGTTTAATTTACAGAATTAAGAGGAATGATACATGACTCTAGATGGTTTTATCGTAACTGGCAGGTATTTTTTTCTTTCTTGCCTTGACTGTGAATGCAGGTTGTTTCCTCTTTAAAGAAAACCTTAACTTACTAAAAGTTTGTATAGGTGGTTTCACTTATGGAGTGAAACTTAAGAGTGGTAGCCAGAGGCCTTGAGGTCCCTGGTGACGTGGAAGCCACAGTACTATGGAGGTGGATGCAGAGTAAATGGTGTCTGTGGTAGCAGTGGCTGCCCACAAGGCAGCTGGGACAGTCTCCTCATACTCTAGTCCTCTGCATATGGCAAAAATTTTGTTTCCATTTCTGTTTCTGTTGATGAAGCACCCTGGTACAACAACAATATCCTTTGTCCCCATTTTCGTCTCTCTTTCTTCCATTTGTAGAACAAGACAGTGGTGATGATATTTAGTGATGATACTGTTGCAGCAAAGCATCTTGAGATTGACAGATGTTGTGGAGGAACAATATTAATGTCAAGAGGCAGTTACTGCCACAGCTGTAAATCTGGATGAAAAGTATCATGCTGAGCAATTCTGACAAAACAGCATTTTTCTAAAGAAAACTGAACCATCTTGTGGGACTGCATTGCTTCTAACACCATTTTTGACAGGAATGTGTCAAATGAATTGTTTTACCTTTTTGTTTCATTTCTGTTATATCAAAATATTTCACATGAAGTCATTCTTTTTTGACATCTTTTTTTTCTTTTGACTGCTTATGGGTAAATTGCATCTGTGAGCTCTCTTCTAGATTCTGTCCTGTGGGTTCTCCTACTAGGGTAATCTTTCTAACCCAGATAGATGACTTAATAACACTGCTTCCCCTTAGCCTGAATAGTGGTAAAAGAGGGCTTTGTACTTTTTTTTGTATTTTTTTTTTTTTAAAGAGAAGTAACAACCTCTAGGTATCAGTCCTTGATAAGTCCAAATCTTTCTGTGTGGATCCCCACAAATGTTCAGTCTCAGTATGGAGCTCTCTCATGTTTGAAATCCTCTGACTGTGAGAGTGCAACATGGTTAATGTTGAAGGACACTTTCTTCCAGGAGACCTGGGCATGTGAGAAATTACAGAGACATGGAATAGCATCTTTTAGATAGATCTACTCTTTATTCACCCCAAAGTACATAGGATGCAAGCAGCCTGGGGCTCACCTACTGCAACACTTACATGAGATCTAAAGTCTTGAGAAATGACCGTAGCTCATTGCCACACCATTGCAATGGCCTCTGTCTATCTTGGCACAGAGAGACAGACCTTCCTCTTCCCATGGCTCTTCCTGCTGCATGTTCCCCTCTACTTTCCTCCAGGCTGAGGTCCTTAACAGTTCAGTGGTCTTTCTAACCTTGAGTAATGGGCTGGTGAAAGATATTTCTTTCTGAATGATTCACCAATTATTTTCCCTGAGGAGTTCTAGTATTCTGACTGAAGATATCGTAATGATGACATTACTTTGTTTTCTGCTCATTATGGCTAGCAGATCTCTTTGATTTAACTTCACAGAGCCAACCAAAATAATGTCAGATAGGTAAAAACAGATACATCAAAGCCTCAGACATAAAATAAGGAGGAAAAAGCCACTTCCAAAATAGGAACAGAATATCATATTGGTGAGGATTATAAAAAAATATTTTCATCCTCAAATAAATTAATGAAGTTAGATTTCAGACAGGCTATCCAAGCCTGAGGATTTGATATGCAAAGAATAATTTTTCTTAGATTTTTAGTTTTGGTTTTATGCTATCTTTGTTTAATTTTCTTATCTTCCCTTTCCATTTCTATCCAATGAAATCATCTAAAGCTAGATCAGAAATTGGGACTGTACAGTGGTCAGAGATAGAAATTCAGAGGAAAGTCAAGAACAGCAGCATAACTTTAATTGCTTAGCTGTGTCCCCACTCTATTGTTACAATAGCCATTAAGAAATGCAGGAAAAGGATGAAAACACAGGATTAGTTTTAAAGCAATCATTTCTTCCTGTGGTTCTTGGGTCTCTTTTATTGGAAGGAGCTGTTCCCAGGTCTGTATTTGATATATCAAACTTTGAAAGAAAAGTAGTTAAAGAAATGGAGAATTGAAAAATGGGACATGATGTAATATCTTGTATCTTTCTTTAATAAGGACAGCTAGACAGAGTTTACATGGTATATAGTACTATGTCTGAGTAACAAAATACGCACTGTAGCGACATGAGAAATATACTTTGAAACTGCAGAAACTTGAAACTAGCTGAAAAATTGTTAAAAAATTAAGGAGCTGAAGAAACAGATGATAATAAACTGAAGTGCTGAGATGGGGACAGTGGTTGTACATTGTTCCTGAAGATACTGTTTTAAACAGATAATTTTTAATGTTTTATTTAATTTTGTAGTTATGAAAGCAAGGCAAAGGACTTTTAAAACCTGCATATGGACTGTTTCCAAGGCATCCTTCGTTGTTGGCTTATTGTACAGTTCCATGTACTTAAAATTACAAGTGAATGCCTGTAAATTCTATTGTATGATACAGTAGGAAATAATCCCCCTGGTAATCACAGTTCTGAAAGCCACTTGGAGATTTATTTCAGAAAATATTTCTTTTCACGATGCTTCAAACACTTCATCTTCTTATAAACTGATCAAAGCACCTATCCCCATTATCAATCAATGCCATGTTTGTTTAGCTAAATGGTTTACTTTCTGTTCCTATCACCCACTGGAGGCCAAATGATGGATCCAGACTACTCAAGAGTAGGCTGTAATGGTTGTGTAATGCTGTTAGAGATCAAAAAACATTCAATGATTTATTTTGTTAAGTAGGTGTTTCATTGCTGGGATTTCTTTGATGTTTATGTCTATTTTTCCTGTGGAAAATCTGTGATAAAGTAGCATGTAGAAACACTTTGTAGCTAGAAAAAAATACAAAGTTCTCCCTGCTTTACTTGAGAGATTGTAAGGCAAATAAAACAGTTTATAGTTTTCTGAAAAGACAAACACAACCTAATTCTTAGATGTAGTCTTAGTTTCCTTGTTTTTTAGGTAGAAAAGTCTTTCCAGTGACGTATGACAGAGCTCAGTAACTAAAGAAGATTCTGTTGATAGGAATTCTCTGCTTACTATGTCTGATTAATTTTCCCCTATACTTTTCAAAAAGAAATGTAATTTTGGCATTTGGATTGCCAATACACAGCTTAAAGTCTAACTTCTCTGGTAGTCAACGCATCTTGTTGCTATTTAAAATCATTTAGTGAACTGCCGAAACAGGATTCTAATCAGTCTACCTATTTTGTATTCATAATTCAGGAAAACATTTCCATATGTTTATGTTTTTTAATTACAGTACATAAAGTAAATAAGTGTTATTTAATTTTTTATTATTATTTGAACTGAAGAATCAAGAATTCACCTTCAATGAAAAGTTTTTTTTATTTTCCTTAAGAATCTATTCAGTAATGTGTGATGCATTTTTGAAATAATATGCTAGATATTGATTCTTCCATTCTGCACTTTTTGTCAGTCAAGAATTGATAGGTAATAATAGTTTTCAAATTATCAAAACCATAATTTTATTGTGTGATTTCCTATCAGATGACCTAATTCTGCATTCTATTTTATTGCTGTTATCTATTGATTTCACTCATTTATTTACCAGAAATAAATTTTGATATATTTTTAATCAGTCTGACACAAAAAGAAAATAAATGATATGTTTATATTTATTTGTGTAAAAAGCCTCAACTCATAGGCATCTCTTTCACTTATCTGTGTCTTCTTATGACCACTGGTACTGGATGTAGTAAGCACTGCTACATGAAGTGGGAATGAAAACTGTCTTATGCTTGGTAGACAAATGAGTCTTAATCTGCTGATGGTATATTCAAGATTTTACTTGGTGTCCAAAAACACACCTCAAAATTGAAGGATGTATGATTCAAATTCAGTGTACTCACTATATTAGTTAATGCTGGACAATAAAGAAAAATTCCTAGATGTTACTGCCAGCAAGTTTCGGCAGAAAGTAGGGCAGCAAGGAAGGTGAAATGACCACAAATTTTCCAAAACTGAGATCAACTTTTATCACTCTACATTCTATAATGGAAATTGAAAGTAGGCTTCCACAGTGGAATAATTTTTTTTGAGTCTGAAAACCTAAGAATAGCTTCCATATTTCCTAATTTACATATCCCTTAAAATTAAACAAATTTGCATTTAGATATTGCTGAAAGAGAGTGCTTTTTAGTCTTGGGAACCCTGAACCCAGGGGAAAATCAGATAGACAAATTTAGCACAATGACTCATGTTTTTTTCAGGCACATGTATGTCTGTATTGGAAGTCAGATGGGATAGCCTAAAGCCGAAAGTTTAGTTTTCCCATTTTAACAGTCGATAGACAAAAGAAACCAAAGTTATAACTATATGAAAATTAATCAAAAATCAGTTTTAAGTTTTAAAACATTAATCCTGTTATAAGTTTCCTTTAGAAAATTAAATGGCAGGTGGGAATAACATAATTTTCTAAATTGCTTCCCAGATTGTCTGCTAGTAGGTATTGCACTGCAGTACGAACAGTTGTTTCTGTTACTATGGAAGCATCTTGTGGACCTGAACAATCTAAGCTCATGTTTTGTTAGGTGCTCTGTGAATATTGAAAGAGGGAAAAGTATCTTTGGTCTCAGCCTCCAGTCTGTATTGTACCAACTGTTTGAGCAGTAAATTTTCTGTGAATATTGATACAAAAGATGAAAGATGCAGGCTCACAAATCCTCTAGTGGCATGTTTCTTCTTATCAGAACAGAAAGTTTCCAATTTCACTAATTCTTTATTTCTTCTTTTGTATGTGTGTATGCACACATAGACATACTGCAAATAAAGAAGTTGAACAGTACAGGCAAAATGTCAAATATATTCCTTTTTCTATATTTATTTTTTGGGGTTTTTTTGTTGCAGGTATATATTTAAGTGTAAATGACAAACAATAAAAAGCAAGGATGAAGTACAAAAACTTTTCACTTTTATCTGTGCATGCAAAAAAATTATATTTCTCATTCTGGAGCCACCAGAATGATCAGAATTTCTTCTTTCAGTGAGCTGTGATATTGAGAAGACCACACTAAGAATAGCATGCCAAAGTGTCTTGAAAGACAGCAGTGATGTTGGACACTTCACTCTTAGGAAAAACAATCAAAGGTAGGAACTGAAAAAGTGATGAACAGAAAATAGAAATGAAAGTAAATTTTAGTTTTTTTCCCCTGAGAACCATAGTGGTTATTTCTATATTTCTATTTCTATATTTATTTCAGATATTTTCTATTTTTCTATAACATATATAACCAATGTCTTTTATAAAAACTAATCTTTTTTCCTCCTTTGAGACTTTTGTAAAAGTAGAAAGTAAATTTTTGAAATTTTTGGTGATTTATTTTCTATTTTCAGCCCATCTCATTTTTGTGGCTTTTTATTGCCATATGTATCATCATGAGAAAGACATTAGTAAACACAAATGGTTACTCATGGTTTTGGAGCTCCTAAGACATTTCTTCTTCAAGATGAACTGAATAGCCAAGAGCTAGAAATATGAGAACTGTGAATTAAAAGTTTTTGAAAGCATGTAGGAAATTATTATTAGGCTACTTTTACAAAAATAGTAGCAATAAAATAAATTAAGTTAGAATAGCATCCCTTTTAAGTGTCACTGTTTTACAATATATAATTAAAATATTATTTTTATAAAATTTTTATATTATTAGAGGCAATGGCAAAAATTACAATGAACAAGCAAGTACTGAAATGCTTTGCCAAATTGTAATCAAAATGAGTGCATGCAGATGGGCAGGTATGTAAACAAAACCCCTTTTCATTAAGGATAATTGATTTACATAATTGTAAACTATCAAGGTAACAAATAACTTTCAATCTTGGGCAAAACAGCTAGTTCATTGGAAGTTCTGCTAAAAGTGTTTAAAAGTTGGATATCTGAGTGATGCTGTACCTGAATGTTTCCATCTATAAGAATTGGTATTTTCCTTCCCTGAATTTATAATTAAAATTCCCTCTTTTTAACACCTAGGGCATCACTTTCTGCAAGGACTGAAACATAACAACAGCGTTAGAATATGTTTTGTCAAATGTATTGAACAAAAGGTTATGATGAGCCTATGGCAAATAGACTCCAGTGGAGCACTGAAGCAAAAACGAGGAGAAATGGGTTCTTTGTTTTCCTTGCAGTGTGATATCACAGTATCACAGAATGTTTTGGGTCAGAAAGGGTCTTAGTGAAGACCATCTAACTTCAGCCTCTCTACAGTGGACAGAGACAACTTGCATTAGACCGTGCTGCTCAGAGCACCATCCAGCCTGGCCTTGAACACTTCCAGCGATGGGACATCCACAGTTTTCTCTGGGCAACCTGTTCCAGTGCCTCGCCACCCCCACAGGTGTTGTGGTGCATTTTTGTTCATTATATTTGATTCAATTACCTTCTGTATTGCTAAGTTGCACCCACCCATGTGCCCTCCTACCCCGGTTGCCAATCCACCCTGATAGCTGCTCTCTCTTCCCAAATATTCCCTGTTCCCCCTCCCATTAAATTGTCAATCCTCCTTTGTGCCTACCCCCTGCCTGGACCACCCCCTTAGGAATTCCTCCTAGCCCCATTGGATCATGTGTCCCACTCTCCGCCCCTTGTGTTCCCCACTGCTTTATGTATTATGTATCATGTAACCCCACCTTCTGCTCCTCCCCTAAGTCTTCCCTATTGGTTTATTATCTATACCCTCCCCTTGCTCCTCCCCCGAATATAAGTTGCTGTACCCCCGCATCTTTTGTCTTTTGTCCCTGGAATCTTCAAGAGAATAAATCGGTTTTGGAAGCCACATGAAAGACCTCTCCCTCGTCCTTGCTCCTGCCCTTGACACTGAACAACCAGTGCCATAGAGCATAAACCCTAAGCTGCCCTGCTTTCCAGGAGCAGCCCACTCTTGGCCTCCTGCCGGGAGCTGGCTGGGGAAAAATCCGGCACAGGTAAAGAATTTCTTCCTGATGTCCTACCTAAATCTGCTCTCTTCCAGTTAAAAACACTACCCCTTGTCCTTTCACTACATGCCTTTGTAAAAATTCCTTCTCCAGCTTTCTTGTAGAGTCCGTTTAAGTATTGGAAGGTATTATAAGGTTTCCTTGGAGACTTCCCCAGGCTGAACAGCTCCAGCTCTCTGTCTTCATGGGACAGATGCTCCATCCCTTTGATCATCTTTGTTGCCTCCTCTAGACTCACTCCAGCAGGTCCATATTCTTCCTGTGCTGAGGACCCTGGAGTGGGACTCAATACTCCAGGTGGGGTGTCAAGAGAGCAGAGTAGAGGCGGAGGATCATCTCCCTTGATCTCCTATAATATTCCTTATTTGAAAAAAGCCAGGACATAGTTTTTGACTTATGACTGCTCATAATTTTTTTATGAACCAAGATTGGGCTAGATCATATTCTCTAGTTTATAATTGTAAAGTAGGCTGAACTATAAAGTTATATGGTTTGTATAGTTTCAAAGAAGTGGACTGCTATTCTCCACTGTTTAACAAGGTCTTGGGAGAGAAAAGATCTGACAAGTCTGTCACAGACAACTTCCTTTGGGCCCCATCAACAGTACACTAATGAGATTTTTAAAGCTGCCATCTTTTCAACATCTATTGTAAAAAGTAAGGGCATATGAAGTTTGGGTCAGATGATCTTGCCTGTGTACTTGCAAATAATAGAAATCAACTTTAATAATTATAAGATTACATCAGGGCAGTATTTCTGTATTATACTGCTTATCATACTATTTCTGGTAAATGAAAAAAGACTGTACTTCAGGGGCTGCTCTCAAAGGGACTGTCATCAGCGTCTAAATATACTTGGCTCCAGAAGGAAGGGTGGAACTGTTGCAGCCTACTTAAATGTAGGCTTTTAAGTTTAAAAATTTCAGGTTCAGCAGTCAGTCTGACAGGAAGCCTTGTTTTTCTGCTTGTATGATTTTGCTGTGAACAGAGCATAATCAGGATGGAACTCCAGTTTTGGAGTCACGTCGTGGCTCTTGTTTGAATTCCCATAACAGTATTACTTGTGTTAGGTAAGAGCTAAAGGACAGGAATCAGAAATTTTGAAAGCCAAAACATTTATGTATGGATCCAAGCCATTTTACCAACCCTTTTGGATTTCAGTCAAGCTTTTTTGTAGTTATAAGGAATTTCAGAGGAGTGAAAGTAAATTAGAAAAGGAAAAAAATATGCCTGTAGCCTCTACTATCTTGAGAAAATTTATAATTGTGTTTAATTCAGGTATAGGATCCCAATGTAATATTTTAAAGAAGTCTGATGAAGGCGAAATCAATCAGAAGAGAGCTGCAATCCCCATTCTTTGTCTGAGACCTTTCTTTGATGTCCGACAATTGCAATGACACTGAGAATTAATCATATTTTATTATTTCATTGAAGCCTAAGCCACAGATCAGTCTTTGGTTGGCTTATGTATGCTTAAATCATAACAAGAAGATGCAGTGGGCAGCTCGAGTGAAATCCTTATTCAGCAAACTGTCAGTGTTCAAACATGACTCATAAATATTGCAAATTGTACTCACCAGAAGTCACGGTTGTAGGAATAGTGTGGGATTTTTTATGGGACTTGCAAACAAATGATAGACATACAAGCAATAAAAGTAATCACAGAATCACAGAATCACAGAACAAGCTGTGTGGGAAGGGACCACAAGGATCATCGAGTCCCATTCCTGGCCCTGCACAGCACAATCCCCAAGCATCACACAGGTGTGTGGGGGTATTGTCCAGATATTGTCAGGCTGGGTGCTGTGACCACTTCCCTGGGGAGCCTTTTCCAGTGCCCGGTCACACCTGGGTGAAGAATCTTTTCATAATATCCAACCTAAACCTCCCCTGACACAGGGGAGGCTATTCCCTTGGGTCTTCTCACTTGTCACCACCTGTCTGATGTCACCCCATTCACTACAACCCTTTTGTTGCTCACCCACCCCATGATGTTTTTATTCAGATGTGTGCTGGACATTTTGTCCAGAATGATCCTCTGAGAGACAGTATCAAAAGCTTTATTGAAATCCTAACAGGCTACATCAATTGGTTTCCCTTGATAGCTAGGTGGGTTACCTTGTCATAAAAGGAAATCGGGTTTGATGAGCTGGGCATTCCTTCATGAAGTTGTGCTGGCTGTGACCAATGACTGCGTTGTTCTTCAGGTGTTTTTCAATACCTCCCAGAATAAAAATCCAAGATTTGAACTAGATGGAAATAAAATTACTAGGCTCAAAAAAATTGTGTAAGAGATCCGAGCTTTCAAGTGTTTATCCTAGGAGTGGATTCTGAGTTCAGAATGTCTTCTGGTCATAGCTTCAGTTTACACCTCTTGTCAGGCACATGCACAGGCATGAAGCCTGGGAGCAGCCCTATGTGTTTCTCCCTGGCCAGATGTACATGGGTCCCAGTCTCTGTGGCCCATTTGTGCACTCTCTTCAGGCTTTGAAACCCTCTTAAAGGATCAGACATGGAGCATTTAGGGTTCTCATCACTGGGCTTGAAGGCAATTGTGTCCTTCCAGGCAGGTAGCTCTAACTGCTGGGTGGTGCTGTGGAATTAATGTGTGTGTCATGTTGATGACACAGGATATTGCTTTCCTTCTCATCTGTTCTAGCTTGTAAAGTAGGAAGACAACATTGCACATGTTCCTCCTCAATAAAAGAGAATGGAGGAGCTTTTTTAGCTTAAAAACAGCACTGACCTTTAGCTGACAGAAAAAAAATGTACACGTGTCAGCATATTTATGTGCACATACATGAGTGTGTGTAATCTTTTGCTGTATTTATACTTTAAAAATAGCCTATATGTTTTATAATTCAAGAGCAATTAAAATATTTTGGAAATGATAGTATTAGTTATGATAGCTGGTATTAGACTGTTTTTGTCTCTGTAATAACAGTACCAGTTGAATTGCTATGATGAGGAAAGCAATTCATAAATATTGCAGTAGCAGATGTGACTGAGGAAGTGGTTTGCAGTTCCAAGGCTATCACTTTGATTGATTGTAGTGACAGTGAAGTTGCTGGAGGTTATATTTTTTTAAATTAGACTTGAGTTTAAAATAGAATACTAGCTCCCTCTTTTGCGTCAGAATCTGTTATTTATCTCTGATACAAAAGAGAACATGATCTGGAAAAGTAGACATTACTTAGACTTAAATCCATGATTTTTAAGACTAGTCTACCTAGAAATAGTTCACATTAATTGACTTTATTGAATTTATAATGCTCCAGATAATATATCCTGAGGAACAGAGCAAAGCATTTATAGAACCATGACGTAAAACAGTGTGTGTAGTGGTTTCTATTTGTATATCTGAGCAGCTCTGCTCTTCCCATTGTATCAGCAGGCCATGCCAAAGTGTCATCATGTATCATGAACTGATTTCCAAAGACCTCCTTTTCCTGAGGCAGAATCCTTGTTCTAATGCTGGGGCAGGAAAATGATAAGTATCTATCTCATTTATACTTGTATTGTTAGTGTGGGTAATTCCCCAGAGCACAGCAACCTCTCTTCATTAGAAGCATTATCAACAATTTGTTGTAATCTCTTCTGAATTTCATGGGGTCTTTTGAAATATGCAAAAAATTGATGACTTGATATTTTCTTCACTATTGAATTATGTCAGTTTTCTTTATATCTCCTTTTATTCCCAGTCTTTCAATCTGCCAAAAAATATTTTTCTATGCACACACTTATCTACACATATGGAATTTCTTTCAAGGTTATAGATAATTTGATGCTGCTTTATCATCTGAAATTCATTATGTCCATCTCATGTTTGCCTTGTGTTTAACTTAAATTTCCTGTGGGTAAGGCAATTTAATGGTAAAATAGAGGAGTCATGAAAGTGGTATACAAAACTTTAGATCCTGCATACTAAACATAAAAAGAATATACTTCAGTTTCTTAGCAACACCTGCATAATGATTCAAAAAATACATACCCATTTTGGAAGAGATTCTAAGGCATATTAGCATAGTACATTGATAAGTCTTTCTTAGGTACATTGTAACTTCCATGTTCTGCATGCTGATTCTTTAGGAATACCTATTGAGTGGCTGCTCCTGAAAGTCTATTTTGTACAGTAATGTCAGAAACTCTGCCTTCTCAACATAAGTAAGACATATTTTGACGTAAATAAGAAAATATCTGGAGATTAAAATAAAATTTTGACATTGCTAATTGAAACTGTTGCCTCTTCATATTAAATTCAGGTGAATTTTGTGTACTACTGTTTTGAATGAGCATTGAATTCTGGAGATGACACAAAATCCCCTGGAGTAACTAATATGCCAGAGGGTCACGCTGCCATCCAGAAGGACCTCTAACAGGCTGGGGAAATGAACTGTTGGGAACTTCATGAAGTTCAGCAAAGTGCAGTCCTGCACCTGGGAAGGAACAACCCCAGCCACCCATACATGCTAGGGACCAAGCAGCTGGGAAGTAGCTTTGAGAGAGAACTTGAAGATCCTGGTGGTCTCCAAGCGGAACATGAGCCATCAATCTTCACTTGGAGCAAAGCATGTTAGTGGTACATTAGAAGTGCTGCCAGTAAGTCAAGGGAGGTGACCCTTCCCCTCTGCTTAGAGCCCTGGTGAGGCCACAGCTGGAGTGCTGCATCCAGTTCCAGCTTCTCTGTTACGAGAGAGACATGGACATACTGGAGAGAGTGTTCAGAAGAGGCCCAAAAAGATGGTGAATGGCCTAAAGCAGAAAGCAAAAACATCCAGACTGCTGCAGGACTATATACACAGTAATCTTAAAATAAATATACTATTTTGCTAATTTTAACAGTCTATATTTGAGAAAAACTTTAATACAGAAAACATCTCAGAAAGATAGGGTTTAATACATACTTTGATTTTATCTATGGAACTTAGCCTGGCATTTTGTTCCTCTTGAACTGTGAACATTGCATGTATTTTCACACAGCTTTTCTCAACTGTTCCTACTAGGCATATACTGATTTAATCAAATCTTACAGCTGTAGCTGAGAAGTGTTCTGAATAATAATAAGGGTTTTAAACAGAATATGACTTCATTTAGAAAATATTACTGATGCAAGATGGCAGATTCATTAAACTGCCTAATTGATCAATGTGCTTATACTTCAGAAAATTCTATTTTTTAAAGTTATATGACTTGGTTATCTAATATTTTATATATCTTGTTTTGCTTTACAGTGTTGTTCGAGGAATAGCTCTTGTGAACCAAAAAATTAAACCAATGATCCAGAATTAGCTTCATAATACAGGTGAGACTTTCTAGTTTGGTGCTTTTCTATGTGAGGATGAGCATGAAGATTTTATGTGGAAAAACAAGATTTATTTCTTAAGAAAGTTGGTCCTTGTAAGTTGCAAAGCATCAAGGATGCTTAATTTTTTTTTGTTGAAAAAGACATTATGCTGTCACTATGACCATTGCACTTGCTTGCTAGTAACCTTATTTCATTAATGCAGATAGATGCAACTAAAATAATTCTTTCTTCAGTAATGAAGGAAAGAAAAAAGAACAGCTGGACATTAGAGTAAATGTGATCTCTTTTCTATGCATTGAATTTACTTTAGCTTATTGGTACTTTTTTTGATGTTTAAATAACCATATTTTTGAAACTACTGCTGTCCTTTGACTGAGAGAGAACAACTGGTTCAGTCTTTCTCATGTTAGTAAAACCATAGTGTAGCCTTGATACACAGGCGTAGTGATTAAAGTTTCTTTTGAAAGTAAAACATAAACAAGACTGCTTTTTACCAGATTCTGTTAATTTTTTAATTTGGCCCCAACTATTGAAGATGGAAATTTTGGGAGTCCTCATTTAGTTTCTAATCTGTGGTTTGGTTTTCTGTAATAAGGAGTAACTATTTTTTCTTTCAATGTCACATCATGCACTGATCTCATATATTGAAGAAAGATTAATCCCACTGTCATTCTTGGAGACATTTCTCCTCTAAAATTCTGCTGGTTTTTTTTCTAATTATGATCCCACTTCATGACATCAATGAACGATTTTGTTTCACAAGTAAATATAAAATTAATAAAATATAATATTAATATAATTTCTATTTTATTGGTTTATTTTATTATTTATTATTTTATTATAGTATTTATTATTAATAATCTATACAATTAATAAAATGTAATATTAATACTATATCTGTCTGCAAAATGAACTGTCTAACAATTTTGTTGGTGGAAAAACTGAAAATATTTGCCATATATGGTTGGGGAATGACATGACATTGGTCAACAACATGCTAGAATCAAGACACTAGAAATGGGCAATAATAAAATTAAAATATCTGGTGCTCCATGCATTCATGCTGGTTTAGAAGACAAGGGGATAGAATTCCCCTTAAGGAAACAGTGCACAAAAACACTGGAGTTTAGCAAGTTGGCATTGGGAGTTTATACTCTATACATAATGAAACTTCAGTCAGGATCATTTACATTGTAGTATGGAAAAATTTTCCAGCTTCTATGGTTAGTTAATATAATGGCTGATTTCTTATATAGATCATATCTGATCCTGCTTTCAGGGAGAATACAGAAAATACACTGTGAAAATCTAATTGCATAAGCAATTTGGTAAACAAAAACAGCTACAAGAGAATTGAGCACTGCCCTTTCTCATGGGAAAGATGCAGAAGAAAATTATATCTCTGGGTACTGCAGATGATATCCCTGGGTGTTGCTCCTGCTCCAGCATTAGGCACAGGATATATGGTGACAAGGCTTCCAGACTGTCATGTAAGTGAAACTCACCCTGGCAGAATGTAGAGGTAAAAGTTGAATTGGATGAAAACGTTCTTTGATTTGCATTTTCAAGTCAGATCATGATGTTTGTTTTCTTTTTTCCCCAAAGAATCATATTTTTTTTCTCCTGATCGAAGTCCTCATTGTTTTGAGGCACAAATGAAAATTTTGTAATATTAATCTATGCCTTTGGGAAAAATTCTTATCGATATTTTGGTCACAGAAAACAACGACCCTATGGGCATTGTTATTCTCCCTGTTAGGTGTTTCTTTACAATTTTAAGAAACTGTCTTTCTTGTTTAGAACAGGGAGGGAAGAAATTTTTAGCTTTCATTTTTGCTGAGTTTTTTTCCATATCTTAGGAAGAGAAATATTTAAACAGATTGTTCTTTAGTCCTATATTATTTAATTCTATATTATTTAATCCTATATTAATTTCCTATATGAGACTCAGAGCAGAGTTTAAGAAATAAGATGTTTGGGCTCTCTCCCATTTTTCCTTTAAAATTTCCTTTCCTTTTCCCTTACCCCACCTGCAGTTGTGTCTGCATGATTGCCTTTCCACACTCCAATACTGAAGTAAAATTTGGCAATTTCTTAAAGTTCAAGAAATTTTAATTTTTATAAGAGAGGCATCTGGCATTACTAGAATAAAAAATTAGCAAAGGCATGAAAGTCATACTTTCATGGGAGGGAGGGAATTTGAGGCAGTCCACATTTTTTTAAGAAATGAATTTATGAAGATTGATTTATTTTGAAAATATATACTTTAATGGAATTGGATTTCTGGAACATGTTTGGACTTCATTGAACTGAAGGATTTATTGATGCAAAATATACTTCCATTAAACCAACAAAGTCTGTTGACAGATTCTGCTTAGCAGTGCATCCAAACAGAATACTTAATACTAGTTAATTAGTTGCCACTCATCTAAAAACCCTTAAAGTTTAATTCTCAGTCATTGAAATTAAGAAGATGGAAGTGTTAGATTGATATGCATGACTTTTTTAGATTCCTTTTAGTATATCACAGAAGAAAATGCAGTCTAAAGAAAATTAGGTGTTTCATGACAGGGCGAAAAACAATATTTATAAAAACCTTTTGAAAAACGAAGAAGAATAAACCAAATAAAATCAATAAAAAATAATTATTAGGCTTCTTCAGGAAAATTTCCAGGCAGTGCTTAGGAGTTTATTGGTAATTTTGTGACTAACCTCATGTTTTGAGTATCTCTCTTTAGTGTCTGAACAATGCTATAATCTATCAAAGAAAACAGAAATTAAGTAATTTAAGACATATATCAATGGAGTTATCAGCTATGGCCACTAAAGGAAAACAATGTAAGTCACCTGTTTAGATAAAAATCTCCCTTGTTATTGTGTAGGACTTTATGGCTACAAGGATTGTGGCATACAGTACCCCTGAAATTCTTCTGTGTACCATTTTTTAATGAAAATGGGTAGGAGAGGTGTAATGTTATCACTACAGAAATCATATTCAGTATTTGCAAAGTTCTCAAAGGATAAGAATCAGTTGTTGTAGTCAGTACTTTCAATCTTTTTTCTCTCACATTTAGTGGGTGTAAGATGGAAGACACTCTATTTATCCATGCCCTTGGGTTTGTAATAATTACCCTTTTCTGCTATTTTAAGCTTGCAAGTGGAAATGCAGGGTAAATTTTAGGCTGATGAGAAGTCACATACGTGGGTTAATTTGTCTCAATGTCCCTCATCAAAATACTAGACCTCTAACCTTTTTTGATATTTCAGCTGTAATATTTAATAAATAATAAATTCATTCCGCATTATAGGAGATTGCATTTGAAAGTGTATGGTACCTGAACATTTCTTTCTGCTTTTCACATTCTAAAAGTCACACTTTCTGTATCTGTTTGTCCAATTGCATCTTATCTTAAACAGTTGCCTTGGAGTTATGTTTGTCATCACCATGCTTATATAGGACTTATGAGACCTGAAGGAAAATAAGGCTGTTGTTTCTTTCCATAGTGATAATAGGATTTTGTACAGAAATTCAGCAAAGCTAAAATAGTAAAACTCCAAATTCAGAAGCTTATGTGAAATGTGATTTCTATTTATTTGAACATATGTAATTTTTATGAATATAATCCACCCACACCTTGAAGGCAGAAACCACTGGTATTTTCAGAGATTTCCCTCAAATCCTAATAAACACATCTGTGTACTGTATTTGTCTATGTCAACGTCATGAAATACAAATTGATACATTAATCCTGTTACATGGTAAATTTGGCAATAAGCTAAAGGCTTTTCCATTCTCTAATAAACCAGCAAATATTTCTGGTTTGCCCTCCTTATACTGGAAGTTTTCAGAATAGCAGAGATGCAGAAAGCAATGATAATGGAGTTGCAGAGATTTGGACACTTAATTTTATTTAAGTGAACTATGTTTGGGTTTATTTTCAATTTCATGTATTTCACTTAAAGAGCTCAGGGCTGTCCATCTTTTCAGCTTTAAAAATAAGGCTCTGTTTCAAAGGTGCGTGGTTGCATTTGACAAGTGTTACAAAACTTGCACTTTCTGCTTCAGAAGGATGATTAAGTGCCTCCTACTTACATGCATAGACTGCTCTAGGCAAATTAATTAGCCTAGAAAAGAATTCTAAAAATACTTTTTCCTCTTACCAATTTCCTGTGAAAACTTTAACACGTGTTCTGTTCCTTACAATGACATATTGCTTTGTGGATAGCAGAATACTAAACAAAATTACCAGAGGTACTCTAGTGATTTATTCCATTGTGCAAATATTTAGAAAGAAAAGTATCTATTAGTTCAGAACTGTTTTAAAAAGAGGCCATTAAAATCTAATACACCGTCTCAAATTTGATGATGTCATTTTCTCAGCATATTCAACAATCTGTGAACAGTAGAAAACGGAGATGGAATCCCCTCACTACCAACTGCCTTTGGAGAGGCATTTTCTCTGAACTGGTGTAATACATCCTGCATTTTGAAGTCAGTTTAGGAAAAAGAATTATTGAGATTTAAAAAAAAAAGCAGAATTTGTATTTTTCTGCTTGTGTAGTCTTGGAAAAAATGATTTTTATTTCTCAGATTTTTAGAATTAGGTCTTCGCGATAATGCTTTGCTAGATAAAGCAGGTCATTGTATCCTCAGAATTATTATTTTTTCAAAATAGAGTCCCTATCCATAAACATTCATTATATAAATCATGATTAAAATGGACAAGTATCCACACTAGCAGATCTCAATATTAAATGTACACCCTGGTACCTATAAAAATTAATGGAGTAATGTCAAGGTAATTTATACCCAGTCTTCCAAGTTTGCTGCAACAACTGACTAGACAAATTACAACCCCACTCAGACAGAGACTTGTCTTTTTCTCTTTTTAATATATAAGTAATGAGAAAGGTTTCTTTGGAGGAGTTACACTGTTCTGACTTAATTTCTTGTGCCATTTATGACACAAACAGTGTAAATACTGATTATACAAGGTTTTCTGTATTGAAGATTTTCTGTATTGAAGCCAAGTGGGGACTGAATGGAGAGGGATGAGAGAAGCAGAAACTGTAACCTGCTGGAGGATCTCTAAAGCTGAGTTTCATCTTTATGTTAGGCAACAAACCAATGAATATTCTAAAAATTGAACTGATCATCTTGGTTTCTCTCCCAAAAACATTATTGTTGCTATATTGCATCTGAATGGGACAGATTTGTTTCTTTTATATCTAGTAGGCATCTGATCTGATGATCTAAATTGCCCCAATGCTTATAAAGTCCTCTGCACACTCTTATGTGAAGGAAAATTGTTAGAAAGAACATTATTTATAATGTTAAATACTGTAAAAGTGCTTTTTGTCAGACCTCTTAGAAAAACTTAATGAGAACATCAAATCTGTTTTCTCCAAGATTCAGCAGTGGAGATGGATATTTTTTAATTTTCTTGACTTTGTGGGAAATTGAATTGATACTGGTAACATTTTAAATGTTCTTATAGCTAATAGATAAATTATAGTTGCAGTTATAACTATAAAAAAAAATTACAGATAATAGGGAAATAGATGGCTTTTAAATGATGAAAATCTGATATCTTTTCAACTTGTTTTGTCAAACAAGTAAAAATATACAAAATAAAATGTTTTATTCAAGGAAATAACAGTTCCTAGTTCAACAACTAATGCAAAAAACAGCCATAATAATTATTTTATCATTCTGCTACAGGATCAATTTTCACATTTGAAGTTTTTCATCAGATACCGAAATAATATTTTTTAAAAAAAAATTGCCAAATTGTTCATTTACAAAATTTTTCACTTGAACAGCAATAGCAGAAATTATTTATCTCTTATTTGAATCACCAAGTAAAACTGAAAAAAATCCCCAACAAAACAACAAAGCTAGAAAGTAGTACAAATTCACTTCAACAAAATGTGACAATATAAAAGGAAAACTACAATAACAAGATGATAAGCAAGATACATCCTGAAAGTGAAATTATGTGTCTTTGCATTCTTCTAAATAGATATTCAAATTAGTAATTGTAGTAGAAAAACTGAATGAGAGAAGATATAGTAAAGGACTCTGAAAAATAAAAAAAAATATAGAGAAGGGTTTACATAGAAAATATATTTATTGCTTCTTAAAATGAATTGGGTGGTTGTATTCAAGGATGGTGCCAAGCAGAAGATTTTAAGTAAACAATCTGAACTATTTTTGAAAAATGCATACTTTCACTGTGAAAAATGTTCATAAAGCTGTAGTGTTTAAAAGAATAAATGGAAAGAGTAAATGTATTAAACAAATTATTTAAGTACAGCAGGCCAGGCAGAGCCAAGTCTTATGTCTTCGACATGAAAGCACAGAAAATTGAAAAAAAAAAATTCCTGTATTTTTCCTAAGTCATGTATTCCCAATTATTTGTTACTGGCTTTCTCAGAAACAAGACATGGGACTATTTGGACCTATCATTACAGTTGTTGGACTAGCTAGGAGAAAAGAAACTAGATATGTCTGTCCAAATTTAAACAGCTTTCATACAAAGAGAGATTATAGGACTAAGTTCCTTCAAATTCTGAGGGAGATTATGGGCATGAAAATCATTCACATATGTAATTCCATTGATGAGATAGAAAAAAACATTTTTCATCTTACGCTGTAAAAAATGGTTCAGTAAGTAAGTCAGACCTTAGTTTTGAAGCCCTTTGACAGCTGTTAGATAACAGCTAATCCTAAAAGAAATGGAGATGTTAAATCAGGCTTTCAGAAATTTATGAAAACATTATTGAAATGCCTGTTATGCATTTGTCTATTTTGGGACAAGGGTTGTTATTTTTCTTATGCAGACACACACTGGACATTATGAGAATACACTGGCATAAAATAGTAAATTTTACTGAGAATATTCCAGTCATAAAATGAAGAAACTTTCTGAAAGAAATAATTTGGATCACATCAAAAAGCCTGTATAAAAGAAACACACAAAAATGAAAGTACTTGAAGGTTTTTTAAAGAAGTGAAGCTTATTCCAAAAAACCAATTATCTGCATGATAAAGTATATGAATTATATAATTTATTGAGTATAGTCTCTGGTCACATTAAGGATTTAGTTTAGCATAATGAGCATTTTCTTTTGGTGAGAACAGCCAAGCACTGAAATACGGCTACATAAAAATGTCATGTAATTTCAGCAACAGATGAACTTTAAAATCACTCCTGACAAATGTTAAAAATGGTGCATTTAGACTTGATCCTAGTTTAAAGGAGTAGGATGGACTGTATGATCTTTACCATTCCTTTTCAACTCTAGTATTAAAAATTTCTATAATTTTATAATTTAATGAGAGTATCTAACATTTACTCAGCTTCAGTATTACGCAGTGCTAGGTCCCAGAAAAGAACTTTGCTAAAGGTTAGATAGCAGAGCTGAGATCCCTCAATCCCAAGTGAAGAGCCTGAACATACTGATTAATAGCTGCCAAGTCCTGCAAACATGTAAGCACAATGGTGCTCTTGAGGATCACACAGGTTTCTGAAGGGCCACGAGATCCTTATCTGTGTGTGCTGCAAAGATACAAAGCTGTTCAGGCATCACAATGCAGGCAGACAAGTGACTGCTGTGTCGTAGAGAGAGACACGAGCAAGCTGCAAGTTAAAGCTGATGTAAGCCACCGTTGGCAAAGTAGTCAGAGAGTAAGGGATTTTTGTGCAGGCAGTTTACCTTGCTTCTCAGACAGTGCACAGCTATGTCAGGAACACAAATGCTGTGACAACGCTGTCAGACTTGACTGCATACTGTTTAACTCCCCATAAGACAAATCTGAATCTGAAAACTGATTAGTTCTTGATCTCTCTTGCTTGAAAAATGCACACAAGTAAATGCACTCTGAAAATACCTGTTCTACAGTCTCTGATCTGAGCTCATGATACACCACATGAACTTGACATTCAGTCCAGGCACACAGTGCCTCTTGCCTAATTATACACTCTTCAGTTATGTGCAAAAGCTAAGAAAAGTGAGCAAACTCAGTAAGTCTACATAGACATTTCTCTTCTTTTTAAAATTGTGGAGCTTCTGGACTATTATCCTCTATCTCCAAATAGTCCTTTAGCTTACAGGAGACCTGGGCAGAATACTGTTTGCCTCTGAATGCTTCAAGTCCACATCTCCACCGCCCTAGAC
Source organism: Cyanistes caeruleus (assembly GCF_971803275.1). Classification (NCBI taxonomy): domain Eukaryota; kingdom Metazoa; phylum Chordata; class Aves; order Passeriformes; family Paridae; genus Cyanistes; species Cyanistes caeruleus. The sequence continues at coordinate 22,077,762 of NC_141705.1, read as the reverse complement.
AGGGGTGAAACTTAAGATCATACTCTACTCTCAAGCCTCTCTTTTGAACTATTTCCACTCTTCAAGAGAATGAGGAAATTTAAAAAAAATCCTGGCTTTATTGAGTGGTAGGAGAAATTCTGTTGTCCTTTGTGTATGTTTCAAGGACAGGGTACATCGATTAGTGCAGAACTGAGGAGAGAAATATGTTTTAAATACCAGTTCTCTGTAGAAATGCCTGGCTCTGTGTCACAAGTGGCACCCAACACAATAAACTGATGTTTGTTTTATTCTGAAGCACTAAGTTAGAACTTTTTACAGTAAAGCAAATATAGTAATTCTGCTCAGCTTGTTTTCATGTTCTGTGTATGAATCTTGGCAAGTTGTTGCTGAACATACTTACATTTCCCTCTCTGAGACACCTTGCTACAAAAACAAAGTAGGGAGCCAATGCATTTAGCCCAAAGCTCTGGAGACAGCTGCAGAAACCAGGCATCTAGGAGTGTAGGCAATACCTACTCAGCAGTCATTGTCACTGGGGTTTATGGACGTGGCTCATAGTCCAGAGCTGGTGGGCTTATTTTATATGCTTTACTTTCCATGTAAGCTATTGCTTCTATGTGTAGAAGCAATTTCAGTGAGATTTCTTGGCTTCCTACTGGTGAGCATTTGGCAAGTCTATAGACTGGCTCTGCAATTTATTGGTCCTTGAAAGGTCCTTATCTTATCCCTTTCATATGTTCCTGACAGCTATCTAGTGATATTGCTCTCCTCTGGTGAAAAAAATTGTAGAGGGTGTAAACTCTAACAACTAAACTAAACTAAACTAAACTAAAGCTATGCTTATTTCATATGCATAGTTTAAAAGCTTCACAAGCTTTCCTTTCTAATTTCTGCAAAAGTGCTTTGAGAAATAAGCTAGTGTTTCACTGCTTCCTCTTCCAATACCTCTACTTGATTATTTTAATTAATTCAACTTCTTACATAGGAAGTAACTGTGTGAATTTAACTTGGCACAAAAAAAAAAAAGTCATTACAGTCAGATCCGGCAAGTTAGAATAGTCTTCTAGTGGAAGAAACAAATCTCTGTATCTTCAGTAACTTAAAATTATACTAAGCAAAATACTCCATCACTGCACTGACAGTTTATATAACAGTTTTCTTAATTTGTCTGTTCTTCCTGTTGATCCAATGGCTTTCTGAAGATCCTGTCTGTAATAGATTTCAGGGCATGGCTGACTTTCAGATTAAAAATAGAGAGATTTGAAAGTCTCAGTTATATTTCTAATAATAGAAGTGAATGTTCAGTATGCAAAATTTCACAAGCACTTTTAATGAAATTAATTGGGTAGATCTGTCTAACAGATTCTTGCTTTCCTTTTTTTGATCCAGTAACTTTAAGAGAAAGTATTTCCACAAAAGTTTCTAGTATACCAATATAATACAGCTTGCAAATATTTTGGTGGGGTTTTTTCCGCCTTATTCTGTTGAGAAGATTGAATCTGACCTTTTGGTGGTGGAGAATGTAACCTACACTCATGGGTGCTGGGAGAGCCTCACTGATAGTGGCAAGTGGTAGGAGATGTGAGGCTTTACCATGGGCCAGTAAGTGAATTCCTGTGTTCTTCAGATCCTTTAAAAAGCTTACCCATATCGAATTCATAGAGCTGATTTTTTTGTTTATTTCCACTACAATTTGTTGTTATGTGCATGCTATGAATAAAAATACAAGTCTTCCTATCAAAGGACATAGGGCTGTAGAATAGGTAAGGCTATAAGAGAAGTTTTTGATATTTTTTCTAGTCATTGCTCCAAGGCAGGACCCATTACAAAGTTAGATCAGGGCCTAAGGTTGCACTGATTGAAGTGTGACAAAAAGGTGAGAGAGGCCTGCCTTAACAAAAGGCCTAAAAACTTGTCTTTTTACTTGCCACCTGTGTCTTTCCTAGGAGAAACTTCTTCATCTGTTTCTTTAAAGTCAAATTTTAAAAGGCTTTTCTAGCTGCACAACTCCCCATGGTCTTACCAGAATGCCTTGAAAGTCACTTTTTCTGTCAGTTCTGAGGTCTGATTTTGGAATCACGGGTCAGGAGGCACCAGTCCCTTTTAGCAGTCAGCGTTGCCCAAGCAGGCTCGGCAATGTCAAGCTGGGTCTGGAGTGGCTTTTTTGGTGCTTGGGCCGGCCAGTTTCCTCTTCCTGACCCATGCACAGCGCTGGGGACAGCAGCACCAGCACCCACGGACTCTGGCAGCAGCCGCAGGAAGCTATGGGTGACAGAACCAGCCCCACAGATTCCGGCACATCTCATCCGCCACCAGAACTGCTCCATAAACTCCTGCTTTCCCAAAAGGGTTCTTTCTGTCCACCACCTTTTCCCTTTGCCTCTGGGAGCATGTGGTTGCCTGGAGGGCACCATCCTGGGGCAGAGAGCTGATGCCATTCTCCCTTTGTCTCCCTAGGCACGGTCGGCAGTGCGGGCTGCCATGTTGGAAGGGGGGTACCCAAGCATTTTGGGTGTCTCTTTGTTCCTCTGGAATTTCTGAGATCTAGCAGTTTTGTATCTAGGGATTATTCACGGTTATTTTTCTTTTCTTTTGCCTGTTGCTCATTAGCTTGTTACCAAAGTGTTGTTCTTTCACTTACATCAGTTTGTATTTGTATTAGTGGAAAGGCATTGGTTAAAACTGATGGGATGTAACTCGTTTTGGAGTATCCACCTCTTTAAATTGTTTTAAACCAAGACACGTGATCTTGGTCCAAGAAGAGAAACTCTTCTAGAAGAGATTCTCACCTGACCAATGCAAAACAAGCAAGATAAAGGACCTCACACACACATTGGAAAACAAATCACAGTTTACGATACACTTAAAACAGTGTTCTTAAGGAGTGTCTAAGGGATATTAGTTTCCTAGGGATCCCAATCATGGATTAATTGTACCCAAACAAAAAGATTAAGCTGCTTTTTGAAAGAGGTGAATCCAAATTTTCTTTTCTAAATGTCACAGCCCTTCTCAACTCTAGTGGTACTTCTGGTAACAAACTGCATTTAGTTTCACCTGTAAATTGCTGTTAGTTCGTATAATTGACTCTGATTGATCTAATTTAAGTAAATATTCTGGATCACATTAATTACTTAGAACCTTAGCTTGTATTCTTCATGAACATTGCTGTGAATTCCTAAATTTCTTCAGGCCAAAAAGATTTTTTATTGTGTTTTAATAAATGTCTTTTACCATTTTAACAAATTAAATAATAAGAAATATTAGACATCTCTGAATTAAATGATTCAGTCTACTAAAAATTTTGTTGGCAGAAGCACAAATGCTTGTAATTTTTCCCATTTAAAATTCATAACAATTTCTATTTAATAACACCTCAATATGGGGAAGGCCAGCAGATAGATTAAAGCATAATTATATCTAAACCAGAATGCAATAAAAATATTTTAAGCATTTCTTGGCTTAAATAAATTTTCTTTCCTAACAATTTAGCATTTCATAGTCTAAGATTTATACAGATTACTCTCTCCGAAATTAAGCATTTTGGGACCTATGGGGTAACAGACTCAGATTAAAAACAAAGCTATTTATTAATTTCAATTCTCTGTAAACTGAGGTTTTAAAAATTTTCTCCAATTATCCAAAACTTTTCATGTGGAATTACATTGCCTAGATGAGGGGTTACATTCTTTAGATATGAATGTTTAGCCAGCCACATGATGGAGAGGGATTAAATTCACTTTTTTTCTAAATGAAAGATCATGGTTGATTTGCATACACACATGTGCCCTTTTATTGTCATAATTTTTAAATAGTGTTTCAAATAATGTTTGCCTAAAAGGATAAATTCTTAGAGATTAAGGGGTTATTAAGGGATTGGGGAACATTAATAAACACACTTTGCCACAAAACAGGTAGTAAGCCTTGCAGTGACGTTTCATAGATGATTCCAGTCCAATGTTTTCTGAGACTCCAGGTGTTACAGGAAAAGGGGGATAATCACTGTGGCTATGGTAGCTATTTTTTGCAGTACAGCTGCCTTATGCCATGCTCTTGGCTGGTCAGGCCCAAGGGCGGACTTCATGGATAGAAAGTGTTTAATGGTGACTCCAGACTATCATTTTGGCATCTCCAGGACTTCCCAAAGCGCTTTGTGTGTGTGACATTTGCTTACAGTTCCCATCTCCAGAGACTTTACCTATAGATGGCAGTAGGAGCTTGAAATCCTCAGCAGCAGCGGTGGGAGATGCTGTCAGTGGGATCCCTGGCAGTGACCACAGCTGATTTGCTCACAATCCCTATGGAGCCTGTCTTCTGCCTACTCACTTGTCTTGTTCTTCTCTGTTGACTGTCAGCTGAAACTATCATTTCCCTTGCTCTAGTTCCAGATCTTTATTCACTCTAGCTGTCCAATCCCTGTCTGTGGACTGAGAGGAGTTCCAGAGCATGCTGCAAGGATGGCTGCAGTATATCTTGGAGTGTAGCAGAGAGGCAGTCTGTGTGATGTCTAGAGCCTGTGACATCAGGAAGGCATCAGGGAAGAAGGAGAGTCAAAGAAGACCCTCCATAAACCACATTTGTAATTAATTTGCTTTTGACAGAAAACCACAAAAAGCAGTAGTCCTTCCAGAAGGATGATTTCCAAGATTTCGGTTTGTTTTCCTTGTGGAGCAAACCAAGCTTATTTTTAAACCAATGCCATGATACAGAATCTGTGGCTATTTACAAGAGTCATCTATGGATGCTTAGATATGTCTATGCTCTTGTCAAATACATATATTGCCTATTGTTTATAGTGTTGCTGGAGGGCTGGGCTCTGCTGGACAGCTGAGGTTTGATTGCTAAAATAGTCTTCCTTCTGGGCTGAACAGTTAAACAGTCTAGCTAGGCTGTCTGTATTCCCCCTTCCTTTGGCAGTTCTGAATTACGAACTGCTAAGCTTAATGGAAACACTATCTATCCCCTTATCTGCAGAGAGATATGCTATCTGCTCTTAAAATATCTGCTCCATTTATTTTTCATGGCTTTAACGTTTTCACTACTTAGTATAAAGGAGTTAAGCACAGATTTTTAAGATTTGCTTTCAAATTTTCAGTCTTCACAGGGGTGACTATGGGATAGAATTCACTTGTCATTGTATAGCTCCAATGAGAATTAACATTTCTGTAAGTTTGTTGTATTCCTTTCTAAATTGTTGCTGATTACTCTGTGAGGTGATTCAATATTCATTCCCTCAGACCTGAAGGCTACAGATGAGTAACTTAAGTGGAGCTCTTTGGGAGACTCTTTCTTCCTGTGGATGGTCAGGGACAATGGCTGACAATGAAAGACTATGCTTTCTCCAGAGAATTAATCAATCATGGAACAAAGTGAATATATAATTATTTTTCAATTATATTCTAAATAGCTGATAATTGAACAATTTTGTTCTTGATGTGGGATAGCTCCTAGAAGAGTAGAAAGTCTTTGAAAATTTAATTCTCTCTGGGATGGTCTAACACACCATGAACCTAACAAGCTTCCAGGCTTAATGGGCTTTCCTTCCTGCTTGCCAGCTCTAATTAAAGGCAAACTCTGTTTCAGTATGTTATTCTATTAGCTGGCATAAAATCACTCACATTTGCATCAACTGTCAAACCTCATATTTGATTCTGCCTAGTCTCCTGAATGAAGCAAGAGATTTCCTTTCTTTTTCTTCTGGCCATTGTGGACTTCTGAATTAATTTTTCTAACTCTTTTCTTCTGCACCTGTGAACCTGACAGGTAGTACATTTCTCATTAACAGGGCATTTGTTAGTTCTGGTATCAAACTGCTACTTTCCTTCATGCCACAGTAAGACTATTTCCTAGTCAGAGAAAAAGTAAGTTGAAGGGTCTCAGTGGCTATCTATATAAAAATGAGCACATAATGGGACAGATTCTGGAGACAGAAACTGGACAAAATTTTCTCCCATTAGCAAAGAAATACTAATTGGATTTCCATTACTCTCTGAATTCTTTTACATCTTAATATACGTTAGTACCTTTAGTTGTGATTATAACATATAATCCTTAAAAATACCATGGAAAATGGAGTAATAAGCCAGCAAAACTATTCCTAGAAACTCTTTATAAAAATACTGGCTTTTACTTTGAAAATTGGGTAATGACAATATAAACCAACTGATTATCTTTTCCTGTTAGATATATTTATTTACTTTCACAATTAGAATATTAATTAAAATAAGGAGCACAATCTGTCATGACGTTAATTCTCTCCATCCAGAAAATTTGCAAAGTACTTTGTGAATCATACACTTTTACTCTGTTGATACACAGTTCCTTCATAGTGAAATAGAATGTTTATCTGTGTAGAACAACTCTGTAAGTATGTTTGAGGCAGACACTTAAGTATACGGTATTGCATCAAGTACAAATCCCAATGTCATTTTTCAGATTGATAAAGTTTAAGTTTTAGCTAGGGCCATTCAGCCATATGTTAAATTTGTTCTTACTGCTTTGTTATATTTGAATGATCCTCTGGGCAGTAATGCCACTGAGAAACGGTAGTATAATTAAGTTTATTAGACAGAAACAGAACTGAGATGTTGAGAAACATAGGATCCAAGTTAAAATCAATTGAGAAATTAAAATATTTAGTCAGCTTTAGCTGGCCTTGGATTATGCCCAAGGTTATATTTGAGACCTGAAAAGACTATATCACTGGCAGGGGTATTTTAAGCAAAAAATTATTCTATAATGCAAGGAGAATAGAATCTTTAGTCAGTGCAAGTGACATGAACTGTACTTTCAAACATGAGTTTGAAATACCAGGAACACTGAAATGTCAGTAGTTGTACTAAACAGTCACCAAGAAAAAAATATCATCAGTAGTTATCTCCTGAAAGAAACGCAATTAACCGGACACAGTTTTTCTTACTATTTCTTGCTATTCTTATTTCTTATTATATACTAATTGAATAGTGTTTGATTTGTGATTACAACGGAATTACTATTCCTGAAGCCTTCAGGTGTGTGTGTATGTATGTATGTATGTTTGTATTAAAACTGTTTCCTTGCTGCAGGCACTTTCATAAAGTAATATCCACAAAGAACTCCTACAGTGAATGCATCCTTGCATCTTTAGTGCAATTGGCTTCTCTCAGGAGAAATGTCTCCTCACAGCAAGGGTTTGTACAGCATCTATGATAGAAGGGCTGCAGGACTGATCTAACATTAGTGCAAAAAATACTGTACACACAAATTGCTGGAAATGTAAATGTTAAGTTGGCAGTGTATTATAAAAAGCCTGGTAGACCTTAGCTGGTATGATTTAACTCTTAGAGAATTTACTATGGACTTATATATTGAGGGTGACACTAAGAAATGCTAACATTTTAGTGCTTTTAAAGGATCGTTTTATCCTCTTTGATATTTGTAACTGTAGTGAACTTTAGCATACCCAGCTCCTGCTTCTGTCAGGATTAAAAACCTCCTCAAAGCTCATTACAATTTTATGTATCAGAGCAACATCTGTGTTAGAAAACAAGTTTAAAATTCCCTAATGAAAGAGGTCAAACAAACTGAAACCTTCTGCTCAAGGTCTCACGTGCTATTACTCAGATAAACTCATCTGTTGGGATGCTCAGGAAATAGTAGCAATTTAACATTTTTTACTCCTAAAAAGAGGGAAAAGGCAAAGAAACCTAGTGTTCCACCACATGGGACTTCATCATTCTAATGGATGGATTTGGAGCACGGCAATTACCCAGCTGCTCAGCATTTTGTTATGTCAGTTTTCCTAGAATAGTTCTTCCAGACCTGTTCTTTATGTGCTTGCCTCTAGCCATTACAGCATGCTCTAAGGTGCTATTTTTCCCATTTGGCCATGTTCATCAGATGAAAGTTTATTTAGCTCTAGTAAGCAAAATATTCTACAGACAAATTCCTTACTTTCGAGCTCACTTCAATTATTTACTTAGTCCTTTCTCCTAAATTTTCTGTACTGAGAGACATTTTTTTTTACATCATAATTATAGAATAGTAGTTTTACTTGTGTTTTTGTGTATGTTAATCAGTCAAATTTTTTCTAGCAGTCAGACACAGAAAATGTCAGTGTGAGGGACCTGAAGAAAGAACATTGATGGAGCAATAACAAAATTTTATGTTCTAATACAAAGTAAATCCTGTTGAACTTTAATCTAAATGTTAGAAATTTATATCAGATTGTCCAACAGATTATTGTACAAAATTCTATTAATAACCCTTCATGAAAGAAGACTTTTCAATTCTGTCTGTTACCAAACAAGGTCTTACAGTAGTGTTGGGTTATGAAGCAACATGTTGTAATTTATAAGAATTTCAGCTGTATCTCGTAAGTTGTTCTGATATCTCTGTTATGGTTTTTCAGTCCACATATGCATTTTCTGATTTTTTGGCTGTCATACTTTATTTTCTTTTTACCTAAGAAATTAGCATTGCACATGCTGCCATCATATTTGAAAATTCTTGTGTGGCCTTCCCTCATCTGTGTATATCTTACCTGCTTAGATTAAAACTCCCTGAAGCAGTGCTAAAGAATAATATCAGTGTGTTGCTACTGTTCTTGAAGCAGTCTGAGTTATTAATAACTTTTTATATTATTATATTAAATTAATATATAATCACAACTATGATTTATTCATTTAAATTATGATGAAAGAACAATAATTAGAGATTAAACGATTGATTGCAAATACCAAGAAGGCTCAAACCATCTGAAGTTTAAAATTATTATGTGCACAAAAGGTACTTTAATGTAATGCCCATCACTTCAAATAATGTCATTCTGTTTTTATTTCTGTCACATAAAAGGCTACCTGAAATCAATGAAAATTGCAGTTGAGGTGACTGAGGTCTGAAGTTGCTTGACTTTAGTGTCTCTGGTGAATAAGATAACCAAGCCTTGTGCTTTGATAAACGGGTGAATACAGAACGATCTCATTTCTGCATGCAGTTCTGCTGAGACAGTCTGTTAGGTGACTGCATTACTTAAGCAATTAATACATTGGTAGATAACTGGAATTGGAGAGTCATAAGTCCTTATTGTCTGCTGCATAATTTCAGATTTATACAAATCACAAGATTATACAGGACAGGGAAAGAATTCTTTGGCAAAAGCAAAGATATGGTGACATGAAAGCAAAAGTTTAGTATGGTATGCAAAGTGTGGTAAGCCAGCTGAATCTGTCTTGTGTGGATATCTGCTTTTTCTCAAGTGGTAGTAACAGTTCAAGAGGTCTCCAGGGATAGAACTGCAGTACTTCCCTTGGGAACCACAAAGAAAGGGCATTGGTCTGCACTAGCCAATTATTACCAAACAAGATCAACCCCCTGACTTGACACTGGGCATCCCAAACATGAAGGACACAACATACAAAAAGCCCCTAAAACTCAGTGCAAGATGTATATAGAATGAGTGTTGCTTCCTGTCTCTGAGAACTTTTTATAACCCTTTTGCTATCAAATATGACGATTCTGAGCACTGAAAGGTTTAGAAAACGCGGGTGGGGTTGATGGCTAGTGGCCTTGGGACATATGTCTTTTCAGCCTCACACTTGCTGGATATCTGCTGTGTCTGGAAAGCTATGGCAGAAAGTCCTGCATGGAAGGTCCTGCTAGAAAGTTCTAGCTTTCACACCCAAGGTGATTTTTGGAGCTGAGTGGATGAGCTGAATGTCTGGACACAGACATTTTTCCTCTCTGAATCTGCAGATCTGCCCTGTGCTTTCAAGAACCAGGGTGCCACCTGCGTGAGTTTTGCACTTCCCCTTTATATCTTCTAGTGAAACTAATTTAATCCTTCCAATGAAGGATTAAGAAGAAGTGGAAAACACTGTGGACACAGCAGCTCTTCCAGTATGAAAAAAAGGACTCATTCTTTCTGGCTTTGCCTATTTGGGCCCTGCTTTGAGTATCTCTAAGTGGATTACCTTAGACCTTATTGATCAAGGAAAGAAAGGCAGTATCCAGCCAAGGGCATTTCTGCCTTTGAATGTGTTTTTGTAATAGTTCATCATACAAACTTCTCTGAATACACATCTTTCAGGTTTCCCTATCTTACAGTAGACCAACAGCTTTTTCATTCTGAACATTAATCACTGCTTACCCCAAGTAAGTCCAAATGTCCTCTAACATTTATAATGACAGATATGCCATTACTTCATCAGTTTCCATATGTCCTTCCTCTCCTGGCAGGGCTCCTCTATGTCCCCTGTCTCCTGGCACAGCTCTGCTTTCAAGAGTTAGTATTCCTTTCACTTTTCTGTTTGACATTTTCATTCCTCTTGTCATTAATAAACATCTGTTGCTTGAATTCTATGATACACTATTAATCATCCAGCTAAAGTTACCAGGTACTTTTTCTTTTACTTAATCAATTATTCCCTGCTTCTTCTTGCACTGTCATTTTGATTGTGTTTGAAAAATACTGCTGTCTGTATATTATTCCAAGCAAAGATTTTCTTTAGTTTTGTCAAACTGGAAGGTGTGCAAGTATTAACAGAAATATGAAAGTTCTGTTAACCTTCTCCTTCATAACCCAAAGAAAATTCAGTTGGAGCCCAAAAGATATAAAAATGGTTCTAGAAATTTTCTTTCAGGAAAAAAATCAAAATGTAATAAATGAGAACTGATTAATTTAATTATTTTTTCTCGGTCTTCAGTTTGAAAAGAATTCTTTCATTGGGTTACAGATAAATCTTTGTCCCTTTAAAATTATCAGTTGTAGGGTTTTCATACTATCACAATTTTAAAAAAATCAGTTCCAATGATATAGCTTACCTAAGAAACTGTGGTCTGATTTAGTATTTTTCTTGTACATACCTTAATCTGGAAGTGGAATTTCCAGTATCTACCTGAATTTGCTTTGATTTCAATGATAAAATTTCAGTATCTACCCCATTTTAATTAAATTGATTGAAACTGTAGATCATTGTAAGTAGATGAGTACAATAAATGCTAAGATTAATGTATTCATGTTTTAAGTTCTATTTACCTACATCCCCAGATTGAAGCTACACAACTGCTTTTAGTACTCAATCAAAGTATGGCAATAATTCATATAATCAAATAAAAATACATTTTTAACCCCAAACCACTGAAGTCAAACCCAAAAGATAATGGCAATTACTTCTTACATTATAGGTAAAGTTAGACTGTATCCTTTCTGAGAATATAAAGTATTATACTTTTCCTCTGTCCATTCCTGAATACTAGTATTTAGCTGGTATTCCTGGTAGAAACCAGAAAAATATTTAGAAGTTTTTCTCATGAATTTCCATTCTTCAGTTGGATCAGAAATCAAAACAATGTACAAAGTTGCTTCATTAAGCAGCCTTTTGAATTCAGGTCAAGAAAGAGTAATAAAGAGTAGTCCTTCCTACTAATTTATTATCTTATTTACTATTAAAATAGCATACAGATATTCATATGGGCTAAATTTAATTTAAATAATTTCTATATTCTACATAGGGCTAAAGTGTTATGCTTTCATTGAGATTGTGCTCATGTGTGCCTGAATGTCCTTTCCGTATGCATGAGCACTCACAATCTGCAGCACCAAGAAATTAATAGTCTGCACTGTCTTCCCAAAGACAAAGTCGAGACACATGAGTCACTTTACTATTGATTCAGGGATTGGCACTGCCAAGTTGTTACCAATAAAGTAATTTCCTAAAATCCTAGCAGTTGTGGTCGTAAATTTATCACTGTCTTTATGCAGCAAAGCATCACTTTTAAAAGACAGAAGAAAATTAATTAGAAATCCAGTGATGCTCAGATGGCAGTAGCAAAGCTCCCTGAAATAATGCAATATATAAGAAGATGTGTTGATAGTGGAGAAGGAAACTGTAATGGTTATGTGTATTTTTCTCTAAAAAATCACAGGGAAAAAAGGTTAAAAATAGTGATTCATCTGTAGTATTACAAATTGTATTACAAGTCAAGAAAAAAAAAAAATAATTGGAATAATCCCAGACAATGTTCTATATAGTTATGGTAAAACAGTCTATCCACAAAACATATAATTACCTAAAGCATTTCTTATTTCTCAGAAATGGTTGCAGATTAATTAGGTGGTGGTCAGATCCACTGTGTTATTTTCAGCACTCCTGCTCTACCACAGAGGAGGCCCATTTCATTTCTCCTTCCTATAAATATGATCTCATCTATCTTATTGCTGGGGTAACAGAAGAAGCCTGTAGGATCCTGCTGTAATTTAACTACAAAATGACTCTTTTTTCCACACCATTATCCTAATGAGGTGTTCTTTAGTTACTGATATTATTTTGCTGCTTTGTTTTCTTGCTTTCCAAACTTATTGTATTGCTACGGAGCCAGAATTTGAAGGCCCAGAAAAACCTTCTGCAGATATGTCAGTCTAACATTTTAACCAAGAAATAAGAAAAAATTATATATATTTTATTTTTTTTCTGGTAATGTTAACTCTACTTTAAACTGGAATATCATTCTCCTAAAGTTATTAAAACCAGGATCTGTCTCCTCAATTTCATCTCCATTCTCAGTTGGATGTACATCATTTGCTGTTATGAAAGTTTTCAGATATTTGTGGTAGTTCCCTTGGCCCACTGGCACAACAAAATGTCCAGCAACAAAATGTCCTTGATAGATTATCTTGACTAGAGAAAATACAGTCACAAAAGAATATGAGAATCAGTCCTTAGTTTACATTGAAAAGTATTATATAACTCCCCTGAAAATGTCAGTTCTGGGTTTATTCTTTCCCTGGATCCAATTGCTACACTGAAATATGGGTAAGGTACCCTTGCCCTCTGCAAGGCCAGCAATTCCTCATTGATATTTCTTCTGGCAGCCCCTTTCCCAAGTCCCTCATAGCTGTAGCTATGAGCTCTCTTTAGCTCTGAGTCCCGTCTCTAACCATATATAGGTTATCATACCCCAGGGGATCCCTCTCCCTCCAGGAACCAAACTCTCCACTGCAGAGCTCTAGCATCAGCCCTTGGCTGTTTGTACATAATTCTTTCCAGGTCCCAGCCTTGTACATAGCTCCAAGCATCCACTCTTTAAAAATCTTCATCCTTTACCCTAGGCTGAGCTACAGGGAGCCAGGGCCCTTTGACTCATCTAGGAACAAAATGATAGTTATTTAAAAATGCCCAATTTCCTTTGACAGCTATTCTCTATTATTATTTCCTTTGTAGCTCTGGGCTTTCCTTCCTCTCAATCCTAAACTGAGTCTTAGGCAAGACACCCTTTGCCTTCCTCTCTTCCTCACAGAGAAGAATAATTCTCATGCCCACCATTTGCCTCTCATAGACCCTCTTTATTTTACCTCTGTATTTTCTGACCTTTTCTTTCTTTAGTCACTTAACTGTACACTGAGCCATTGGTCAAATTCTGTGCTCCATCCAGGGACTAAGCCAGTAGCAGCTCCAATGCTGTGTAGTGTCTGGGGACCTCCATGGACTATTCTGAAGTAATATATGCTTCTGTTTATATATGCTTGTGAATAATATACCAGAGAATTAGTAGAACAATGAAATAGAAAACATGAAGAGTTTAGGGTATTTGGTATGCAAAAAGTAATAAAGAAACAAAAATATTCTTGCTATACTTCAGAAAATTGAAAATATTTGTAAATTTTTTGTAAATGTCCCTCTGTTTTTTATTCTTGTTTTGGTTTTGCTATGGTATTTGTTAATTATGTTTTGTTTTGATTTTTTGTATTACTGTTTAGCCTCTATTACCAGAGAAATTCACACTATGATTGACTTTGCTCAAGAGCTCTCTACTGCATTAGTACAAACTGTACTAACATGAAAATTTATGAAAAATGGTCATGGAAACTTGCTACATGTGACAAATCCCACACACCCTACATTGCACCCCGTTCATATCACCATTACCTTGGCTGTGTTGTTCCTGACCGTAGTGGCACAAAATGACAAGAATATCAGTGAGGCTTGAACAATTCTGTTGGTTTGGCTCTAAGGTAAAAGCTGACTCTAATTGTGGGCAGACAGCCTGGATTCTACTTTTCAAGTCATCTGCTGTCTATGCAGATTGTGTTTAAACCTGCTTCCCACTTCACCCCCAAAATCTGCAGTTAGCCACTGAGGTTGAATGAAGATATTTAGAAAGCCTTACAAGAGGGCCGGAATGTTTCATTACCAGAGAGAATTTCTTGTAAGGAGTTGACATCAGATGGATTGCCTTTGTCCTTAGATGAATGCTCTGGGCACAGTGACTGATTTTGCAAGGGCTGAATCCTGAAATACAGACTTTAACGCCTGCTCAGAGATAGATACAAGCAGGACATTCCCCCAGAATGGCAGGGGGAAAGAAATATCTCCTCACCATTGGTTCTGGCTGCCTCAGCTGATACATGATGTATTTTAAGGCATATGCGTAGGGTACTTGGTGTTATAGAATACACTCAAGGAGTCAGAAGCCAAGTTCACCACACTAAATTGATACTCAAAGTTAAAAACAAAATGACTTCAGGTTCTGAACTTTATTTTGTGCTGTTGAGAGTCTTACATGCTGTGACTCTTGCAGCACACTAGGAAATTTTAACTAGTTGGGTTTTCTCCTTCTTTTCTGAAGGAAATATGAAGAAATGACCCATATGAAATGTTGATACTCCAGCATCATACTGACAGGTCTTTTAATGAAGTATGTCCAAATAAACCTGTGAATCAATAAATAGAGATTTATATAAAGTCTTTTAGTCTTTTAGTGCAGATGAAAAGTATTGTCTTTTGTGAAAAGATGGGCATGTCTTCTGAACACTAGTGGAGACAATGAATCAGTTAAATAAGTATGCCATCGAATTGGGTAACTTTATTTCATCTCTGACACTGACTGCTTGTTATTACATGTGAAGCCATAATGGCAGATTTTCTGTGATATACCAAAGGAGAGTGCATTCCCATTGGGTAACTGTTATTTCAAATCCTTTTGTCATTATTTCAGCACACAAAGAAGAGCTGAAAATGTAATTGGTCTGATTCCTGAAAATCCAGAAGGAAAGAATTATGCTTAGCTATGCTTTGTACATTACAAGGCATACATTTCAGGCTCTTGACCTCTAAAATGACTTATTTCCTCTGTTAACTGGTGAAGCTTTCAAATGTGGTGAGCTGGCACCCAGGGGTGGACTCTTGGCAGAAGGGGAAAACCTGCATAGAGCTAGTCAAAAGAAAAAGCACAGAAAGGTGTGTATGAAACCCTGCTGTTCTCTGCAGACCAAAAGGGATTTTGAGGAAACACCACTACTCCTATGAAATTTCCAAAGTCACTCCTTGGAATAGGCAGCCATTCTTGCAACCAGATGAACAGGGCTTACTGTTTTGGATGCATGCAACTCTGAGAGCAAAACATCTCCATGGTAAAGGAAGAGTATGAATCTCAGGCTGTGGAGGATCTAAAACCAGCACTTTCTGGATTGCATTATTGCTAATATGGTCTTTAGAACAGTTAGTGACTGCACCTGCCTTTTACATTGTACTTGTTGAGTGCTGTGGAAGAACAAAAAAACCGAAATTTCAGGATTTAGGATAAAAAAGATACCTTCTGCTTACTTATATTTCTCTGGTCTGATAACTGTTAACTAAGAGCAGTATGTGCTGGAACTGTGTACTAAAATATATTTCAGTGGTATTCTGTTGTTGAAGTTGTAGCTATGCTGCTGTAAAACACTAGAAATTAAAGATTTTCTAGAATATGGAACCAGAAATGAAGCAAGTAAAATCATCAGTTTAAACAGGAGGTGCTGAATTGAACGAGAATTGTGAAAAGAATTGGGTCTTAGGTTTACATGTTCAAGCTTAAACTGTACACATGTTTAAGCTTGATGCTACTGCTTTTCATGTCTTACTACTGAAGCCCAGGTTTGAGCATCTGAATATAAGCCCTGAAAATCAGCAACCCTCCAAATTCAGGTGGGCCCTGGAGATGGACCGTAAAGCATCACAAATATCCATGAAGAAGCTAATCCTAGCATTATTTAACCTAGGTGATTTTGTTTTCAGACAATTACAAGCTATTTTTGCTGTGAATTGCCTTCTATTTCCTACCAAAATCACTTGCAGTGTAAAACCGAATTTCAAATTTTCCAGTAGCTGTCAATCTCTTCACATATTTTCAAATGTCTATAAAAGCACTTAAAAAACCAATCCCAAACTTGAAATGACCTGTCTATAAAATTAATAGTAAAGTCATGACTATGTAGCAAAAGATAAAGAGAAAAATCTTTTTTAAAAAAATAAAAGGGAAAAAAAAAGGCAAGTTAAAAACCTTCTCCTTCCTCCAACTAGATAACTGATTGTGGGGACCCTTTGTACTCATTTAGCAGTCTGTTAACCTGGCATTGCATTGAGGAGCAGGGAGGAAGGTTGGGAGTACACTAAGGTATGAAATTAATTTTACAGACTAGACTCAAGGTTGAACATCACATTATTTGATTAAACATATGTAAAATAACATTATTAAAAAGTAGTTTCAAACACAAACTCAGTATTTCAGTTTTGTTTTCTTATAATGTTAAAAAAAAAAGTAACTGAGAGTATTGCAGTGGGGTGGATGCCTATTATATAGTTCCTCTCTTTCTCTGAGAAAGACCTGAAAAATCAAGAACTTCTGCAACTCAGTGAAATTACCATTGACTCTTTGAATGCCATGGAATTAATACCTAAAGTTGGGTTCCACACATTTCAATGCAGAATGCTCGGAAAAAGAAAAAAATGCTTCTACATATGAGGATGAGAAGGATCCAAGTATTCTGTCAGGTGTGCTGAACCTCAATTACATTTACCTCAGATCCCAGGAGCTCTGGTAGTGAGAAAATGATGTTAATTCTTCCAGATTCCTGCTGCTTCTCCTTTCTTTTCTTTTATACTGTTTTCAAGTAGTTTTCCCTCATCCCTCATCCCTCATGTAGATTGCTTTTCCTTTCTAATCACTCTCTGTACCTGTTTCTTAATACCCTCAATGAGGAGGAGATACAACAGCTTTTTTGTCTGCTTTGAGTTCTGAGGATTCTTTGTTGCATGATACCATAGCTTTTCTTTCACAGGACAGCTTTTTCAATAAATGGGACAGACAATGCTCTTTCACTTTTCAGCCTTCTCATTTAGTGCTCTATTTGCCTGAGTCCCTAATCCTTCCCTACTGCCTGCTGCTCAAAGCAGGTTTAAGTGAAGGAAGAAAAGGTACTCAAGAGTGATAATGAGGGAGGTTCTTCCTATTGTTTTACTAACTACAAATCCCAAAAGATACTTAGAAAAGTTGGAAAGGTAAAGTTGAAGAAATATTTCAGAATGAAGAAGCTTATGAATTGCCCACGAGTCTATTCTGTTGCAAAATTCTTTCCATATTGACGTTTTACTTGCTATTTTTGTCACTTTTATTTTTTTTTTGATGGCCAGATGAGCCAAAGGATTATTTAAAGAAGCTAGTATGGGACTTCCCAATACGGTAATCAAAAATGAATGTCACTCATTTTTCTCCTTGTATATCATCTTATTCAGTTTCCAGTCTTGTATGTACAATATAACTTGTGTAGAATTTAAACAATTTATGTGCTTGAGATTTTTCTTAAATGTTACTTGTGTAGACTGAGAAATTTCTTTGTAAGCTTAATATTTTTAAAGTTGTGGCAACCATTTTTATTAGATGTGTTTGACCTATTGCAAATATGCTGCAGAAAAAATACAAAGAGCATGTGCACAGTATTAATTATATTATCAGGGTTATCAACAGTGAGAAAACAGGGAAATGCCTAAGGTGTAAATGACACACAGCTGTGTAGTATATAATCTCTAGGAAAGATGCTCTCTGAAAAATCATCTTTCTTAATAAATTACTTTTCCATCACAGTGCACACTGTCAGTAGATACAATTATTTTGCTATATGACTATATAAGATTATGTATATGGTTACAAACAAAAATTTTGAAGCTAATCTCGCTTTGAGTATTGCTGACTGCTCATGTTTCTCTCCTATAATTAGGCAGTACTTTATGGCACAATTTATGAAATGGATGTTTTATACATTTTTAGATTTTCTTTCAGTGGGGGGAAATTACTTATTCTTAAAGTACTTTTAGCATGTGTCTTTTTATCATAGGTCATTATTTCTAGTTACAGTATTATCCTGTGTTCTGAACAGTAGTTTTCAATATTAACTGAACATACCTATTCATTGACTGAAGGAAACATTCAGGTAAGTGTGAGTACTCCAATTTCTTTCAGAAAAAATCCTTCATTTGATGCTCTCCTAGTTAAAGTCACCAACTTTGGTGCTATTGCTGAATCAGTGATCTTCTTATTATTGTTGCATAGCAGTTGATGTTTTCATTTATTCTTATTTTTGGGAACTGAAAACTGCTAAAAATTCCATTGCATAGAATACAAAAATAACAATAACAACAATAGTAATTTAAAAATTTAAAAAGTATATGTGAATTAGTCTGTAAAGAGGTTTCTAAATAATTTAAATCTGTCCAGGAGGAGTATTTTTTCTAGACTTTGTGGATCATTGCAGTGTACAATGCTTGTTTATTCCTTCTCCTTTCCATAAGTCACTGCCTGGGACAGAAGCTTGTGTTTTCAATCAATGTGAATCAGACTCCTTGGCAGAAGCCAACGTCTCTGGGACCAGGAAAGAAAGAACAGTACCTGTCTTACTCCCTTCCCAGAGAATTACAATATTATTATGTCATTATACCTAATGGTCCATTTTCTAAAGTTTTTAGATCTGTATGTGTTTTTGAGGCAAAAATCTATGTATTTCCATCTTTTGTATGCAGAGCAGAAAGATATGTAAATATTTCTGAGGACAAGCACGTTTTTCATACCAGAGTTTCAATTCTCTAATGTTGTGGTAAAGTCACCTTTCTTTGTATATATGAGTGGGAATTGGAAGAAGCAGCTTAATTCTCAGCTCAGACTCAAAAATGCCTGTATGATGTTAATGAGCTAGTTAACTAAGCTCCAGTTTCCAAATATGCAAAACAGAATATTATCAACTGCACATCTCAGATTCAATAACAATTTTAAAAGGCAGTGAGATTTGGAATCACCTCCACCCCCCCCCCCCCACCCCCCCCCCCTCCCCCCCCCCCTTCCTGAAAGTATGTGTGAATAACAAAGCTTTTTGGAGAATTTCTGTGGACTTGTGAGGTTGACCTGACCTTTCTCATCTTGGTTCCATCTGTATTGGCAGCAATTCTGCTACAAGAGGAGATTTGCAAAGTGAAACAGTTGATGTTGAGGACTTCATATGCAGACTGAAATAGTTTTTTACGTATTAGCTTTAGTCTGATCCATGAAGTAAATGGTGAGAATGCAGTAAGCACCTGGATCAGATCTTGTACTCCTGTTTCAACTAATAGAAAGGCATTTTTTTTCTCCAAGTGCACTTCACATTGTAAACTAAAGACATGTCAAGTGTGGCTGATCAGTACATTGTTGGAGCAAATTAAAACACTAATGTAACTGCATACTTAGCTTCTTTCAGGGGTATCATATATGAATACAGGGGAGTTTTTTTTCTATGTTTTCACAGAAATGAGACTGCATAAATTCCATTCTCTAATAAGAAGACCTCGTTTAGGGTATTTGCTTCTTTTAGACCAGTCAGACTAATCAGCTGTCATAGATCCCAACAGTACTTCTCCCTCAAATTCTCAGTGTTATTCTGACAACAGATTCCTTCTCCAAATCTTTTTAATGCCAATTCTGAAAGAAATTTTCCTAAGGATTTCATTTTTCCAGACAATGCTTTTCTTTATCTTCAGTCTTTTAATTAGGTCATTATGATTTAACCAGAAGTCTTGTGCAGGACAGAATTTGCAGTTGCTTTATACCTCTGTGTCACAGCTGCAACTTCTCTTTTGGAGAAGACCATAATCAGTAAGTAATAAAAATTGCTTCAGCTGCGTTTTTTTTTTTGAATACAGGGAAAGCAATAGATCTGTGTACTACAATCTGCAAAAGAGAGAAGAGCATCCTAACTCTCACAATTTTGGTAAAGGCTAGAAGTGAGGCAGATTTCTGTGATGAAATCTTAACTATGTCATTTTCAGACAGGGATTGCCCCTCAACTGGGAGACTATTCTGTGAATGCTTTCACAGGGATGGTGAGGTAGGAATATGTAAGTCAGAGAAACTTTATTAAAGAGTTCTTGTCATACACACAAAAAGGCTGAAGAGTGCATTCACATATTTCAGTTTGTCTGTGTTGGAATACTAAGAGGAGTATACCAGTAACTAGGCATTTATCAGCTTGCACTTGGGATTTCAGAGTAGTCCAAATCTGTTCTTGAAACAGTCAAAATGTTTATGTGAAACTATGCAGAAAATTACTCTAGTAAATTCATATGTAAACTTTAAATAAAATGTTCTGATTGAGTAATCCCTAAATGCCAACCAATTCTACCTCAGCCTGGGCAGAGTGCCCACACTGGTTTTTAAATGGGATCTGTTCTAGTCCCATAATGCAGAACAAACTAAATCTGTTCATTTTTAAATAAAAAGACAGCAGATTGTTCAGGCAGGTTGGTATCCGACTAAATAAATACATTTGTAAAAGTATTATTAATACATTTTCCAGTAGACCAAATAATAGCAATAAAGGGCTTAAAGAGATGTTTGTATACACATATATATTCTAATAGTGGCCCCAAGCCTGGTTTCACAAACCAGTTACTCTGTCACTAATGAAAAAGCTCCTGTTGCACCATGGTTGATTGTCAGATGCAATCCTGTGAAGCTTAGTGCATACACATTCCAATGAACTTTCCATATATACTCTTGTTAGAGAAAACATGCATAAAATTGGTAGCACAACTGCATGAAGTGTTTACAAGTTAAAAGAGACTTAATTCTACCTCCTTGTATGCACCTGGAATGGCAGGATTATCCTGAGAGATATTTTTCAGTGCTTCACTTTTTCATCTCCATTCTGATTACCTAAAAAGAGCAAGGAATTGAGAAAATTAAACAAGTCTCTAATGAAGATAATGATCATTCATGCAATGGAAGCTGCAGTGGATCTCTAGGGATCAACTGATATGAATATTAGTTATTGCACTCTCAAGATCTATTCTACAGTCAGCATAATACAAAAATAGAATACAAAAAAAGTGCCAAGCCTCAGTATTTCAAACCAAATTTTTTCCACATTTAAGTACTTCTTTGCAAATAAGATAAAATATACCATACTAATATAAATTAATTTTCACTTAACAAGCTGTTCAGAAAGCCTGAAAAGACCAGTAGGCTCATTTTTTTTATATAATTAGATGTTTTCCTTATAACTATCTTTTATGATGAAATCATCCTTTCAATTTGTCAGGAATCATCCAATGAAAACTTCACAGGTTCTGTGAAAAATTATTAATATATTTTTGAGAAATCTAGTGAAGTTTATCTTAACAAAAGGAAAATTCCCTCTGTTGGAAAGCTGTCTTTCTGCAATGAGCTGAGCTGATGCTGGATGTGGTGCTCCCACAGGCTCCATCAAGAGCCATCTTTTCATAATGTCAATTGTGTCAGATAACAAGTTCCCTAAGGAGTCCATCTCTCCCAGGTATTTGTACTTGCCTGTATTAACATATAAATAATTGTCTGGAATCCCTTCTTCCCATGAATGCACACCTGGATTTGTTGACATGAATATTATTTTCCCCACCTCTTTCCTTTCTTTGAAACACTCTTGGCAACCCACTGTCAGAGAACAAAGGGAGCAGAATGGAAACCCTGTCTCAGTGATCTCTTGCTACAATCACATTTAAAAAGTCTCTATCCATCCTGTCTTAAACTCTACATGCATTTTTATGCATAAGTCATGAGGAGTCATGAGGTTATTTCACATCATCCCTTTAATTTAGCACATTAAGTATTAAGTGGTACATATGCAGATAACATGCATGTGGGTGGTTTTCTAATCAGTTCTACAGCTACAAGAACATTTCTTAGAAATGGAGCAGTTGATGGTGTACGTATGAAAACAATTAAGTCAGTAAAGATCTTGAAATGAACAGTTGCTACAGTTGCTAGGATGTTCGAGGACTCTAGCTGTAGAATTCTAGCTGAAAAATTTTGCTTTGCAAAAATTTGCACATGTGTATTTGAAGAAAGAGCACAATGTCACACATACTAAAAAATAGAAACTATTCTGGATGCATTAAATTTGTGTGCCACTGCATTGTCTGGAAAAAGCCTAGAAAACTGATCTTTGGGTTCAAACATTGTCACTTACACAGCTTTACAAAGAAGATGGGTTTCACACATTGCTTCCCTTCCTTAAAAAAAAAGAAATTGGCTATACTTTCATAGGATGGGTAAAATGAAAATCATGATTTAGATTGAGTTTGGGAAAACTAAAGCTTTGAGAAAAAACTCCACTGATTAAATCAAAGTAGAATATCTTTGAGTTGTAAATGTCACCAGATAAAATAATGTGTTTTTATTTGTTCTTAATTTCTTTGCTGATAAGAAGTGCAAAATATTTTAGTTCTTGATATCACTGAGGTAACATGCAAAGTTCAAGGTGTGGGTCGTATTAATTTTTTCAAATTAATGCCATCATTACTGTCTGTGCACAAATACATATTTTGTCAACCAACATATTGCAATAGTGCTGCTTTTATTATTTTCATACAAATACTCTGTCTTGGGTGACAACTGCATTATTGTAAGGGGAGGAGAAGAAAGGTGATAGCTCAGAATTGTACAACAAAGTGTATGTTAAAGAAAAAGATGAAAGCAGAGGGAATCCCTCTGCTCAGCTAAAACAAGATCATACTTACATGGGTAAATAAAGATGCAAGAGGTTAGGATCATGTATGACAAGTACGAGTGAGGTTCGTGCACTGCTTTAATTAAAAAATAATTTTGCTCTTTTTCTTTCGTAAGGAAAAACTTGCTTCTCCCTTTCCAGAAAATGAATTCTCCTAGGAGAAGGAATTACCATTAGATAGTACCATAGACTATTTTCCATTATCATCTGACTCTGTATTTTTCTATCACTGTTCTGTCAGTTCATGCCTTTGGAGTTCACAGTATCACTTGGAGATGAAATATTTTGCTAGGGAGCTGTGCCAGGGGAGAGATCAAAGGCATGCAGCAAACTGAACAAAATACTCAGTGTCTATGCAGTTAAACTGACTAAGTGATGCTATTAAAACTTTTTTCTTCCTATTGTTTATGAAGCTTCAATGGTGCAAAAATTTTAAGTTGCCATTGTAAATACACATAGAAGAAGTTAAGAGACTGATCTTTTAAGTGTGAGATCCAGGCAGCTTAAAACCCAGAGTCACTGTGCAATTTATAGTACTATTTTTGTCTGGCATCTGCCCAATCATCTCAGTCTAAAACTGTCCCTTTGACAGATTTTCATAGTTATTGGGAAGAACTTTTCATTTTCTGTTCTTCTGCAGAATGCTGTAATATCGGAGCATCGTGCATACAATTGTCAAATTGTATATTTGTCTGTTAGTCTGCCTATCTTTAGCCTATCTTAAAGGTGTCATTGAAGAAAATAAAGAAAAATAAGCATATGGTCTCTTGTACAGAATCATTATCTCCTGAGAAACAGATGCAGCCAAATACAGAGTTCAGGAAAAAAATGTTATACTTAAAAACATCTGATCAAATTCAATTATTATGAAAATAGAGTATGTCATACTGGAAGAGCCGTCATAGGACAAAAGTATCTAAATTTTTGATAAATGGCTCTATTTAATTAGAACACATAGGAGAATAGCCTGTAAAGGAGGTGTCAACCAAGCATACAAAAGGGAACTTGGTTTATTCAAACTTGTAAGATATTTCTTTCAAACTCAAATGGCCTATGCCTTTCACAGTAGTGGTTTTTCAGTCCTACAAGGCTTTTGCTGATATTACTGACATCCTTTGTGAATAAACATTTAGGAAGCATGAATAGCAAACCCTTCTATTTTTTTCTGTAGTAAAAAGAAATTGTGATTTTTGTGGGGTAATACTTTTGAGAAGTAAAATTTAAGAGTGAAAAGGAACAGAATTGAACTGTGTTGGCAAGAAAAGTCACATAACAATATGGGAAAGACAGACTATGTGATTAACCAATCAGATTCTATTCATGTTATTAATACCAAATGGGAATATGTAAATTCTCAGCAGTGTCCAATAACAGGACTAGAGAAAATGGACCCAGGTTAAAATACAAGAGCCAAGGAGGAACTGAAAAAGAAATTTGTTTTCTTGGTGTTAATATTTAAGATTGGCCTAGATGATCTAAGAGTTCACTGATGACAAAACTAGAAGCTCACACCAATCTCTCCTGTCCCACTGTCAACTGGCTGGATCTATTTCTTTGTCCTGGGGTCAGTTTTTGGGCACCTAGATAAACTAGAAGCTAACAGCATGTGATCACCTTGAGGCTGGATGAGAATCTGGAAAAGACAAGGGAATACTGTGCTTTTTCTGGGTGGGACCAACCTATTATATTAATTCAGCATCTTATTTCAGATGTAGGGATAGAAAATGTCAGAGCCTCGTGTCATTATGAGCAGTGCAGCCTGTGCACATCTCCAGAGAGGCAGTAGCACAGTAGGAATCATGAGTTTAATAGAATGCATAAGTAATATTTAACAGCTTTTTGTTTGGTGTATTTAACAAGAAGCAAGCCCACTGAAAACAGGGAAGGAGGATTAGAAGGGCCTAAAATTCACTTTGAAACAGGTAGTGGATATGGGCAGATATACTGAATTTAGCTCATGGGATCTGAAAGCTGACATGTGCATTGAGAAGAAATACAGATTCCAAACTTGCAGCACAGATGAGGGTTTATCTGTCCTGACATGTGGGATCCGTGGCTGAAGACCTGACTTCTAGAACAGGTTTCCAGTGAAAGGCTCTGCTTTTGTTAAATTATATTGTGCTTCTTCTATTTGAAAAATTCAGGAAAAAAGTGCTTAATCTGAATGCTAACCTTCAAATGCCACTAAACACATCTTTTCTGTGGTTAGCTGCTAATCTCAGCTGTAGCTGAGGGAAAAGGAGATATTCAATTGGTCATTTGAAGGTATCTCCATAGATGAATCCAGCTCAGGCATCCCATGAGATATGCACCTTATTGATGCTGATCTTCTAATTAACATTTTTTAAGGCAGAAGACTTAAGCTGATGTGTTAAGCTTTGACAAAGTATTGTTTGTGGTAGATGCTAACATTTTCTGCTGGGGAAAAAAGTACTGAAAAACTAAAAGTAACCCTAGGAAAATCCAGAAATGTAACATTTCGCCTTCAAAAACTTCAATTAAGTCTTAATAAGGAAATGCAGCATTAGAATAACCATCAGAAGCCTCACACACCTGAAAGACAGCGTTCTCTATTGGAGGTTTCAATCAACTCAGACAAGAGATAATATCTAATCACTTAAACTGGTACACTCACAGTGTTTTCAGTGGAGTAGATGACAGTTTATTTCCAAGTTTAAATGAAATATAAATTTGCCTGTTAAATTAAATTGCTGAAACTTTAGCTCTTCTTCAATACAGTATATATCAATTGTTTTTAATAAATGTATACTAATATAAGCATATTGTAATGTGAAATGTATAAAGCATTTCAAAGGTTTCTTCCACATTTAGGCAATAATTTCCCCTTCCTAGCCCAAGGCTGAAGGAATTGTGCTCATGTCCATTTCCACCCAAAGAGGGTATTGCCACAGAATCTGTTAAAGTTGGTGTTGCAGTTCATAACCAAGCATTAATGTAGGTTGAAATAATGGCAAACTAGGTTTCCAAGGCTGACTGAAAGTTTTGATCAACTTCAAAAGTGAGCTTCCATTTTATTAATTTGAATATACATAAGATGAAAATTACCTAATAAACTGGTCAATTGAAAAGGTTGTCCAACCATGATATTAGTTAATTATTTTTGGTCAAAGGCTATTTGGATTATCATTAATCTATCCAATAATAGGTAGATATTCTCTAGCTTATTTTATGTGAAATAAAATTATATGTTCATAATAATCCCATGTAACTTCTGTAAATCAGTGGGTAGAACTGTTTTCTTAATCAGTCTTGTCATAAATAATATAGCAGCAAATCTAACAGCTTTTAATCAGTAAACAACATTTTGTGTAATGCAATTTTCATTTTTGATTATGTGCATTCTAGTTATTTGTGAAAGCAATACAATACAAATACAAATGGCAATTTACTGTTCCTTTCCCTTGGCTTTTTTCTCTGCATCTATATGGTTCTCAATGGATTTTTGGTTTCCTTTCAAACAAGTTTGGAGTCTTTTTTTCAACACATATGGAGGGCTCCACACAGAGGAAGATGTTCTGACTTCTATGAACTCTTTGCCAGCAGTATTTCAGCATGGGATCAGAAATACCTGTGCTGATTGATATGTTGGAAACTTTTGAACTTGCCTTCCCCGAGGAAGACTTTCATTGCTTTCTTTCCTCTGTGCCATTTTACTGCTTTATCACATATATTTTCCAGGTTCCTCTGTCCCCAATGCCTGAACCCACATGTGTTCACCACATGCTGTCTACTTTTTGTCCAGAGTTTTTCAATTTATATGTTTGACTAAAAAATGAAAGAGTAATAGGTCGTGTAAGTTGACTTAGATATGGTCATTGCTGTTGCACTTGCTGAGGGTTGGAAGTTCAATAAATGCAGAATCACAACAGCAAAACATGGAAGTGGTGGACATCCTGCTCCAAACACAGTATATAATTTCCATTTAAAATACTTAAAGTAAGTTCCCTGCTGCAAAATCCAGATAAATGATCAGGGGAAGAAATGTATTGAAGAAATGGTGATAAAAGATTGAAGAGATAAAAAAAATTTGAAAAATTCTACCTCTTTTGTAGAATTAGAGACAGAAGAAAAGAGAGGCTTAAACGCAAACCAATTTCAACCACATAATAGGAATTCTATCTGCTGGAGATTAAAACAAAAACACCTGATACTAAATTAAACATGAAAAATGCAACTGAAGATAGTGTGAAAGAGAAATGCAAAATTATTTATAGCAGTTTAGACTTATGGTTTGTTTTTTAAATCTATTTTCACAATTTACTATTCTGTCTTCCAAGAACTCTTTGCATATCTCATCTAAATATTGCTTACTGTAATCATAATTAACTTGCACTCAGTTACTTGTTTGCAATTACTCATATTAATCACCAGGTCATCTATTGTTAAAGTTATTCTTCTTGGAAAAGAGGCAAAGGAATAAAAAACTTAAAAGAACAAATACCAAAGTGAAATAATTACCGTGAGTGTGGGATTTTGGGAATTTGGGTGTGAATGCTGGGGCTTGTAAATCCAGTTATCAGTTTTTATCTGTTAGATATGAAATACAGTGCATCATACTTTATGGATGAATTCAGCAGTCACCAAAAATTTCTGCTGATGGCAGAATTACAACACAAGCAAGCAAGAAGCTAGAAGCAAGTGAAATTCAAAGATTCTGTGAGTTATAAGTAAATATCTGATTGTTTGACTGACAAGTAAATACTGACTTCAGTGAATGTAACACACACTTAATGGGGTTTGAAATGCATTAAGTGGCATTATACTCTTCTTTGTGGTGTTCATGTTAGGATTACAAGTATCATTTACACCATGATATATATTTTGGCCTATTTTATATTTTTCAAGGTAGAGTTTCCTGTCTCAATATTCATATACACTATTCTTATAATAGCTTTTACAGTATTCCAAAAAAAGCATTTCTCTTATCTTGTGCATGACTCTAAAGTGCTTTAAGAGATCTAATAACTGAAATGCTTCTTTCCTTTTAAAGCTCATGTTTATTTCTTCATGCTGCCAGCATTAAGATCTATATGCTGGTGCATATAGATCTGCTTTCACAAAATTTAATGGAGTAAAATCAACATTTACCTTTCGTAAGTTTATTTTCACTATATGCTAAAATTATTTCTGCATTTGACAGAATCAACAGATTGGTTATATAAAACTGTTTTGCTTGCTCAGGTTCAGATGTCCCAGTTTGCTCATAACCTAAAATCTGTCTATGCTGTGAGACTTAACAAGCCTGAGAGGAAAGCACCTGTTAAAATCTTCAGCTCATGAAAAGTGTTTATCCTATTAGAACCTGTCTAAAATAAGAATTACTGAGAAAGAAGTAAGGAAAAAAAGCTGCCATGTCTTTCTAATTTATGCATTTTTTTCTCAGCTGCTCCCTGTTTGCAGAGTTTACATGCCAGTGCAACAACTTTTAGATGTGTATTATTCCTGTAGTGCCTATAAAGCCACAGACTACTGTGTAAAACCATGTGTAAATCATTTATTAGAAGAGGAAAGAAAGATCTTGAGTCTGAATTTTCCATTTAATTGGAAGTGTTAATTTCTCATAGATGAGTAAGAATTATGGCTTAGTGGTGAATATTTTAAATTTGCAACCGTCTTGTAAAACCTCTTTTATTCGTGATGCAAGAGACAAATTGTGGGAGGGGATGAGGACGTAAATTTACATTTGAAGGGAAAAGAATTGAAGCCATTGTGGCTAAGTCACATTGATATGGATTTGAATGTTGCATGCTCCCCTGTGTAGTGTCTGTATAGATTGTGTGGCTGAATGTCAGAGAACCTTATCCTCACAGCAGAGAGCTAAATATGAATAACTACTCCATATGGTAGAAACACTGGCATATTTTGACTGTGTTAACATGAATTCATTGGAATTCTAATCCCAGGTTCAAGAATTATATAAGAACAAATGCAGCTAAATTAATGAATGTATTTTAGTGTATTTTAATTTACAGGTGTTAAAATGGAAAAAAAACCCCATTTACTCTGCCCATCATCTCTGAAACACATCAAAGCCTGACTGAATTCTCTGCATGAAGGGAGGAAGAGAAGCACCAGATGACAGTATTGGGCTGAGATTTAGACATAGTAGAGGGGTAGGTCTGAACCATCAGCCTATACTTGGATTATGTCTAATTTCACTGTTCAATAGGAATACAGCTGCAAAAACTTTAATGGACACACTTGCTTGAGAAGGTAACCAGCCACTATGGACTCCTTTTATTCTTAGCTGTCAATAGCATAGATAGAATTTATCCTGAGGAAGTAAAAAGGATAGACCTAAATATTAAAAGTGCTAAATAAAGCTGACATGAGTTCATCCTTCAGAGGGTACCAGATTGCCCTAAAGGATAGCTCTCAGCATCAGTACATATCTCAGAAAATGGAAATGGTTCTCACTGGGAACTACAGCTTCCAGCTTCCCAGTTGACAATATCAGTGACTACTTGGGCTACAAAAAGTAATTTACTGGTTATTTTATTAAAAAATTATTTGTCCATATCTAGTAAATCAAAATTTATCTCTCAGGATTTGAGCCATTATTTCTAATCTTGGTGATATAGCCCAAGTAATAATAACACTTTTTGAAGTCCTGATTTTTAGAGATTTTAAATGTTTATGTTTTTACCTCATCCTTTGTAATTGTTAAGCAAAGATACACATGTTTATGTTAACACACATGTTCTTAAATATCCAAATCAAATCCTCCAGACTATTAATGGTTTTCTTTATTTTTTTCCTGAATTAACCATGCAATCTAGAGTTAGCAAGGTGCCTCCTTTTCCCCGTGCATCATGATTTAAGTTATGGAAAAGTCAGTGTTCAAATATGGACTGTCAAATATTGTCTCTTCACATCTGAAAGAACTAAAGCTATTATGTATTTTTGAAGGTGTTCTGATCTTAATTTTCTTTTCTATTATAAGTTAAAAATGGAAACCTGAATTCATAGTCCTATTAATTTTTACACTTAATAAAAAACTATACAGAAACAAATCCAAAATCTTTCATGAAATTTTTTTGTACAATAGCAATTTCCACTGCTGCTCATTGGTAGAGGAGGTTAATGGATTTATATTTGTTTTCCCTTCATATAAAACAAAAGGATTAGTCAGACAGTTCTATTCACAAAGTTAGAACACAATAATTTAAAAATTATTTGGAAAATTTAATATACAAGTATGTTGCAGGACATTATCCAATTATCACATCCTTGCCTGTCTATTGTTGTAAATGGGTAACTGGGTCTAAAATGTATACTGGTCTGAATTACAACCAAGGATCTGGACACTTTCATCCTGGGAAAAGTTGACATGCATGCTTGAATTTTAATCAGTAGGTCTTGTATTTCTCCAATAAACTTCATCAAAGCTAAGATACAACAGCACTTTTAAAAATTTCAATAAACGGAGACATTTCACGATAATTTCCTCAACATTTGGTAACAATGCCTAGTGGCTTCACAGCTCTAGGATCACAGACATTTGGTCCAAGAATCACACTCCATCTATTATAAAATAACTCTGTGAAGTCCGTAACATATATATAAGAGGTTCCTTATATAAGTGATGAATTCCAACACACACTGGTTTAACCAAACAATTTACTGTCTTGCATTTTTTGGTAATGTATAATATGCTAACACTGTGCATTGGATCCCACAGGAACACAGAGTGTATTGGAGAAATATTAGAAGGTTGTGACCTTTCAAAGACAGTTTACCATTGTGTAGTCTGAGACTTACTATCAGTTTCTCACTGGCAACACCTCACACAAACCATCATGATTTTAAAAGTATTAACTTCTCTGTTAAAAAGAAGAGAAATAACTACAGTAGAATAAGAGCAGTTATTTTTCTGTCTAGAACTCATAGTTTAATCTTTTAGAAGAAGTTACTTTGTCAGCCAGATTTTGAAACCAGCTACTCATCTGTGAATTAGTTGCCTGTTGTCTGAGGCTATGTATCATTATGCCAATATGCATATTGCTAAATGACCTTTGTGGTTAAATTTAGATGATCACTTAAGGAAAAACTGTCAGTTTCATTTTGTTTCCCCAAAGTCTTTGTCAGTGCATTTATAGATCTCAGTCACCCTGGAGTACTGGTTTAAAATATGCTAAAATGCTTTCAAGATATGTGATTAGCAAAACTAACTCAACCAGTTTCCTCTTGGTCCTTGTGGTCTCTTTTTGTTTGAGAGATTTGATTTTTTTTTTAATTTGAAAATTTAATAGTAATAAAACCTTAAAAACTCCTTGATTTTTTTTTTTTTTTAATTTAAAAACACTCACTATAAATGCATGAATGTTTTATGATAGGTATCATTTAGTCTGCATTTTCCCTCAGAGGTTTCAGTCAAATTTGGGAACAAATTTTTCTGAAATGGCACCTCTCATGACAAATGATAGTGGTTTTTTTAAAGTTAAATGTTTTATTGTAATGAAAAGGCTTTTCTTCTATATAAGTAAAAGAACAAGCCTTCCAGGCTTATAAAAGAGGCTGTCACAGTAAATGTTTTAAGTAATTGAAGTGCATTTTCCAAGTAGAAATGCACTGATATTTACCACATTAGTGATTACGAGGCAATTATAAAATCACACCAGCTTATTAAAATTGATGAGAAATGTTATAGATATACGTGATCTGTTAAAAGTATCACAGTAGCTGATAATTTTACAAAGTATGCAGTGAGAAGATTAGTAAGTTATGCTTATAGTAAAAACAGGAACGTTTAAATCCTTCAAAACATTTCTTGCTTACTTTTTTTTGAGTGAGAAATCACAAGAAGAAAACCTTTCCAATTAAATGTTTTGGCTTTTTCCATTAAAGTTGTAGTAGCAAGTCCACTTAAGACCATGACCTTCCCTGAAAACAGCTCTGTAAATTTCCTGTTTCCTTCATGAGTTCTATAACAACAAGAGCAATAGTGATATACTTTTATCTGTTATTCTGGTTTAGAATGAGTTTTAAATCATGCAACTATTTAGATAGGTTTGCTTAAGAAATTACTTAGGGTCTTCTATGATCTTAAATAAACTACAATTATTTAGTACTTCAGATATGTTTTATTTGAAGTCTGTTGAAACTCATGAGGATGTTTCTACTGACCCACAATGGCTTAGGACACACACATTTTTTATTGTAATTTTTAGGGATTCCTGAATTCAGTAGCCTAGCAGAGGTGAGGCTGCTGCTGCTGCTTCGTGTGAGCTCGAGGTGAATCTGAGCATGTAAGACTGTGAATCTGTAGAGTGAGTGAATTAAAACAGGATTACTGCTGAAATTTTTTTAAAAGAGCAGTAGTCACAGCCATATCTAAAAATATTCTGAGCTATGTTTCTATAAATGCACAAGTGCTTAGCCAAAGGGCAGAAATATTAGCAGTATTATCTAACTAATATCCAGTATGTAATACTTAAATTTGGAGTAATATTAATTTTGTCACAAATATACAAATATAAATAATTAGAAAACTGAAGGAAGTTGTAGTTTGCTCTTAAAATTTCAAAAGCAGAAACAGCTGCTAAACTATACAGATTATTCTTCATGAGATGTCTTCTCAGATGTAATATGTAGCTAATTAAATTTTCATACCAAATGTAATAAGCAAGCTAGAGAAACTAGCATAGCAAGTTCAAGAAAAAAGTAGGAAGTGATTCCATCTAATATCTTACTTTTAAACTTTGTTGCTCATCCAAGAGTTGTAAAAGTGACACCTTGTGGTACTGAAGCACATTGTTCCAGTATTCATTAGCCACTGAAAGGGTGCTTTAAACTGCCTCCCCTGTAATACAAATAGAATAATGCTATAATTGAATCACAGAGTTGGCCAGTAATCTTTCACTGTGAAAGATGCCCATTGAGCATCAGGTTATTTCAGATTCAAACTGTCTTAAATGTTTTCCTAACCTTGCTCTGGTGCTTTTGTAATAATTTCACATCTTTAGAGTACTAACTGGATTTAAACAATGCTCCTCAGCTTCAGATGAATGTTGCACTTGCTCCTGATGTAGATGAATACACAAAGCAAAGAAAACCTGAGATTCAGATTAATTGCATCTTCTTTATACGGATACCGTGTGCACAAATATATCCTTCAAGGGCAATGCAGAGAGCAGTCATTTAACTGTCTGCAGCACACTCAAGGGCTATACAGTGATATCTCTGTTTGCCACCTTCCTTTTTGTCTATGCACAGTCATTGCAGAGCTAAAGGCTAAAAGGATAGTTCAGTGGTCTTAAACAATATTGGTAAGTGGGTTAGCCAAGCTGTTTCCCATTTAAAACTGTTCTCCTAGCAAGTAATCACAGTTTGATGATTACAGCCACAGTGCTGAGCCTGAGTTCAGTGAGGTCTCTCATCCTGATAAGAGTCAGCTTCTTTTCCTGAAAGATGTGGTCATAACTTGTTTAGAAACCTAATTTATTAAGAAATCTAATTCCTCAGCCTTCTCATTCTAGCTTTCAGTCCAGCTTTAGCAACCCTGATGCTCACTACAGATAAACCTACACCTACACATAAACCAGTGTCCCCTCACTTGGCAGCAGCTCACATACCTAGGAGGCATGAATGAAAAAGCATATTCCAGCCACCTTCTCATCATCAGGCTCAGAGATTAAAGAAAATGAGGGCCAATGTGAGAGAAAAGATGGTAAAAAAAATTAGCAAATGGGTGATGGATATCCCTGAGTAGCTCGCCAGACAGCATCCAAAAAGATATTAATATTTTTGAAAGCAATAGTTAATTCCATCTTTGTTAAATGGTTCTTCCAGGAAACAACGCCGAAGAATTTGAAATATTACATGATGTGAAGGGATTTATTAAAGGAGTAATGAAAATGTGACAGAATTATAATCATGGTTCCTAGTTTTAAAGCCTTCTACTGGGACAAAAAAAATGAAATATAAAGGTGATATTGAGTTAAGAACTCTTTAACAACCTACTGAAGAAACAAGTCAAAATGGGATAAAGATCTTTGAAGGTTTATATAATTTTAGGAAAGGATCAATAAGAATTTCACTTTAACCTGAAGACCTTTTGTGGTATTCTAATGCCACATTTGGTTGTAATGAATTATTCTGTAGCTCCATATAAAATTTTTGAAGCTATATATTTGAATATTTGAAAAATATTATGATTTTTTATGTTGCCATATTGCATAGATAGTAGAATTTGTAATGCAGTAACAGGTGTAGATACTGATGATGGTTCTAGCAAAATTCAGCACTAAATATCTCTTCATCCAAGGAGCAAGTATGGTATGAATATAATTATGAGTAAATAGAAATTAATTACACTGGAATATTAAATGAAGAAAGATATTTAAATCTTGACATGCAAGTTAGGGTGGAATGAAATGAAAACATGCAAAGTAGTCAATTGTACTTATGGTCATACTGTAATGTCAGATCAATTTACTCTTTTAGTGAAGGATTAGGCAGGTGCAAGGTACAGGTGGTTACTATGGAGAGGCTGACATGCTGGATTTTACTGCATAATTTATACTTATTCATATACCTCTTTCATGAAGTTCTCGATTTCAAAGGGCAAACTTTCATTCATCAAGGGAACTAATTAGAATCCACTTGTTAAAGGACTAGTTAATACAGAGCTGGTACAGAACTGTATAAGACTATATAAATCAATAAAACTATAAGGAGTCAGGATTTCAAGCAAAGGGGGTGTGGAAAGAACTTGTATAATTGAGGTTGAGCCTGAGTTACCATCTGTGAAGTGCCAAACAAGCCGGTAACTTACACAGAACAGAAAAATCATCTGATCAGAGAAAAATTGCTAACTCTCAGAAGTCATGTGCAAGGGTAACATGAGAATTGCCAAGGTTCAAGGAGAATTACATCTTGCCAAGATAGTAAAATAAAGTATAAAAGAACTTTCTATTTTATTTTAGAGTGCAGATAAGCCATTCACACTTAGTGTCAGAATCCTATTCCTGCTTTCCAGGGAATAACAAAACTGGCAGGTGTTGTGTAGGACACAAAGGATCAAATAACTCTTCAGGTTCCTAACAGCTAGGAGTAGTGCAGCATCAATCTCATTGTGCAGCTATTGTGTAAGATCCAGGATAGGGAGTAGGTTTCAAGGCTGTTACCATTTTCCCTTTCTCCAGTGAACAGTTTTAAAGCTACTTGTCAAAGAAAACCACATATTTACAGGGGAGCCAACACATCCAAGAAAGGAATTAGTCTGCATCTACTACTGACCTTTGCTGGCATGAACTTCCAGACCATTTGAGAAAGACTTCTTTTATCCAATACAACAAAAAAAAATTGAGTAGTTACAATAATTCAGAAGAATCCTTTCTAGCTGCTGCCATAGGAGGAGAAAAGCAGCATCAAATCTTGACCTCTCTGAAGGTCAGTAAGTGAATAGTGGCACTGTCATGAGGCAGGTCTTAAGGCACATTTTGTACTGACTTTTGGCATTTGACTGGTTCAGTGGACCTCTCACATCAAGCCTGGCTAACTGCAGCTGGCAGGCAGGAAAAGAATAGACTGATTGTGCTGTGGATAGCAGCAAAGACTAACATAGACACACACACACACACACACATTTACACACAACTCTAAAAATGTAGATTCCCAGGAATGCAGACACTCCTTGAGCTGTTCTGTCACCATCACAAGAGCAGCCACCAGGATCTGTTCTGAATAAAAATCTTGCTTAACATTTCAACTGATGACTTCAGAGTAGAATAGAAATATGAGAAGCAGTCTAGTGACAAGTGCACTAATAAAACAACATGGTAGAGAACAAGTGGAGAAGACAAAAAAAATGCAATTGAGGAATTTAATAGAAAATTTCAAAGTACAAGGCAGTACACTAACAGATCAGGGAGGACTGGCTTTGCCATCAAAACCTTGCAGCTAAACACAGCAGCTGGAATCATGTCTGTGCAGTATTGAGTCAGACAGTGACAACTGCTGAGACACAGCTGCAGAAAAGAAAACTTAGATATTTCAATCAGGTGAAGTGTTTAGCAATGCCAAGGAAAATCTAATTAAGGCAGTTTTAAATAGTCTAGGCCTGATGGCATTTACAGCAGGATGCTTAGAGAATGGATGAAGTATCTTTAATGCAGTTAGAGAATATCCATGAAAATCTTTGCAGCTTGGGAAATGCATCAAATTCAGAAAAGTTATGTTCTCTTTAAAAAGGGAATATTGTTGTGTAGAAAAACTGATATTTGGATTCCAGCTGTTGAAAAACAAAATAGCCAAAAACTGTAAGTCTCAAGAATTCTATATGTAACAGATCTGTGGTTTTTTTTCAGGGACGAAGTACAATAATTAGCTACTTGTTGTGTTAGGCTAGCAGCTTTGCTAGACAACTGTCCCAATTATCTTTTGGTTATTTTCTAGTGCTGGTTCAACAATTCTGGCTTTGTCAGTCCTATAACTGTTTCTCACACAAAGTGTATTTTCTCTCTTTGAACAGATGGAAGATATTCCATCTTAAAGAAAAAGACAGCCATAAGCTGGGCATCAGGAATACCCTTTCTAAGTTTCTGAGATGTTTCTCTGGAGAAAAAAAACCAACACACTTTCTATTTTTCCCTATGGGCAAATTTCTATTCAGTTTATTAAGTCTGAATCATACTTCCCAGATGATTTCCAGCATCTGTGTACTGTTTGTTCATAGAGCATAGCAGATGCTTGTTTAGAACCTTAGAGGGGTGCTATTATATGTTGTTCTGTTATAAGATTAGAGTTAGAAATAGTGTTCAAATATCATGTTTGAACAAACATTGCTCCTAGGAAAAATTCTTCATCTATGTATTTGAAGTTCAAGATACCAGTAGATCAGCCTGGGTTTCTGTGCTTCTCTGTGCCTCTGTATCTTATCACCTTCTACATGATTTCCAGCAACTTTAAATGAACATGGTTAACAAATTGAGAGAAAAACTCTTTGAAAAAATTTTAATGTTTAAATTCTTTTGTTGTAGGACACTTTTACTTCTCTGTGCCATCCCTTTTGTACATTTTGGTTGCTATATAAAACAGTTTTGCACACTGCTATAAGAATTGTTCTCTGGGGTGCTATTTGGAACATTTATAGACAATTCTTATTCAAATCTGAATATTAGACAAGAGTATCATGAAGAGCTTTTAAAAATAAAAAAAAATACATCTTGGTGAATATGTATGTATAGTTAGTTTAATTGAAATACCTGTTGCAGAGGGGCAGAATCAGCTCCCTTGACCTACTGGCCCAAGATATGATTGGCTTCCTAGTCTGCTGGCTACAGGAGACCCAAGAATTGAGGTGTACAGTGTGTGTGTGTGTGTGTGTGTGTGTGTTTGTTTTGGAAGGGGTGAGGCAAGCTCTGCATAGGTGGGACAGTGCAGTGCTCTACACCCTGCCCCTGGAACCTCTGGTCTGGTCCTAGAGTGTCTGCCAAACCACGTGGCATATTGACAGCCATTAAAGTGCCAGTACATTAAAGTGCTGGGGGTGGGCCCTGCTAGACCAGAGAAGATACAAAGCAATGGCATTGTTGTGATGCTGACAAGCCCCATTGCCTTGGATTTACAAGTAGCTGAATCTAAGGCATTGGCAAAATATATCTTTCTCTCTTCTTTTTTCTTTCTCTCTTCCTTCTACTAATTCATTGCAATATGTTCTGAGCCAGACTAAAAAGTTCCAGTCATAGTTTTATTAAGGATAAAACTATATCCAATATATATCCAGATAAAACTGGATATATTGAAGTTGGCTAATTCTAAGTTTCCTTAAAGTATATGAAGTGACTTACTTTGAACTGGAAGTTGTTTTTAAATTTGCTGAGTACCATATTTTGCCTTAGTGCTTTAAAGTTTGCAAGTAAAACTTTGTTATTAAATCTCCTGAGAATTTTGATGCTTCTCTTGTGCACCACCAGAGTGAACACAATTACCTTTCCCCTTAAACTCACCCAGCAAGTTTGCAGCTTAACAGTGGTGCACATTACTTGTCCTTGTTTCCACCACCTGTGCATTTAAATGCTTCTTTCCCTTTAGTTTGAGCAGTAGTTTCCCTACTGCACCATGTGGGTCTCCTGCCTTCCTTGCCCTGCTTCATGCTCCTGAGATTGCCAGGTGTTGCTGTCTGTGGAAGACTTGCTCAAAGATTGGCCAGCTGCATTGGGCTCCTTTGTCCCTGTAGGCAGTCCTAGGGGATCCTATTGACTATTGCCTTGAAGAGCTGGAAGCTTATTTTCTTAAAGCTCATGATTCTGACTTTACTCCTTACCTGACCCATATCCCTCAGGACTGCAAACCCCACACCGCATCCCAGGCCACCTCCGATTTTGACATCCCTGACGAGCTCACTTGTGTTGTGTTGGTGACCAACAGACCCAGAATCGCCTCTCCTCTGGCAGGGCTGTCTATTTCCTGGCTCAAGAAGTTGTCCTCTGTGCACTGCAGGGCTGTCCTGGACTGCCTGCAGCTCGCTGTGCTACTTTCCCAGCACATATCGGGGAGGTTGAAGTGTCCCAGCAGGACAAGAGCCTGTGAGCACGATGCCTCCTGAAGCAGAAGCAAGAAGGCTTCATCAGTAGGCTCCTCTTTATCAGGTGGTTTGTAGTAGACATCAACTGTTAGGTTCTCTTTCGTGCCGTGATCTCCAATTCTTTGCCATGGACTTTTGACACGTTCTTCAAAGACAGCTCTTCACACTCAATTCAGCCCCTGATGTAGAGAGCAATCCTTCCACCTCTTCTTCCTCTCTTCTGAACAGTCTGTAGCTGTCGACAGTCACACTCCAGTCATGGGATTCTTCTCACCAGCTTTCAGTAATGGCAACAAGATAATACCATCCTAGCAGTATGGTGGCTTCTGACTCCTCCTGTTTGTTGTCCATGATGTGTACCTTAGTCACTTGCAATATCCAGCCAAATAGAGAGGGAGTTTGTCTGCTGCTTGGTAGTGCCTTATCTGTATCTTAATCTTTTAATTCTTTCTAATTTCCTAATTATTGTACTTGAGCATAACCTGGGTGGCATTCATCTACCTCAACAGTGAGACTTTCTGTCTTCAATTATGGGCTATTTGAACCTGAGTCAACAGGCTGTCAACAGCTGAGCTGCCTTTTAAAACAAACACAAATGTGATCAAAAGTTGTCTGATTGCTTCAGTATATTAACTTAATTAAAGTAATTACAATAGCTAGAAAAAAGCTAGAATAAAGTGTGCTGCATCTTGTTCAAATACCATCTGCATTAAAAAGTTAGAAGTTTCGAAGTAAAGCTTTGCCAAAATCCAGTTCCAGCATTAAGCACAAATCAACAATGAAAGTGTGAATTACAATATTGTTTTAAAGTAATGATAGCTATTTTTCCTGTATACTTGTTCATAGTCCAGTTATCTCTTACTGAATATCTATTCTCTAATTCAGCTTGATACTTCTGCAGCCCATGATCCTATGCTTTATTTCCCATGCATTATTCAATATCTTCCTCTGACACAACTATTGTTAAATTTCTTTTCTATGAATCACTTCTCTACAGAATGTGCATTTCTTGAATGATCACATACAACGGTAAAGAAGAAAGGTTTTTATGACTGTGGATCAAAGACATAAAAGTATTAGTGTCAAATGTACATGGTGAAGGAGTATTTAACTGGAGATGTCTAAGATGTAGGGCTTTTTTCAGAGTACATGGATTCCGTAAATCTGAATTACAAATATCTTTAGTTTCAGGTGGATTTCTGGCTTCTGAGAAATTCTGCAACTGAGCTATGGGTGTTATTCAGCCAGCATAGAATGAACAAAACTAGAACAGTCTAGTCTAAATAGAATGCCTAGTTTCATGTGAGATCTACTTTCAGATGCAAACAGATTACAAAATTGCCAAAAACACTGTTTTTAACCAATGATTTAATACTCTTTTCCAGCAAACTTCCACCTCATAGGGCATCCTCCATAACTAATACTGCAACAAAAAATTTACTTTATTGCCATAAAAACTCCAGTCCAGACTTCAGTCTAATCCTTCTTTCAAATAAATTTGTCAGTTTGTCTCACTGTGTTGGTGTTCATCGTGGTGCTCTTCAAGTGTTACTTTATTGGCTAAGAACCATGAAATAACAGCAGGAAGTATCTTCCTCACAGCAAAGTACACCCAGCTAATCTGGGTGGCTGGAACCTGCTCCTGGGCTCCCTGCAGCTTTGAGCATTGATTCCAGCTGCCAGTTAACCACATGTGTTTCCCCTTGTGATTTCTTTTCTCACGTATTTTATACCACATGGATTTTCATGCCACATTACCATTTTTGTTGGAACAGAAATTTACTTTTTATTTCTAGGACAAAATGCTGAACATTTGAGTTCCTTCCTTCAACGTATACTCATTCCAGATGTCAAAGAAAAGAAAAGGTCATGAGAATTCTTTTTACCCTCTAAATTTTATTCGTCAAAATTACATTTATTTTTGCAATAGCAAAATTTCTCTCAAATAAAAAAAAAATAGAATACCTTCAAATATGACTTATCACTGGAAAAAATCTGAAAAATATCAGCATATATTTGAAGCCTGGTAACTGAGATGATGAGCCCTTAGAATGAAGAGACCTAAGAAAATCTTAATGATAAATGATAGCATCGCTCCCAACTGTAACTATTCAATGTTACATCCTCTATTCAGATTCCAGATGCTAATGACAACACTTCCTAAACCAGGAGTTTTGATGAAAAGCAAATGACAGCTGATAAATTCAGCCTCCTGCATGTAGTCCTACACCTTTAGTATCTTGTAGCTTGTCATCAGTCTCACAACATCAAAAAAATACTATTGCCCAAAAAAATAAGATAAAAAAAGATAGGAGTTAAGAAAATTACTGAAAACTGTTTACAGGAAACAGGTATGGCTGCATGCTGCAATTCCCATGCGATCCTTAATTGGCAGGCTGCCTAAGGTCATGAATGCAAGATGACAGTAGAGTAGCTCACCCCTTTGTAAAGCCCAAGAAACCACTGTACTGAGTCATCAGTCACTTTAAGAGATTGGTGTCAGGGCCCAGATTTTGCCTTGACCTTCTTGGGGATTTAGCTGCCTGGGCTCAGGGCCAGCTGAGAAGCAGCACAGCTTGGCAGAGTGAGCAGCGCATCCTTGCCGTGCACAGTGGGCAACCTGGGCTGGGGCTGCCTCCTGCTCCCCTTCGGGCTGCTGGGGCTCTCGTGCTTCATCCCTGCCTGAGCTCTGCTGCAGCTGTGCTCTGTGTCCTGCTGATCCAGACCCTCCCTGCTTGATGTCCCCGCTGGCCCTTGGCCCTTCTCTGTCACCACAAGCATCTGTGCTGAGAGGGGCTGCCCATGCCAGCGCTGCCGCCTCCCTGGGGCAGTGGGACTGGCCCTGGCACAGCCCTGCCCTCCCAGCGCTGCTCCTTCTGTGCACATCTCTGCGGGAAACCGTAGGGTCAGAGGGGTCCTTGTCATTTTCCAGAAGAGCCTTTCACTCTTCTGAAATCACATTATGGTATTTCATACTAAACAAGCTGTGCTTTCCAAGCAAACTTGAGAAATAATTGCTTTGCTCCAGTTCCTTTAGATGTTTATATTACATCAATTACAATGATATTAACAGATTAACTCACTACTGCAAAATTACTCATGAGATGTATTTCTGAACATCTCCCAAAGTTGTAGAAGCTGTGCAAATTAATTTCTATCAGCTCATGGCTCAACATCAGCCAGGCAATAAGTTTATTTCCAACATATTCCCATGACTTTGATAAAGTTGTTTCTGTAGTATTCATATGTCTCGAAAATTCCACACACCCCATGTCAATACATCCATCTTTCAGTGTTGTTGTGTTCCACTCCACATATTGCACTGTGCTATATCTTCCCATTCACATATAATAATTCTAATGGTTTATGGAAAGCCAAACAATTTGTATAAAAGAGTGTATTTGCCCACTTCTCTTAAAAATAGATCCAGATTGTGTTTGTGGTTACAGCTGGTGGACATCCTCAAGGACATCTCCCACAAGAGGAGGAATGGCTGGAAAGTGCCATTACAGAGGAAAATATGCTACTTGTTCTGCTCCTTTCTAGGGTCTGTGATGTGGTGAAACAGAAAGGGGAAGTGAATTTCAGTCATACTGCAAGAATGATCTACAAAACTATTGATTCCTTTTAAAAAGCGAACAGTATTTTTGCAAAGAATTAAAGCTGTCTCATCTACAATAGAAAATGAACATTCATTTCTTTCCAAAAGTGGCTTTCCCCCACATTTCCATCTCCATTTCCTCCAAAACACAGAAAAAGGTGCAGAAGTGCAAGCATCTCCTTTCTATAGAGGTTTCAGCCCTGTAGGAATGCTTACAGGTAACAGAATGCATGTCACATTTTCAGGTTACTTCAGGTCCTATTTCCTTGTGAAAGTTTTACTCCCTTTTAAAGCAGGTGAGGTTAACTATATAAAATTGAAAATAAAGTATTGAAAAATTTCTTTAAAACTCCATTTTTTAATTAGTAGTGAGCCATTTGCCTCCTAGGATCTGGCCTTACTTCGTAATCTGGAAATACACAAAAACCCACTAAGTTTCTCTGTAGGTTATTTCTCTAAAATAGCTCTAAAATATACATTACCTTTTGTTCTATCACAGCATCTCAAACTATTTCTGTCATACTCTAAGTAGGGTCCTCATCTTCTGCTCATAAATGCAAAAATTCCATATGGAATTTTTCCTTCATTGATTGATCCTGCCTTCCTTGATCACTCATTGAATCAGCAACCAAATTTATCAGCATTGACTGAATTATTTTTGTCCTCAGGTCTATGAAAATACAAATAAATGTAAAATCAGTCCCAGGAAAATGTGATGAAAGAAAAATAGCCATTGGTGATATTCCCTACTTGCATAGTGTGTTGAGATTTAAGGTGCATGCTACTCAGTTGTTAAACCCTTGTGCCTTGATAATTTTTATCAAATGCATTTATAATTTCATAAAAATCATGCCAACATAATTTGACAAGATCAATTTTCCAGGTAGCCATGTTGATTAGAAATAATTACATTATCCTCCTTTAGTTGCTTGTTTCTTGAATCCTGTACCAGGCTTTACACAATTACAATAACCTTTTTAATACTGACAACATGAGACCTTTGACTGATGATACTTTGATTACTTTCCCCATGGTAATGCAAGGTGGCATTTTCCCCATAATCCAGATATTTGCTTAAATACCTATTTATCCTAAAATATCCTAAAATAATAGATTAGTGTGAACATAACAGTGAATAGTGAACATCCTGTCTCATGTTTAGTTGGTGAAAGATTTGACCAAAAGGTTCAGAAAATACTTTAGTCTGATTGTCACTTCCCTAGAAACTTGGGGCTTTTCATATACAAAAATATTTTTGCAAGATTTCAGTACATTAAACACTTTTTCCTAACAAAGGAATATATTCAAGGCCTTACTTTACATTCCTTATAATTCTCTGTGTTTTTCTGTTGAAAGTTTCAACCTGAAAGAGTTGATGACTACATTTTATATATCTTATGTAGGCACATGTTACATAAGGAAAAGAAGAAGCCCAGAAAGTCCCACAAGGACCACAGCTCAAACTGACCCTTCATGACTATTTTTAGATGGACCTCGCAGAAAAAGCAACTGGCTGTAGAGCAGAGGTAATATGGAGAGGATGAGGGATGGAAGGAATCTTGATTACCTATCTTGTTTCCTAGGAATTTAAGGTTTATTAAACTTTCATTATTGGAGTCCATACATTATTTAATATCTTTATGCATTCACTAGCTAGACCGTACTTCGAAAATTTTATTTTAGTTGTCTGAAAAGTGTTGGTTCCCTGATAGATTTTGTCCACAAAATGCAGTCTGGTATACGGCCATATGTTTAAAACCAAGAATCTTCTATGTTTCTACACCTACAGGACACAGGGAAATATTTTTCTGTATCTTTTTTGTAAGCAGACATCTATTTCTGGCATTCAGAATAC
Source organism: Cyanistes caeruleus (assembly GCF_971803275.1). Taxonomy (NCBI): domain Eukaryota; kingdom Metazoa; phylum Chordata; class Aves; order Passeriformes; family Paridae; genus Cyanistes; species Cyanistes caeruleus. The sequence continues at coordinate 22,033,973 of NC_141705.1, read as the reverse complement.
CAAAGGCACTCCTGTGTAAATAACATAAAGAAGAACAAATTCATAAATTAAAGACCAAAGTCAACTAAACTTTTTTTATCCTGTGTACTTTTAGAGACTTATTTTGTCCATTAATTGTATTGGTTTTTTTCCAGTTAATAAAATAGTTTGCAATAGCCTATGCCCTCAGATATCTGAAAAACAGATATTCAAGTTAATTAATTCTGTTTCTTATTTTGTTTTGCTATGATTTTATTTTAATAATACAGTATGATCAATTGTTCTTTTTTACCACATTCTTTCATTAATTTTAATTAATGAAGTCATAGCATTTTTTAATTATACGAAGCCTTTGAATACAGTGGAAAATCAGCATCTATAGGATAAATGAAAGTCTTTGGAAAGTTCAGAGACTAATTAAAGGACTGGATCTAATACATCTCTTTCCTTCAGTGGTATTGGATTTTATACATGTGTCGTGGTTTAAGCCCAGCTGGCGACGAAGCCCCACGCAGTGCTCACTCACTCCCCCCTGGTGAGATGGGGGAGAGAATCATGAGGGTAAAAGTGAGAAAACCTGTGGGCTGAGTGAAATACAGTTTAATAAAGAAAGCAAAGGTTCTGCACACAGCAAAGCAAACCAAGGAACTCATTCACTGCTTCCCATGGGTAAGATGATGTTCAGCTATCCCCAGGAAAGCAGCACTCTTGTGTATGATGGTGACTGTGAAGAAAATGACTTCTGCCTCAGCCAGAACCAGCACAACAAGACCTTAAAGGCTTGAACAGATGTAAAACACTTAATACTGAGGTTATAGATTGAGGTCCCCTAAATTAAAAAAAAAAAAAAAGTAATCTGAATTTAGTTAAATATATAACTTTTCTTCTGCTCTGGAGCGCTTGTTTCTTTTTTCTGAACTTTGCTTAAACTGGTGTTTTTTTGAGATCAGTGAATACTTAATATCATTTCTTAAGTAGTTTCTCTCCTTTGGAATAATCTCTTGAAAACTGGTAATTTTTTCTGAGGTAGGTCTTAAGTATGTGATTAAAGGAATGAAGGGCATCTATACTTCTCTCCTGTGATGATCATGGCCAAGCTATTATTGTTCTAATGATAATTATTTTCTCAGATGAAGAAAACAAGTAAGTTTGGGTGGGTTGGTTTTGGGTTTTTTGGTACTGCTATTCAGGGAATGATTTTTTCTGGATTTTGTCTGGAAGAAATAAATGTAATATTCTGTCTTGCCTACTATTCACAGAGTAAAAACTTTCTTTAGTATTATATATGTCAGTGAAATTTGAGGTACATGTGGATAGGAGCTTGAGTAAAGGTGAAAAATATGTGAGTGCTCTAAGAGGATGATGCCTAATGATTTTAACTGAGAATGACATATATTCATGTTTCAATAGTTATTCTGTGATTTTTAGTGGTTCAGTGTGATAGAAAATTATGTTGGTGGCTAATTTTATTGACTATAAAGGCAGGCATGTCTGGTTGTGGATGCCAAAGACCTCCAATTATATGCAGGAAGTAAAATATAGAGCATATTACAAAGAAAAGGAGCTGTGGGTTAGATCCTTAGCTACCCTTGAAGCACAGTGATTGATATCAGGTAGATATATGATTTTTGATGAAAGGCCTTATCTGATAACTGAGTGATTCTGTATTCTCTCAAATATTATTTTGAAAGTTTTTATTTTTCAATTAGTTGTTTTGAGAAGATGGTAGGGAAGTGTTGTTTATCTTACTAAATTCTGAATCCAAAATAGCACATCAATCTGGGAAGCTACCAAAAGGGAAAAATAAAATCTATGTCTGCTAAAATGTTTTGTATAGAAAAAAAAGAGCTCTTTAGTGATTAAGGGGTTATTTTTTTTTACTTTTTCTCTTCAAAACTTCTAAAGGGAAATTGACTGGTAGGAAGAAAGAAACTATTTATTGAACTTTTGCAGTGGCTGCTAAAAGCCAATACCTCAGTTCAAGCTGAACTGTATAACCTTGAACCATCTTTAATGATCCCTCCTATGTCCCTTGAACATCCTTTGAGTGGAGTGGCAGAATGTGGTGTACAGGGAGGATTCATTCCTACACCAAGTCTTTGATCTCTCTGTACAGGTGCAAGGCTACTGCTGAGGTATCAGAGTGGTTCATGAATCTTACTAAATTAATTTACTGAAGTAAAAAACAAGTTGAAATGGCCAAGTGTCTGCATCATGCCATGGAAAAAAAACTGTTTGTCAATGATAATGTTAAATTTTCATACATGTAGAAGTATGCATTGTAGTGTATCACTTACTCTCGAGAAGTAACAGAAGGTTGATTTGCTCAGTGAATATTTTCTAATGCCAATCTTAGTATCCACAGGAACTGGGATAATGTTGGAAGATTAGAAGTGTTCAAAGGATATTTCCATTTGTACTAGAGATTGTGGGTAATCTCATAGCTTTAGTTTAAATAGCAGCGATGGGAAGTTAAGAGTAAAAATGTAGGAAGAGATATTGTACATGGATGGATCTGCCATTTAGAGAAATTTTTCTAAGTAAGTTTTCAAGAAAGATGCTGGGTTAACAAAAAGAAATTCCAGGAAGAAGGATTTTCCTTCAGAAGCAGAGCATTTGCAGTCTACAGAAATGTCATACGATGGCTATTTTAGAACTACTTGCCATATAAACATGTATGTTTGAATGGAACTTTCAGCCAGCTTTTGAGACTGGCTTGAACAAGAGAATTTGAAGATATGCAGAATAAGTCATTGATACCATCAGAAAGAGGCAGAATTAGACTTGCTCATGGAATTTTCCATAAAGCAGATTCTTGTCTGCATGAACAAGGAACCTTATTACTCTAACTGCTTTGTTCATTTCTCTGAAGAGAAGACTTCTTTGAGTTCAGAATAAAAATTTGATAGAATTTCTCACTCTAGATAAGATTTTAAATTTAAAAGCCTTCCTTTCAATGCTCAAAAATTAAAATAGGAATAAATATATAAATACACATATTTAATTTTTATGCCTATGCCCCCATTCTGATAGTTTTGCTCTTTTTTTCCCACAAATGTCACACTTGTTCATTGAATTATGACACACCTTTTCTAAGGTATTTTTTTTTTATTCTGATGTAATGCTTATAACCTTTTCTCTCTTGATGTCATGTACAATTTTTAGAGTGTATTTTTTATCATATATAATAGTCTTTGAGTAGTAACCTACTACCCTGAGGGAAATGTTTAATTGAATTTTATTTTCCTGGCTGTGTAATGTGGTGCAGAAAATAAATACATTTGAGCTTTGTTTTTTGAGTGTTTAAACCTTTAGTTTCATTCAGTTGGCTTTTTTTCAATTCAGAAATATCAGACATGCATCATAGGACCACTGATCCTAGGTCTGATTTGACAGCCTAGGGGCTGTAATTTGGTGCTCCCGGAAAGAATTGCTATGACTTGTTGTGATGACATGTTTTCCTAAAGCAAAGCTGTTAGTGGTACAACTCTGAAGCATGGCCTGACCATGTAGTAGGCTATTTCATTTCACCCTAATGTAACTCTGGAGGATGTTCACATTTATCTGGACATCTTTGACTTGTGGAGCTTCACAGTAGTCTATGTCAGTCTTACTGTGGCAATCAGAGTTCTTGCTATATCTAGTACCGTGAGTACATAAAATAAAAAAAAAAAATGCTTCTTTTCTTCTTCAGATACGAAATTTTTCTAGTTTCTAAGAAACATTATGGGATTGCAAATAAATATGATTCACCTGGCTATTCTAGGCACATGGAGTTTGCCCAGGTTGCCAGCTATTGTTACAGCCTGAGATCACACTCCAGAACATTGTCGCTCCTGTGAACATGACACTTGGATAGAAAAGGAGCCATCAGAAATGAGCACTTGCTCTCCAAGTACAGGGTGTCTTCAGTGCATTGCAAATTGAAATCCCAGATTCTCTAAATCTCAATCGTCTCAGATTATTGTGGGGTATCTTTTGTTCCAGTTTTAAGGAAAGTCATGAAACTGGTCTTTTGTTTTACAGTTTTGACTTGCTGTAATTCTGACTATCTAGTGAGAAATGAAGAGGTTTTGTAGAATTTGAGATTTGTCAAAAACTGCTGGTTAGATTTCAAACATAAAAATTGCAAAAAATGAAGTTGGCTGCAATCCCACCATAATTTTATGTATAGTAACAGAAGGATTGCAAAAGATTTTATATCTCCAACAGCATTAATCAGGGGCACAAAAAATAAGTCAGAAATGTAATTCAGCATACTACAATGAAAAATTCAAAGGATAAAAATTACCAGATTAAGTCCTTTACTTTGGTTTACAAGCATGTTTGAAAGAGTTTCCTTGAATTGTATGTCTTAGAGGTTACATGCTAAACAGATTTTTAGAGAAAAAAATGCAAATTGCGTGCTTCAAGTGTTTTTTTTGGTTTTTTTCCTATTTTATTTTATTTTTTTAATTCTCAGGGAAGACAAATTCATCTCTTTTCATATCTTACAGATTTTTATGGCAACTTAATGTACATCATTTTTTTCCCCTTGTATTTAATTTTATAATAAAAAACTCTTTGTAGCTCATGGATGGACTTAGAGGCTTGTGGAGACAAAACATTTAAAAATTCCATGTTGCATTGGAGTAGTAGCATGGAAAAGAGGAAAAATGAGTACTTTCCATTCCATGGCATGCTCTTTACATTTCTACACAAACCTGATAACCTCAGTTCTTACATAGATATTTTGTATCTTTTACCCCAGAGTTTACTCTTTGTCCTGACATGGCTAAGTAGAGATTAAAAAAAAAATAAATTGTCAGGTAAATGCTGATGTTCCAAGAGGCCCATCAGAAAAGCTGTGAAGAAGGCATTGAAGAAAAAGGTGAAATTGGAGTGATATCTATACTATCAGTTTCTGTACTATTTGTGGAACAACAGTTAAAACTAATTTTAGTGATGAAAAGCAGCTAAAGTAGAAATTATTGGATGAAAGTATAAACAGCTACATTGTGGGAAACAACAAAATCATGCACATCAGATATATCACAGTCTGCTCAGAATAAAATGAAAATTTATAGCAAATGCAAACATTGCATCCAAACACTTGTAATTGAAGCACTTCCACCCTCCATTCCAATTAGCTAAAAATCTCTTTTTTCCAAGTTTCTTTTTTTCTGCACAAGAAAACTTTAAATTGATATAGAAATATAATCTGTATTATAGAGAATCATATTGTTACTACTATTTGAATGAACTGTAGATGCTAAATTATAAATTGAATAAATAAAAAAAGATATTTTATGTAAAACAGATTATTATGTTTGTTAAAAGGAGCAATGGGTTAAAATATTACCTCAGACTAAATCTATTCAATATAAAATGGCTAGAAGAGCTCTGACAAGCTCATTAAAATTAATATGAAAATTTCAATGGGGCAGACTGGCTGTCATACATTATTCAGGGAAAGTAATTATGCTGTTCAACAAAGCATGCTTTTTTTTTATTAAAACACAAGCAAAATCTTAACTAGTAGCTAATTTCCATTTCACCCTGAATTACTAGTTTTATCTTTTGGGGGTTCCATAACAAAATCAGCTGCAATAAACACACCCTGAATTACAGCATTGTGGAGCCGTGAACTTTATTGCCTTGGGTATCCATGGTTACCAGCCACTGAAGAACAAAAGAGACAAAGATTTGACAGCAGTTTATTGTCAGCCAGGAAACCACAAATCAGGTTGATTTTATACCTGTTTTGGACACGAACTGAGGCTGCTGCCTGTCAGGTTTAGGAGTGTGTATGTGTGTCTGTCCCTGTACACAGTTTGTAATGTGATAAGGAGTGGCAGGAGCCTGCTTGCAAGAGGAGGTGGACTGAGAATCCTGTGTAAAGGATATGTTGATAATTCCTGTCCAGTTTATATTAATTTGTATAATCTAGGAACACAAAAATGTACAAAGAGTGTCTCTGCTTGTGACTTCAGTTCTCCACTGTTGAAGACTGCCCCTCTAAACTTTAAAAACTGCATTTTAAAATGCTTGTAGTCCTTTTAATCCTGCTGGAAATTGTGATAGTTACAGAAGTACTTCTAATTCTTTATCTATTTATGCTCTGCAACCAATAAAGTATTTATCTGATTGATTTATCTAATTGAAAGTAACTTCTTTACAAAGTTCCTTTTTTTTTTTAAAAAAAAGTTTTCTTTGAAAAACCTTTCTCTGTTTCTCTGCTCTTTTACTTATTCCATCTCTGTATAAGGGTTCAGCAAAGATTTTGTTCTTTAAGTTCAGTCTGTTTGAAAATACATGAGCAGAACCATGCACCATGCTGCAGAGGACATCTCCTTGACCTCTTCTCGGCTGGCAAGGACAGTTTGCTGTCCCTCTTAGAAATATTTTCCGAGTACTTGTTGGGATTTTATTTATATTTGAACAGCAATAATGAGAAAAACGTGAAGTTCTTGATTAAAGCTCACAGTACTTATATTGTATGTAACCAATAAATTAAAAAGGCTCCCAACCAAGGCCTGAGGGCAAAATAAATGGAGTAGAAATGGCTGAGTAAACTCACATTTGCTTTGCCGACTTTACATGTTGAATCAATGTCGTTTTACCTTGTCTTCCCTCTTTAGTTCTATGTATGCCTCTTGGTAACATTTGCTTCTGGAACATTTTGGAAACTGTTTATGTAGTTTAAAAAACCCAGCAGGATGCTTTCACTCTTTTACCTCTGGCCTGACAAAAAATCTAGACTCTTAGGAGTTTCTCTGTGTGTAAACAGAGATGAACTTAAGTATTCTTCATTTGAATTTAGTTTTAGAAGTATCATCAAATCAGTTATTGTATCAGCTTAATTTATTTCTTTGCAAATATTCCTAGTAAACATCCAGAATTTTTTGTAGCATTTTCTTTGATGAAAATGACATTTCATCAAAACTTCATAAGAGAAATACAGAGAATGTAAATCGGCTCTCTTCATTAAAAATTATTCACTTACCTCAAATTAGCTTGCTAGTTTCTTAAAATCTTTTGAATTATGTAGAACAATAAGGCTTTCTGATTTTGTTGCAAGTTTCCTCCCTTAAGAATAATTTCCTCTTGCTTTTTAGAAATAGAACGTGCCAAAATATTTTTACACATTTGATTCTCTATCACTTAGAACTTTTTTTATTCCTTCAACCCTTTTTTATTAATTTCCTTACTTGTTCAGGCATAGACATTGATTTTAACAAAATATTAGTGTTAATAGATTGAAAAAAATCCTATTTCTGATTGCATAGTATCTGCATCTTAAATTATTTGCATCTCTTGACCTCTAAGTCCTCTAAGATGGGGTAACTCATTAGAAGACAAGTGAATAATGTACAGTCTTTCAGGAGTTTCTCTTCCATTGTCTTAGCGAAATGACTTTTAACATATTGATTTTAGGTCTGAAAATACAGAAAATAGTATCTTTGTAGAAGCTCTTCTTTGATATCTGCTGGCTGAATTGGCACTTGCAGTGTAAAACTGCCATGTAGTAATACTAATCCTGGCTGGAATCCTTCCAGTTCTATTGAAGTCTTTCAGTTTCTGATAAATAATTAGTCTGCTCTGGCCATAATCTGACAAAAGGACATTGTCATGGAAGTCATACTATCAAAACTCGATTTCTAAATAGAGTACAAAGAAGAAAAAGGTTCTATATGGATTTTAATATATAATAACAAGTTGAAGAGGCACCGCTTTTTTTCCACTTGGGAAGATACAGCACAAAAGGGAACAATGAGAATAATATTCTTAATGGGAACAATGGTGTGGTATGTGTTCAAAGGACCAAAAAAGGCGAGTCAGATGTAGACATGTGAGATTTCATATAATGCTTTGAAAAGTCTACTGTCAAAGGGATATGCCCACTGTGAAATAAAGAATTTATATATGTAATGAAGAGTTCAAAAGCATATGATTTTTTTTTTAAAGTCTAAGAATAGGGTTACAATAGTAATGATGAAGTCTTTCACATAGACTACAGATAAGAATAAAGTCTTACATTTGCATTATTATGGAATAATTTTTCTTATGTTTATGACATTTTAATTGTTCAAGGGGAAAGGGTGGAACATGAACTCTGCTTTTCTATTCTTGTGAAATTTACTATGATTTATTATAATATTACAATAGATTACTAATTCATAATAAGTCTTTTGGTAATCTCTAATAATACATGAGAAATTTGAAATTTTTTGGAAGAATTGCAAATACTGCATTTCTATGGTTGACAGCTTTCTATTTGTATTGGAGATGTTCAAGGACTTCTTGTGTCTTCAGGTTAAGCGCAGAAATATTAGGGAAAGGTGGGAATAATTCCAACTGAACTATTTTATGCCACTTTCCTGAGTGCTCCTGCCTTTTCAGGGGCTTACCTCACTGTGTTTAAGACTGGCTCACTGAAATGAGCTGTTGAGAAAAGCTGGAAGGACCCTTTCCTCTGGCTCTCCCACTGCTCTCTCTGCTCTGCATGTGGGCTCCCTCCCAATTCACTTGGGAGAAGCTTTTACGTTGAGATTGGTGCTTGAAGATGACTTCACTATAGAGCTGTGTAAACCAAACTTACTGAAGGCTATCTAAAGAACAAAACAACTCATTTTTGCAAGGGGCTTGGATGGGATACTGATTAAATACCATCTTCAGTTTTTTAATTAAACATCTGTTGTATTAATCAGTTTACTGATCCTGCTCATTGAGCCCTGTTTCACTAAGTAGAGAATTTGTGTTTTAAATGTTGAATATGCAAAGTCTGCTTTATGCCTTTGCACTTCATCATCTCAGATGCAGTTGGCAATCCATCCTGTAACAATGTCACAAAAGGAATATTTGTTTTTCCTCCTTTTTATTTGACTAACCATTCAGTACTTAAATAACAAACTACTGGCTTCAGTTAGCCAAATTATAGTTGTCTAGGTGATTTCTTTCTGAGCAACTGGCTTCCTGTTCTAGCTCCTTTTCCTTCCAGTTGCCTTCACTGTTTAGCAGAACTACGGAGCTGCACCTTTTCTTTAGTTAGAAAACATACACATTCTAAGCCATAAAGCTCAGATATTGCTTTTCAACCTACATGCTTTTTTATAATCAATAAAAACACATAGCACACAAATAGATTTGTCCCATGTAGTTCTCATTCTTTTCCATATTTTCCCTGCAGTTCAGTGAGTTTAAATCTCACTAAGGAGACCCTTTCATTTAGGAGACAATATCTGATTGCCTGAAAAACAGAGAACAGTGTTGATAGTAGTTAAAAAATTGGACTTTCCACCTCAATAGTTGAGCCGTATCAGCCTCTGACTGGCATTCAGAAAAGGTAGAAGTTAGGTATTCTTCCTTCCATAAGGGTGGAGAAACAGCTTATTTGACATCTCACTAAGACTCTCCTCTGGAAAAGGTCTCTTTGGATCTTGCTAAAGCTTGATCTTAATTTACTTTAGCTATAAAGAGCTATATTTTTGGGTCTCATTGCTACTGATGTCATTCAATTGTACAGAAGGCCACACATTGGTCTGTTTTGTCTGGAGGTTTTATTTACAGCCCATTAACTTTTGAGGGTGAAGAATCTCTTCTCTGACCAAAAAAAAGCATTTCTGTATATAAGCTTGCTGGTTGATACCTTACATGAAGGGAAATACACACATCCCCCATATTGCATACCCTCCTCATGCCAAGCGTCCCTGAGGTCAGTGAGACCTAGACAAGGAAGGTGCTTCAGTGCCTGCCTGGTAGAACAAAAGAAGCAGTGGGGAAAAGCATAAGAATATTTGGTCTGCATATGTTGTTGATGTATTTTTTTGTTAAAATGTGCATTTTAAATATGTTTTTCTGTAAAAATGTTTGTATGAGTTGGGAAAGTGTGCTCAATGCTAGCCATATTTTTTTCAGGAGATGAAATAGCAAAAAAGTGAAAATGAAAGCTGTGAAGGTTACATAGAGTAGCTAGGTAGTAGTAGCTAGGTAGTAGCTAGGTAGTAGCTAGGTAGTAGCTAGGTAGGCACAACACAGAACTGGTGGGAGAGATGAGGAGGGAGAAGAATAGAGGAAAAGGCAACCAGCTCAGCTTTGCTGGGCCACAGCAAGACTAGTTACTCATTTCAAAGTGCAAATGAGAGTTTCTACAAGTAGAGAAAAATACCCAGGAGACCTAAGGCATTCCTCAGAGGAAATGAACATCAGGTAGTATATTTAAAACTGTTAATATTTTATTCTACCTTACTAGTAATTTTTGGTATATAAGTGCATATTATTGGCTTTTTGCAAATATTAAAATGAATGTTATACGTATAAGGTTAGAAAACTTAGTTGTATTAATATAGTTTCTTCTATTTCTGTTATTGATGAAACTTAGAAATAGTGGTATAACACATATATATGATAGGTTACAACACGATATTAAAGCAAGAACTGCTTTTGTTTATATAACCCAGAGACTGAAAAGATAGTCAGAGACCCACTCCCCCTACTTTCTTAGATTATTTTATCCAGATGAAGACAGCAGTCCTCCAAGTCCTCCAAGGGAGGAATTTATTGCACCTGTTATCAGGGAGTGTAAAATCCAGCGGCGCCAAGATGATTGATCTACTGGGAAGGGGGCAAGTTAAAAACTAAATAAAGGAACATCTGAAACTAAAGAAGAATGTCTGAATTATGTATGAGAATTTATGAATATGTAGTAGGGTTCTGTTTTTAAGGGATAATCCTTTGTTGGTAAGGTGTGCTCTCTTGGCTGAATGCAGAGACACCTGGCCTTATTTGTGTATTTACTTTATATTTATCTCCTCATTGTCTTTCTATGAAACTTTCTAAATTCTATATAAAAAAATATGTGAACCTCGTTTTTCACAGTATATTTAATAAAATATGTTTTTATTTCGTCACTCGATTAATGCTTGCTAATAATTAAAACTAGATTTTAACATGGCAAATTTAATTTATCCTTACTGTTCAATTAATGTAAACAATAATCTCAAATTCCTGGGAGGATAAAGCTGAATGCAGTTTTCTTTTTCTATAGATGTTACTGAAGTGCTCACAATTCTTACTGCCTTGCCCTAACGGTGTTGAACATACAGCAGTAGAACGGCTTGTGTTCAAAGTGACCTTAAAAGTCATGTATTTCCACTCCCCTTCCATAGAAAAGAACACCTTTCACTAGACCAGGTTGCTAATGGCCCCATCCTGGCCCTGAACACGCCCAGGAATGGTGCATCCACAACTCCTCTAGGCAGCTTGTTTCAATGTCTGATACTGTGTGGAGTATCCATGCCTTTACAGACGCCTTTTACTTTTTAACAGTCTCTTCTGCAAGTATTTTTCAGCCTTTGAAATACATGCGCTGCATTTTTTGTTAGACAAAGCTGCCATCCTGTGGCAGGACGTTGGAAGTGGTATCAAGCAGTTTTAATTTCGGTGGAGAAACGAAGTCAAATTTTTAGCAGTATTTCCAGTATTGTTTGTCGTATCATCATACGCTGAACCATGATCCTCATATACATACTGAAGATACCTGATGAGCTAGCAAGTGAATATTTAGTCCTTAAGAGAAGGCACTTACGACAAATGCCTGATAGCAAAAAGTGTTCAGCATTGGGAAAAGTGTGATAATTCTTTCCTCTAATAAGAAGTCAGCTTACAGTTTCAAGACCTTCTTTATTAAAATAATAATAATAATAAAAAAAATTTTATTATCTTTCATTTTCAGCGAAGGGGTTAAATTACTCATGTATTTGTCTTACATCTAAAAACTGATAATAACCTAGGATGAGACATTAGTGACTAGATGATAAAACTAATTAATACTATTCCTATTTATCTTTTACCATGCAATTTTCTCATTTACAGTGGCAATTTGTAAATGTTGCAAATATATGACCTCTATAAATAAAATACACAGACTATCTATGTATCACAATTAAGATTTGTCAGCAAGACATACAAGGTTTCTAAATAGCCTAAAAATTAATAAAGTTTAGACCAATAACGTTTTGATTAAGATTAATATTTAGATTTTATATTATTTGATTAAAGGAGAGGTGAAAAAGGAAAATAATTGGTGCATGAAATCGGTATCAGAAGAATAACAGTAATTAATTGCGCACAGGTGGGTTTGAAAGCGGCATCTGTTGCACGTTGCTGAAGCAGTAGGGAAGTCACACAGATGTGACAGCCTGTGTAATCACAATATGTGTAAGTTCTAAGGAGTCAGCTTGCTCTCAGAATTGTTTTTAACTGACGTTTGCCTTTAACAGAAATCAGTTTAATGTTTAGATAATTTTTTTGGTGTGTTTTATGAGGGGGATTGCAATATAGAAGTAAATAACAGAAGATGGTAAATTAAATATTATTTCAGTAGAAACACCATTATAGAGCACCAACCTTGCTCTTGCTCTGACTTAATTTTTAAGACTTTTAAGTCATTCTGACTTCAAAATTAGGTTAGTCTTATTCAGCATTTTGGAAAGAAATTAGTTTTTAGAGATTGAAAACATGAATAAGGAATGGCACAAATACTTCTCGTTTACTATCTGTACCTTCAATACAAGACCTTAGTAAAACAAACAAAATGTCAAAGCCATACATTTTAAAATTTTAATGAAAAAAGTTATTTTTCCACATTTGATGGTAACCTAAAAGACTCCATTACAATGATAGATTGACAGATTTTGTTGAGGCAACAAATCTCATAAATTCCAGAAAAAAATTACATATTCACAGGAGCTAACACTGAAATCTTGTATGATATTCACAAGAATGAAAAATATTATTGCAGAATATAAAAGCAGAATTAATAGCTAACAAATCTGAAAATAAGAAATTACCTCTGTCTGTACATTAGGCTTTAGTGTGAAGAATTTCATAATTATTAATAGTGGACATAAAGTAATCCATATATTATAGAATGATTCATATGATTTTGATTTAATGAATAATTTCTAATGTTCAAGATATGTAGAAATATTGTGTTGACTGAGTATGTCATGTGCAAACAGTTTAAGTCCTCAGAAATCTATCTTACTTTTCTGTATAAGAGATGTTCACCTTTGTCAAGCAAGGACATGACTATTGTACCTGGCTTTAGTAAAGAGGTTGAAAATAAACAAATAGTCTTATGTTGACTGATATCTCTGTCACTTGTTCTTTCCAGAAGTATCATGGAAATATTCATACACTTCAACAAGAAAGAAGAGAAATTGGGCTGTGAGTTGCCAGTGACTCTGTCAAGTGAACACCTTATTTTACCACTTTAAATGAAGTTTTTCTGAAAGATCGCCTCTGCCGCTCTTCTGCAAATAGCAAGACAGGAGCTGCTGCTTATCAGCCGACTTTGGAAGGGTCTTTTTCCAGCAGCAAAGCAGCTCATGGATGTGGTGTGTTAAATTATCAGGGCACTTCAGCCTAACAAGCTGAACTACGCTCCGTCGAACAGGCAAACATAAAGCAAACAATGATGTATTATCTTCTGCAAGCTCTTCTGCAAGCCAAAACAGCAAGTTGTCCCATAGGGCCTCTGAAGAGCAAAAATTAGTGAAGTAAGAATAAATCTTCCTTTTTTTGAAAAGCTTTTCACAGCAGGAGGCTCAGTAGGTAAACCTCCCTACTAAATAGGGTGTGTTTTATACTTTGGTGAAAACATCATCCCATCTTCTTTCCAATGCCATTTTTGGTAACTGCTCTGCGGTATGAAGTGAATTTGGTCAAGAACAGATTCAGCAATGATCTATAATTTTGGGAACTGAATGGGGAAAGTTAGCAATTAATAAAAAGGGTTTCAGTATTTATTGCAACTGATTCATCAATTATGCTGGAGCTTTCAGTAAAACTGAATTTTCTTATACATAAAATTATATGCTGTTCAAGCATTCCACTACAACAATATCTTACAAGAGCTTTTGCATTTCTTGGTAAACAGATCTTTTTTCCTTTGACTATATCTTAATGTGTTAACTATTTCCTTCCTGATTATGGTGTTTTCAAGTGTCAGTAAGAGCTGAAACAAATCTCGGAATTAAAAAAAAAAATAGCAAGTATAGCTCTTTTTTATATTGATATTAATTTAATGGTTGTTTCCTTACCTGATGAATCAGAAAAAATTCTTTTTGTACTTTGTGGACGGTGGATCAGTTTTTCATGCTATTAAAGAAAATGTGTTGAGGAAAGAGAAATGATTATGAATAAGAGGTGAGGTGTATAACTTGGGAGTGGATTGCAGTAAAATCTTGGGGATTTAACTCAGCATTAAAAATTTGTTCTACTTACAAAGACTATTTTTGTCATTATTAAAAACCAATTAACACCATCAGCAAGTATAAAACAGTATATAGCTATTAAAATAAAGAAATTAATAAACTTTTCATCTATCAAATAGATATTTATTATCTCATAAAAAGTTCATTTTTCATGCTATTTTACAAATGTTTCATTGATAGCATTATGCCATAAGTGATGTATAGAAAATCTGTATAGTACTTTTGTAAATGCTACAAATTCTAATTTTGAATACTGCATTAAATTTGCCTTCTTTTCAAGGAAAAGAACAATTTTTAGGTATGCAATAGCTATTGTTAGGTCAGGTAACTACACTGTATTTGTAGCTATAGTTATTCACTTTACACAGTTCAGCTTTTAATAAAACACCATGAAAAATCATTAAAATTCAAAAGATAAATTCCTTTAGAAGGTAAAATGTTTTTCCTCTTTCTTCCTCTAAACTTTGGAGAGGAATAAAAAATACTTTGTCCTGTTCAGCTATGCTATAGCCAAACAGATATATTATATATTATATTAATATATAATGTATATTAACATATAATTAATATATACAGATATATCTATGTCTGAGAAAGGCTGAAGTCTTCTGGGCTTTAGTGTTGTTTCCTACTGCATATAGAACAAGAAATTACTTACATAAGTATTGAGCACGTAAAGAGATTAGTTTGTATGAAGTGAAATTGAGATTTTTTTTATTTTTTTATTTTGAAAGTAAAATTATCTTCTGTCAGAGCCCATGTTACATTTGTCACACACATTCAGTTGTATTACCTGGCTGTTTATTCACAGCTCTCCCAAGGAGATTTGCCTGAGGATTATTCACTGATCTTCTGTTTTTCCTTGGGGAATTAAGAGCATGAAACTCTCACTGGAAAAGTTATTATTTTCTTTCTGATATACTGAGCATTATGGAGCTTATCTTAATCACTTCTATAATACAGACTTTAAATATTGTTCAATATTTGGAGTGTCTCAAATGTACTGGGTGCACAGCCATAAGGTCAATATATTCATAACCATTACCTACTGTGAATTAAACAATTTTTCATGAGGTCTATATGCAGTCATCCTGGGAGGTGATTTTGGTGTCCACAGGATGCACAAATTACACACTGCCTAGTGGTGCAAAACCATCCTGTGCTGTACTGCTCTTGGGGGTTGGACTAGATGACCTTTAAAGGACCCTTCCAACCCTAATTATTCTAGGATTCTGATCTGAATCTGTCTCGTTTTGCATGCTTCTACAGCAGTTCTGTCATTGGATGTTCCCCAAAGTGAAGATAGAATGACATGGCTAAAAACCTCTCAGAATAAAGGGTATTTAAAGCTCTTCCAGAAGGGGGCATTGCTTTTCTTCCAAGACAGTTTTCCCTGGTTTTGTTTAATTGTGCTTTTGTATTTAAACATTTTCATTCATTGATGAGAATTTACCACCTCAAATGTCTGTATTAGATTTTCAAAGTTATTGTAGATGAACTCAACTACCCGTGCGCTGACTTTAATCTGAACCACTTTATGCTACTCAGTGTTAAAATAGTAGTAAAAATTATAAGAATTGAAAATTAGTATTGTCTAGAAATAGTGTAATAACATACAATGCATTAGATCTAAAACAGTAAATTGCCTTTAAAGATTAAATGTCTGTGGAGAAGTGCTGAATTCACCCACGGTTCAGCTGCACCAGCATGTGGTCCTGCTGTTCTGGTTGACAGCTTAAGTAAAATACTCTTAGAAGCCAAAGCAGTTTTCTAGTCTGGAAGGCCCTTCAATTAGCCAAGCAACTGCCTTTCTGAAGCAGGGAAGAGTGTGCTATTCTGCTGTTAGACAGTCATTAGACATAAAACTTCAGCAGAATGGTAATTTTATAATGTCTGTACATATTAGAGCAATCTATTTTTGCAAAGCACTCCCTGCCAGTAACATTGAGGTGCTCTGTCAAATGGACCTCTCAGACATGACCAGACTCCAGCAGCCCATCAAACAGGACAGACAGAAAAGGAGAAATTCCTCTTTTACCTCCTTAGCCCATTGTGTCACATAAATACAAAATCTTTAAAATCAGTAGATTTGCACACACATCCTTGACATCAGACCTAATGCACTGTATCTGACTTGTTCAATGTAATAGGTTAGAGGAAGAAGTGTTTTCTGTTGCTGAGGAAATGAAAGCACCATAAATAGGAATCATTAGTGAAGATCAGATTACTTCTGTAAAAATACATGTTTAAAGTAAAAACTGATGTGAATTGTTTCATGCAAAGTAAACAAAGACTCTGATCACTGCCAGTGATATATTTGTGAGTGGATAATGAGGGCATATACATATAAAAAATGACTTATGATTGTATAGTTACTGCCTTCTCTACAAAACAAATTTAGGTGGGAATTTTACAGAAATGAGTGAAAATGTAGTATTCAGAATGGGTGCCTTAAAAATATTCCATCTGTCTTTGTCATAACCAAAATCAGACATTCCAGATTCTTTTAACTATCATCTGGAAAAAAAGTAATTTTGTTGAGAAAAGTGTAAAGACAAATTACTTCAAAAAGAGAGACATGCTACTCATGTTTGTCACCAGAGATTTAGACTAAGTGTTTCTGTAGATATTTTGATACTAAAATATATGCAACTTTGATAGTAATAGCTTAGTGGCAGCATTTTGTGCAGTATAGTATGCTGGTATATAGGCTCTTTGAAAAGTTTACAATGAGATTTAATTGCAGAAATATTAAAGATTAATTTATATAGCATTAGCTTTTACCAGAGATGGAGATAATTGCCCATATGGGCATATGGGCAATATGACTGTACTGAAGAGGCTAATCAGGAATAATAGAATAATCAGGTGATAGGTGGAAGACAGGTTACACAAACCATTTAAGGATCCTACAATTTGCAATTCTGTGCTCCCAAGACAGTGAAACAAGAAAGATATAACTGAAACTTCACTAATAATTTCACAATGCTGTAACAGCTGGGGAGAGTAGATAGGTGGAAATTTTCTGCCGGAAATTTTTCCGTACTTACTTGGATATGGATCCCTCCCTACAGCTAAGAGAAATTTTGAGAATGTTTGTACATCCATGATGCACCAGAAGTCCTGTGTGTATTTGTAAATCAAAAGTCATACCAAGATCCTTTTTCTAATAAATATATGGTAAGGCACAAAGGGAAAGGTCTCTAATGTTATCAAGTGAGAAATGCACCCTGGGCAATATTAATGCTAATTTGCACAGTGGAGACTGGTGTTGATATTCATCATATGGTAAGGTTTGTTCCCATTTCTTTGGTGTCATCTCTCTGGTAATTTTATAAAACACTGCTGTTCCTGTGTAATGAGGTGAACTGTGGTTACCAAATTCATCCACCTCTTTAATTTGGAAGACTTGGTTGGCTTTGTGAATGAAAAATCAGTCTGTAGAATTTGCTGAAGTCTTCTCCATTCTCTGCAGTCCATATAATAAAATGTTTTTTTAAAAAAATGTTTTTACCCTGCATTCAGATACATGGCATCTAAACAAATTCTTTAGCATGAGTCAAGTAAAGGTAATCACACAATATTTGGTTGTTTCTTGGTTGCTCTTTATCATAAGTATTGCTTTTTTTAACATCTGAGGTCAGCTTGCTTCAGTAGTAGGCATATCTTTGTAGCTAGCTTTTTTAGCCCTTTAATAGCTGGCTTAAAGGATAAGTGGTGAAGTCAGTGCTACAAGTTGAAAATTAAGGAACAGAAAAGGAGGTATGTACATAACAAAGAATAAAAATAAAAGGGTGTTGTGAATGGAATTAGAAGTATTTGCTTTCTGGTTATTCAGGATGGATGTCTATCTGTAACAACAAAATGAATGGCAGCAGAGGGGTAGATGCAGTTCTAGGTTTTCTAAATCTATTTATTTGATACATCTATATACACTATCCTTTGTGTATATAAGCAGACGTCTCAGGGGCTGGAGACTTCTCTTTTTGAGAATATTCCTTTCTTTAGATTACATGCAGTTTTCAATGGGAGAGTTTATGCATAAAATGTTCAGAGGGCCAAATACATATTTCTATGTTCACTCTAAATCAGACAGAAGAGACTATTTGCAATTTTGGGTGAAAAGCTTTCAGAGGCTTCTTATCACTTTTCCCTTTAAGCAAGACTCTGAATGGTGGCAGCCACTACGTGGAATTTTCTAGGCCGCTAACAAATGGAATAACTCATCACCTCAAATCACAGTGGAACTCACAACAGACAATATTTTGCCTTGGTTTCTTGCTCACTCTAAGTGAATTTACACAGACAAAACAGCAGACAGAAACCTGTCCTTTTAAAAGAATTCTTAAAATATTGTATATTTCTGAGGGACCAGGTTTCACAGAATTCACAGGTGCTTAAGAGATATCTAAAGATTATCTTGTTCAACTCTCTTGCTCAAAGCAGCGTCATTTAGAGCACATTGCTCATGAGCTCGTTCAGGTAGATCATTTTCTTTACAGTTGGAGCAGTTGCTCATTAAGCTCCACATTCCTTTCTTTGACCAGAAACAAAACACTGAAATAACTAAATGTACTGTGACTAAATACCAGTGTTCCCATACAGGATTTTTTAATAGCTGAGGTAATTGATAATGTTCATACAGATGCATGAATTAATTGCCTTTCCTGAAGCAGAAATGTTTCCTCTAAATCTAAAATGAATCTGCTATCCTTGTCTTAATGGGAACTGCTCTGTCGGTTCTGGGGGACCAAAATAACCCTCCTCATGGAGATTTTGAAGTTGAATGGTCAATTCTTTGGATGCAGATAGCAAAACTACTATTTTATATGGATCTTCTCTTTTCTGATACAGTATCACATTAGCCATGGTGCTTCGGAGAGCTTCTTCCAGAGCCTGAGCAAAGAGAAGATACATGTTTTCCAAGGGGAATGACAGGCAAATAACCACAAAGCTGTATTAAAAATAAATAAATAAAAAAGAAAGAAATTAAATTAAAAATAAATTAAATAGCTTAAATATAATTAAATAAAATAAATATAATAAATATAATTAAATTAATTAGCTTAAATTAAATATTAAAAATAAATTAAAAAGCTTTATTTTAAATAACTTTATCTACTGCTAATAATTTATTCTTAAAAATAATATGGGGCTCAGTCTCCAAGAAAACTTTTGCTACCTATTCATCCTTGCTTCCAGCACATGAAAAGGTGGAAATCTGCTTGTGTTTGTAGTGTAGAATATGCTGACTATGTAGCTGTGATTTCAAATACATATGAATTTTACATGAAAGTAAGATAATATTTTGTAATAAGAATTTAAAAACATTATCTATGACTAAATCACATTTGCCAGTTAAGACTGATATCTGTATTTTATTTCCTGTTTCAAGTTTTTATGTACCACATTGTGTACATTCTATAAATGAAAAAGTTGGGTTTTCTTTTTGTAATTGTGGGCAACAAATCTAAGAGCAAGTTAATAGTTAAAAATAGATGATTTCTTAGCACTACTAAGTTCCACTTATTTGTAAACACAGAACTAAATATTTCAGTAAACAAAATTTTGTTAAATTATTCACACATTACCTTTCTAAATGCTTGTTGAATTCAAAAGATACAAGCCCATTTTTTGCATTCTGGATAATAACATCATCAAACACCTTCCACCCCTCTTCTTTGTTTCCATAACCTAATAATTTCAAAGTACCACTGAGACTGTCCCCACTTTTTCTCACAGAAGCGCTCACAGCCCTGGAAAGCCAAGTAATTACAGAAATAATAAGATAAAAATAGTTCTGCAGAAAGAACTAAGCTTGTGTTTGTAGCTGTTTTCTCCTCTGCTTTCCTTGATGACTTTTTCTGGCTTACCCACCTTGCTTAAAATCTGAATCTGGAAATATACTCCAGAGTATGTGAATGATATAATTATGAAAAGATTTTTTTTTTTTCAATTCTCCAGAAACTGGTGAAACTTAGAGTGTTTTTTTTAGGAGTCCTCATGTTTCAATGTTTTTTTTTTTTAAGACATACCGAAAAGTCTAAGTTTTAGAAATATTGTACTTCATACTTTGGAAAAATCTAGACCTTTATCTAGTACATAAAACTGACTTATTATAAACCACTGTGCCATGCATTTTGACTCAGGCAATCACTGGAATGTGTACAAGTAGAGATGAGAAAATTCAAAGGTCAGACTCAAATCAACTTGGTGTGTTATGAGCACAGAAGCTTTAAGTCATGTCTATTTTTTGTGTTCAATGTTTAACTTTATTGAAAATGTCTGAATATTTCTTGCTGAAAAAAGCTCACAAAGTCTTCATTTTGACTCCTACTAGAAATGTAGTGGTCAGCATATTTAAATAAGATACATCAAATACTGTATTATTTTTTCTGGTGAAGCTATAGCATGGAAATTTTGAGGGTTTACTCTAGTGTTTCTAATAATGCTCATAGGTATTGCAATCTATATTAAAGAGCAAACACATTTTTAATTCAAGAGATTATAAACCAACAACTGTTAAAATTAATTGATTTTGATGTTGTAAAAAGTGGTGAATTTGAAGTGAGGTTCTTACTGAGGATGGTATGCTGCAGAAACCCTCTTTACTGTAGCACTAATGGCTCTTGTATGTCCTGTCTCATCTCCTTGCCTCTTCTTATCTAGGTTTGGAGGACATGGTAGAGTAATAGTGACCGAGCTGTTAAAAGGTTGGGCTGAAGGATGCTGGACATGAACCAGTGTGCTAGTAGATATCACTGAGTGAAACATATCATGTCTTGCTTTCAATGCTGAAACCAATGATGGCTCAATTGGCTGAATCTAAATATAGAAAGAAATTGTACAATCAACTTGCAAAAAAATAAATCTTCCATTACATGCCTGGATTTTCTTGCAAATTGATTTATCTTTTGGAGTTGGCTAGGCTATAACAGAAGAGTCAGACTCCTCTCTTTAACCTGAGAACAACCTTACCAAAGTAACAGCACTTCATACAAAGCACAGAAAAATGCTTGAAAGTCATAAAAAACTGGAACTTTTATTGCCTAAAATATTTATATTGTTTTGTTCCTGATCTGAGTTCAAATTTTGAAACACATGAGCTTCCTCAGATTTTGAAAAATTTCTGAGACTTTTTCTAATCTGTATTTTTTATAATTTTAGTTTCTTCATACTTCCAAATTAACATCTTAATGGGGAAAGGGAAAAACATAACTGAAGCACAGTTTGAGATTAAACTCAGCCAAAGACTAATACATGATAAAAACCTTTCGTTGTGCTTGCTGGCACCAAGGATGAAATCAGTGAGAAAAATGTTCTCACCACTGGGCCAAGCAACTAAAGTTACGAGTTGACAGATCTTTATTGAAAACGACTATATTTTCTGAACTATATCAAACAAAGGTAGATAGACCTTTTTAGCTAAATCTATGCCTGACATGTGGTTTTAACAAAGCTGACAGGAAATCTGCGTGTACAGGATGTGAAGCTGCAACCACTTTTTGTAGACTTCTGATATTGGAAGAGATTGCACTTCAACATCATTGGCATACTGACTTCAGAACTGATCAGATAACAGGCTTATGGAACAAGTATCACATATTTCAAGCTTACCTTTAGCTGCATAGGTGCTGGAGAATGTTTCTGGATGGTAACAAAAAGAGATTCTAGAATCCACGTTTAGCTTTTGTAAGTCTTGTCTTTGGAACAGTAAATGTTTCCTTCTTTAAGCATGACAATACAGAAAAAACACCCAGATGATAAATTTTCACTTCTGCAAAGCTTAATTAATTAATTAATTAATTAAGGAATAATTATGTACATCTGTTCCTAAGAAAAGGAAGAATATATGCTTATCTTTGTTCATCCAGTATCTAGATTTTTGTACTTCTTCTGAATCACTCACAGAAAGATTCACACTAGTAAGATCATAGGTTTGTGCTGAAGATGTGAAGGTACTTAGGTAATTTCTAAAAATTTCATTATTTTTTTCCATTTTACTGTCTTCCATTTTCTCTGTCAGTCTGTGCTCTTCACTTTCTGGCCCTTTTAAGTTGTCCCTGACTACTTCCTTTTTCTCCTGTTCAAGACTGTTTGTGATTCTTCAGTCACAAATGCCTGACAATGTCCCAGACAAAAAAAATGTCTTCCTCACTGCTTGTAAGAGCATCCTGAAAAGACAGTTCTGGAAGCTTTTCAGTAACAAAGCTACCTCCATGAAATTTCTCCTTCCCATTACACTCTTTTTTCTCTGTAAAAGAGAGCAGTGATAGGTGGTGTTCACCATCTTCCTTTTTCATTGGGAATTCTCTGCCAGTGTCCTGTTCTTAAGGAAATTTGCTTTCCGCTAAGGACACAATTTTTCCTACAGTTTTAATTTCATCTGTGTGGTTTTGATTAACATTTTGATTTTCTGTCTTGTTCAGGGAAGTTCTTTGGAATTGCTGACTGGGACTGGAAGATGCTTGCACAGAGTCAGTTACTTCTCCTTCTGAACAACATACATCTGTTTCTCTAGAAGCATTTTCAGCAGTCTGGTTCTGAGAATCTTGTCTGCAGCTTGCAGCATAAGTTTATTTTCTGCCTCTTGAAGGTGTGAGATTGTATTTATCAAATACTCCTTCACTTTCTGCAGATAATCCATAATTCCATTGTATCCTGAGGCAACAAATAAATAACCAATTACATTTTACTATGAAAGCTAGAGAAAAATGTGAAAACTATGATATGCATACTTATTGAATCCCATAGAACCATTCAATATGTGAAGCACACTCTGTTTCCTGACCTCTTTTTTTTTTGCATATATTGCTATTCAGGTGGAGTCTATTTCTAAAGAACTAAGTATAGACAAGTACATTTTTGTACTTGTCTAAGAACAACTGTGTGTGTATTTGTCAAAGTTTTACTCTGGCAACTCTAATGAACACTTTTCTAAAGATCAGACACTAGCTAAATTCTTAATGACAATCAATCATGGTATTGATTGTCAAATCAATTTGGAGAGATCTTTAGAAATAAACGTTATATTTCCTGAAATTGAATCCTGCAAGATTCTAATACATATGTCTCTAGCAAGGCTGTTATACATGGACCTAATTTTAAACTCAGACCTTAGCAGCTCTGAATTTTTTGCTGTGAAGAATTGATGAAAACACAAAACCACTGACCTGCATATAGTGCTGAAACTCAGCAGTTTGTAATATTCAGTTATAGGAATGCTGAAGGTTGCCCTTGCATGTAATTGAAACCACTTTGTGAAGAAGAATCCACAAGAAGCACACAATCACTATGTGACATTCATGTAAGATTCTAACTTGCATATTTTATGATCCCTTATTTTTCTAATCTTAAACCTCTTTTTAAAAATTATTCCTGATATAAAATGTATTACTTAGAGCTCTTCCTTCATCTTATGCTGTCAGCCCCTATAGCTGGAGAGGTATCTTCATTAGTTAGATATATTGCAAACCTTGGAAAATTTTTTGCTTCTTTCTGTTTGCTGCATGAGATCCTGGATAATTTTGTTTTGCAGGTTAAATGTCATGCAAGTCAGTACAAATAAGACAATAGTACCACACAGTATGGTATGCTCTCCATTTACAATGTACAGATACACACAAGGAAAACAGAAAGAGCTGATACAAGTCTTACAGGAAGCCTTTGACTTTCACTTTTGACATTCTCTTTTTCAAACAATGTCATATGAGGTATATAAATACCTCAAGGTTTTCAGCTTGGAAAATAATTTTATTAAGAATGCCATCACATAACAATGAGTAATATTATGTGATCTAGATAGACCTCTCATCTCTATTTACGTCTGATTAATTTAAACCAACAAAAAATACAGTTCAGAATAGTTTTTTATTATTTAACTTGGTCTAATAATTATTCCTTTCTAATACTTTGTCAGTTTCCAAGTGACTTGTTAGACTTTGACTATATTTGGAAAAAAATAAAGAACAAGGGAAGAAAATACATTTTTAAATATAGTTTACACTGGTAGTTTTAAAAATATGTATTATTTTACTGTTTTTCCACAGGCACTTCTACAGTAGTGAAAAAATTCTAGACAGTTTAACAGGACTGAGAAATGAAAGAAAAAGACTGGAAATAACAGAGCTTTGTTTGCAGAAGACGTAAAAGACCACTTCCTAGTTTCACTGTAAGGCAAAGTTCAAGCTTAGGCAAAACTGACAGAATTTACATTTCCCCCCCTTAATTTTGCATTTTGTAAAGAAAACAAACAAACAAAAATCCTCAAATAAATTGTACAGCCCTTTAAACTTCCCTAAAATTAAATTTGAAGATAACAGGGTAATTCAAAGCAATGGCATTTTCCTACGCTGTAGATGTGGCTAATATGGGCAAGAAAAGGTATGGCCTTGTAACCATATACGATCCAATTGTGTCACATGGAAAGACACATTTTGCATTCAATTACAAGGTTAACCATGAAATAAGTCTTCTTTTGTGTTTTTCCCCTCCCCCATCTCTTTTCTAACACTTTGCTTTCTGTGCTTATTCTGATGTTTAATAACACAGCTTTAGAATACAGAGGTAGTTTATATGCAACTGTCTCCAAACCTCTTTGCTGAGTGGTTTAAGGGAATTTTTCAGGTGAGAAATAGCTGCTTTTTGGAAGGAGAATGATTCTTGGAAACCTGACAAAAAAAGAATTTAAAAAAATCACATAAACCATGAGGCCAACAGGACAGTTAGCTTGCTTGGAGCCTAGAAGGAGGCTTTTTAAACCCAAATGTTTTGTTATTATTACGGACTTTATAAATATGTAGGTCAAGACTCAGAAACACAAGCATAGCTAAATACTTCTGTCTGTAATCTCTTTCTATTTGCATCATAAAGTCATCATAGAATAGAAGAAAGGTTTGAATTGGAATGAGATGATCTTTAAGGTACTTTCCAAAATTCCTTCCTGTCTTGGGCAGAGACACTTTCTTGTAGACCAGGTTGCTCAAAGTCTTATCCAGCCTGGCCTTGGACACTTTCAGGAATGAGGCATCCACAAGTTATCTGCCACCTTCTCCCTCCTTCTGTGTCTCATTGCTCTCTAAGAAAAGAATTTCTTCCTAACATCTAATCCAAATCTCTCCTCTTTTAGTTTAAAACTGTTTACTCCTGTTCTAGCAGTATGTGTGATAGTGTCCATATTAAAAAAAATCACTCTTCCTCTTTTTTAAAAGCCCCTTTTAAGAATTAGAAGGATGCAACAAGGCATCCCTGAGCCTTCTCTTCTTCAGCCTGAACAACCCCAACTCTCTCAACCTCTCTTAAAAGGACAGATGCTCTGATCTGTCTCATCATCTTCATGGCCTTCCTCTGGACCTGCTCCAACAGGTCCATATCCTTGTGCTGGAGACTCCACACCTTTATGCAATGCTTCAGGTGAGGTTTCACAAGAGTGGAGTAGAGAGGGAGAAACACCTCCCTTGGCTGTTGGATACTCTTCTTTTAAGGTTTAACGTTGATAGACCTTAGATAGAAATGTTAGTTTTCTCTTCTCCTTTGATCAATATTTGTTAATATGTTGATGTCTACTTACTGCAGGACTGAGCTGAGCATGGAGCAAAGCCCCTGTGAAAAGACATTTAAGAAAGGATGAGAGCACCAGAGAAAATTGAGGACTGAGGAAAAAAGTGTGAGAACCAGCCCTGAAAACAAGGTCAGAGAAGAAAGAAGTTAATGCAGAAATGGGGCAGAGATTCTCTTGAAGCTCATGTGAGACCAGACTGGAGCACACAGCCTGAGGAGGACCTGATGCCAAGGAAATTAGATATACCCTCAAGAAATATCTGTTTACAATCCAGTTTTTCCTGACAGAAACTGCAGACCATGGGAAGGACCCACAGTGGAGTATGGAAAAGTATAAGCAGGAAGGAGTGTAGAGGGAACTGTTATGGACAGACTTTTGTCCTTATTTGCCATTGCCCTGCACTCCTCGGGAGGGAGAGGAGGTAAAGGAATTGGGAATGAGGGAGTGAAGTTGAGTGTGGAAAAAAGAAGGAAAGGTGGAGGAAATGTCTTGTTTCAATGTTTTGCCTTTGCTTCTCACTATCCAAATCTATTTAAATTGACAATAAATTAAATTAATTTTTCCCTAAATTAAGTCTATTTTTCCCATGATGGTAATTTTAAGTGATTTTTTTCTGTATCAACTCAGGATTTTTTTCCATCTTATTTTCTTTCCTTTTCCTATTGAAGAGGGGGTGGTTACTGGGTTGGCATCTGGTGCCTGGCCAAGATAACCCCACTAAAGTAAAGTGTACATAAAACTTTGAACAATTCTGTTTAGTTAATTTTACTTCTATAATTTTTGATCACATAATGAGAATTATGAATTCCATATTGAATCTCATGGAAGGGACACAAAACCTACCACAGTGTGATACAACTGTGGGAATATTAATTGATTTGGTCTATGAAATGCTAACAAATGAAAATTAAGGTCCCCAAGCATATCAGACAGCAGAACTCAGCATCTAATATACCCAGTGTGTCTGCTCACAGACAAGTCCTTCCATACTTGCCTGGACTTCCAGTCAATTCCTTGTGTTTATCATGGAGAGCACTCAGCAAGTGGCAGGTGTCTTGAATAATTTCTGTAACATTTTCCAGCTGCTGGATGAGAGATCTGCTCAGCTCTTTTGCTAAAGAGGTCAGCCCAAGCACTTACTCCTCCAAACCTCCTTTATCCAGGTCACTTGTCAGAAGTGTGTCTCTCGCCTGAAAGTTCAGATAACAGATTTTTCCTAGGACTTGCCCTGATTTCTCTGCAGGTGTAATCCTACTTTCAGCCATACACATTTTATGTTCAGAATATGGTACAACAATTTTTTTTTTCTGTTCAAACACTTCTACAAGTTGTTGTCCTACGTTCAGGCTACTACACTGCTTAGCATTTCTAGCCTAAACAGAAATTTTAAAAGTACTGTATTTCACAAACCAAACTCTAGCTTAGAAACTCTGAGTTGATGTTGACTATTAAAAAGTTACTAGGTGACAAGAAGGAGTGTCTGTTTTGTAACTACAGGCAAGGATTGTCAGGAGACACCGGTGTACACCATGCACCTTTAAGGGAGGTTACGTAAATCCGTTATATAGGAGAGACTTAAAATTTCAGGATATCTGAGTAATTTCTTATTTCAGTGGCTACAAATGATCAGTACTTACGAAATCAAGTTTAATTGGTTATTTACAATTATATACTCACCAACAATGACACACAGACACACAGAATCACTAGGTTGGAAGATACCTTCAAGATCATCAAGTCCAACCCATGCCCTAACACCTTAACTAAACCATGGCACTGAGTGCTACGTCCAATCTTTTTTTAAATACATCCAGGGATGATGATTCCACCACCTCCACGCCCAGTCCGTTCCAGTACTTTATCACTCTTTCTGTAAAAACCCTTTTCCCATTATCCAGCCTAAATTTCCTTTGATGCAGCTTAAGACTCTGTCCTCTTGTTCTGTCAGTTGCTGCCTGGAGCAAGAGACTGACCTCAACTTGACTACAGCCACCCTTCAGGGAGTTGTACAGGTCACCTCTGAGTCTCCTTTTCTCCAAGCTAAACAGCCCCAGTTCCCTCAGCTGTTCCTCACAGGGTTTGTGTTCCCAGCCCCCCACCAGCCTCGTTGCCTCCTCTGGACGTGCTCAAGTGTCTCAATGTCCTTCCTGAACTGAGGGGCCAGAACTGGACACAGCACTCGAGGTGTGACCTCACCAGTGCCCAGTACAGGGGGAGAATGATCTCCCTGCTCCTGCTGGCCACACTACTCCTGATGCAGGCCAGGATGCTGTTGGCTTTCTTGGCCACCAGAGCACACTGGTGGTTCATGTTCAGCTGGCCCCACCCAGTTCAGTTCCCCCAGACATTTCATTTTTAAACACAGGATTCTATACCAGATCTCATGGCAGAAAATGAGACAGTAATGGCCACTTAAATTACAGTTGACTCTTCTAGGCTTTTTATTCTTCGGCAGTCTTAAAGAGAATGTATATTTAGGCTGTCTGATGATCTGATGATCAGAATTTGAAGGTCTCTAAATTCAATGATTCATATAGGAAATCCATTGTTTTAGTAAAATAAAAAAAAAAAAAAAGTCCCACATCCTATCTCAATTTCACTTCCTGTGCTGTACTATGAAAACCTATTTATTATATTTTGCTCTCAATTTGCTGTTTCACCTTAGTTGAAGAATGGTGTTAAATTATGTAGATGGAATTTCTTAATCTATGATGCTGTTCACTGAATAGTCTTATAATTTAAGGCTCATGTTTATGTACCATATTGACAGGTATTAGATAATGTAACAATAAAGTCTTTGGGAACAATCATGTGGTTCTTGACACAAGCTCTTGATCAAGGAGATCCAGTTGGTGCAGTAGCAGCTTTCAGGGCCCTGCATGCCCCCATGGGGTTTCATGGTCCAGATCAGCCTCACTTGGTGCATGCAGGTCATTAGATACGCCATGCTTTGAAGCTTTCTGAACACTATGAATTGTAAAAGAATATGTTGCTGCAATTAATATATTATAATTGGAAGACAAGAAGGGTAAATAAAGTAGGAAATACAAGTTATTCAGACGTACTACAGTGTATATCCCCTGAAAATATATGACTATGCCTAGTATAGAGTACACTCAAGAAAAAAATATTGTAATAACACATGTGAATTCAATGCGATATGATAAAGAATTTAGTATAAAGGTTATTTAGATGGAATAAAATTTATATCATACAGTAAATGCTGGAGTCACTTTAATCTTGTACTTTTGTGAAGTTAATTCAGCCTGGATTAGTTACTGAGATGGTGTACTGTGCAGCTTATTAGTTACAATGAGAACATTGAGACTTTAGGAATAAGCAGACTTGATAAGTACAGTATTACTCAATTCTCTAGCAGTCAGGTTTAACAGTGAAACTACAGTTTGGTCTTTCAGCCTTTACTACAGAAAATATGAGCAGAGGAAAAAAGACACAGGTACACAGAGACACACAAAACCAGTCCAGGGATATCTGATCAGGAGTAACTGTATAAGATTTGGCCACAGTGGATCCTTAGCCTTGCTGGAAATACCTGCCTGAAATACATTCTTTAACTTGAGAAAGAATCAGGTCCATAGCGGCAGGATGAAGACACAAGCTGTCATGTTATCCACTGCCCACAGACCTGAGTTAATTACTCTTAGAACAGACTCACAAGAAGAGACATGGCTATCCAGCAACACAATTGTTAAAGTAGGGCCCTATGTCCAGGTAGGTAATGTAATGTAATGTAATGCAATAGGAAGAAAATGATAATTTGAGTATCACATATGTAAGAAATAAAAGTCCTAAACCAATTGTGATAAATATAGAATTGTTTCTAGATTTTGTTTCTTTCAGGTCTTGTGATGTTATTTATTTATTTATTTATTTATTTCATGTGAAAGAACCAACAACAAAAGACCTGTGCACTCATTCTCAAAGTTAAGTTATCCACTGAAATCTGATTTTTCAAAGAGTGATCATCAGCAAAGCTACATCAGCAGAAAAAAACGAATTGGAAAAATTTGCTCTGTGCTTGATTTTGTGTCAAAATAGTTCCTATTCCTGGGTTACATTCACAGCTAACTGTATTCTCTAAGTATTAGAAAAGTCCTTTTAAAAAAGAGCTTTTTCATCCATATTAAATAATAGCCTTGGATGTAGGAAGAACAAAATATCCAATTTAGAAAAATAGGGACCAAATAATATATTTAAATTAAATTACCTTTTAGCAGATATTCATGTTCTTTTCAGGATACCTTAGAAGTGTTGCATAGCTGATAACAAAGGAAGGGGACATTGTTCTGGCAGGAAAAGAGATTAGGGTGTATGGTGCAGATCCAATAAGTTCTGCCTATATACTCTGCATGTAATGCAAAGTTCAGTATGTGACAATGAATGTATTTTGGTGTGTTTATTGATCTATTCATTTTTCAAAATATGTGTAATGGTTATTCTTCCCATCTCTGGTATTCTAAGGCCCAAGTTAAAAAGCAGTAATAATATAAGAAAAATTAAGGAAGTGCTACAGATGCACTGTGCCATAGAATTTATATCATATATCCATGTAAATGCTTCATTTAGCATTCTATTACAGTTACCACTGCTGGTCACTGACATAATCCCTTTGAAATATGTGATTATGATGGTTAAACATGGTTAAAAGAGGTATCTCTCTCTGACTGCACTCAGAGAGCACTTGATTAAGCAATCTTAACTACAAATCAAGTGTTTAAGAGCCTCACACTAGGAAAAACAAAACTCCAGAGCTGAGGAGGAAGTCTGAGCTACCTACAAAATGTAGTGAGAATGAAGGAGAAGATAAAAATATCAATACATATTCTCAAATCCATATACTGTATTATCCTATTTACAGGAAAGAATCTTGGAAATCCCTCTTGAACTGTAAAATGCGTAAGTAATAACCTAATTATAAGCTTTAGGAAAAGCTAATTCTTGAAAGAAAAATGCCTTTTTTATGTGATCAGCAATAGTATTTTGTAGTTATCAAACACAGAAAAATGATAGACTTTTATATCCAATATTGAAATAACACTTGTTTAATGGCAATCTTAATTAAATTTTAGAAAGGGAAGGTTGTAGAAACATGACATGAAAGTGCTGTTTTCATTTGACAGAAGTGAAGACAGAAAACTAAGGAAACTGTTTGTGAAATGGGATGTATAGAGTAAAACTTCAAAGACTTGACACCACTCAGCTTCTAACTTAACCTAGTAACTTTACAAGAAATTATTCATGGACAGATGGGGTATCTTCACTTTGAGTTTTCTATTAAAGTGTTATTTTTATATACAGTAAGCTTCCAGTTTAACACCTTTGATTTCTGGGAAGTGAGTCAGCTATCATGGGTTGCTTTCTTTGGTTGCACAGAAAGCAGCGACAAAAAGAGGAAACAGAAGAGAGAGAACAGGTTTTCCAGAGAAGTTATTCCAGAGAATACTATCCCTGGAAGTGTTCAAGGCCAGTTTGGATTGAGCTCTGAGCAACCTGTCTAGTGAAAGGTGCTCCTGCCCGTGGCAAGGGCTTGGGACTAGATGATCTTTGAAGTCCCTTACAATTAAGGCCATTCTACAATTCAATGATTCTATGATAATGTGTTTCATCAGACATAAATAGTGTGAAATTGTATTTAACTACGAACAATTTAAATTGTGATTGTACTACGGAATTCTTTTCCTCTAGAAATAGTTCTGTGATGTCTTTTATATTTCTTTACTTTCCATAACAAATTTGCTTAAGCAGCAAGTAAAATGAAAGAGAGAAGTGCATGAAATAGTGACCTTTAAATCTAATAGCATCGTTAAAAGTGTCAAATGTGGTTTCTGTTGAGTTTGAATAAGCCAATGCTGAGATAAAATCTTAATGATGTGTGATTCATTACAATTCAATGAACTGTGCAAAAGATAAGTATGGGAAAAAAATTAGCACTTTGATGTGCAGGAAATTTCCTTAGAGGGATTTATTTTCAAATAAGTTAAAGAATGCTCCATTAAACTTCTCAAAGAAGACAGAAAGCTATGCCAAGGTAACCAAATCCTCTAAGTGAGAGCAATAGAAAATAAATAAAAAAACTCTGAACACACCACATGCTTTGAAGATACATTTGTATTGAAAAACAACTTGGAAACCTTAAAATATAAATGAGAGACAGAAGTGGTAGAATAAGATCCCATTTGGAACACAAGTACTCTTATGGAAAGTATTAAAGACACTAGATTTAGATTTTCTAGTGACAGATTTCTTGGTGAAACTTTAGTCAGCAACTAGAAACCTTTCATTTACAGCAGGAGCCTAACTCCCTTACATTGCTAGAATAAATTATCTGCTTTCACTTCTAGGCTTGTGAATTCAATAAAGCAGTACTGCAGAAATGATTCTCAGCTTGTCTGCAGGCTTAAACACGTACCAATACACAGGAAAGGGGGGGATCATAGGGCTGTATCCAGAGGTTTGGTGCAGGCCTAGGGCAGGACTTGGAGTGGGTTATTCCAGGAAAGTGTCTGTTCAGTATTGCGTGCTTTGGCACACAAACAAACAAAAGACAGCAGATAGACCCTTCTTAACTTCCTGGAAGCTCATGTTGTCCCAGGGAACGTATTTTGAGTTTCTGCCTTTGCAGACTTGTGTTGAAAGTGAAATCAGGTTCAATGTTCCTGATTCACCCATCACTACTATATGAGAGGTGCTAATAAGAACAAATTTTACTGTTGGTTTACAAGTAGTTTCATGATAATTAGGGGCTCCAATTAATTTAATAACTTCTTGAGGGAATTTTGCATGTGCAGTTGAGTGCTATATACAATATGTAAGCCAAGAAATTAATTCAGACTTAAATGTCACTAGAATTGGTAAAGCAAAAAGGAAAACATCAATACACTGTAAAAGTAACTAAAAAAAGTACTCTGTGGGATACATTTGTTTCAAAAGTCATACACCAATATCAAAAGAGCTAAAGGGACTACTTCATGAGTCTGTCAGTAGTTTTAACAAAACATAGACTACATTAAGGTAAAACCTATAGCCATTAAAAGAAGATGGTGAATATCTGAATATCATTGTGTTATCATATCTGTATAAAATTACATTAGTAGCTTATAAAATGATAGTCCAAGAATCCATTATATGCTACAGGGAACTATCTTACAAAGCTTCCTGGAAATCAAACTGGCTATTAATTAAATTCAAATATGGGGTATAGGTCAAACTGGCTTACAGGTCTGAGTAAAAAGGGAGGCTGGTATCAAATATGACATACGAAAGAAACTGACTTATAATACATTGAGTAAGTGGCTGAGAGGAATCCCAAAGACACATATACAGTTCCTAGAAAATGCAGAAACTTCTTTTTACTTTTAATTTAACTCTAATGCTTATTCTTATCTGCAGTCCTATAATTTTTCTGAAGCTTTGTATCATTTTGTCTTACCCTGAGTAAAACATGTTCGCTCACGATAGAACTCTGCTTGTGAAAATTGTAATGCATTATTTAATTTCCAAGGTTAGTTTTCCTGATATTTTTTTTTAATAATAATAATATCAATGTTATACTATAACAATAATAGTGAGGCTCTATGAATTTTATTACCTCTGCTTTGAAGAGAAGCAAATGAGACTGAACCAATTGCAGAAGACCAAGTTCAGAACTTAGACCTTGCTTGGACTGATCAATAAGACTATTCAATAAGAATATGTGGGTTATGTGTTTTTTTCCCAGGAGAAAGTGAAATAATCTCATTAAAAGTCACAAATGAACTCAGGTCTCCTGTGCATTTTTAGGTTGCTGACGAGCTTAATGTAAATATCAGAGCTACTTGTAAGCCATCCATAAAGGAAGGAGTAGCAGTTGTTTCCCCTGTTTTGTCTTACCAATCAGTTGTTTGTGCGGCTGGATTTAAAGTTCTTAAATAGAATAAATATGCAGCAAGTAGAACTGATCTATGGTTTTGAAAATATACGCATCTAAAAATTACAATATTTGAATCTGGACAATGACTAGCTTGAATCAATTTCAGTATAAGCTTAAAGAACAAGAAGAAATGTGACAAACATCTATTTTGACATATGACAAACCACACAGTGTGGAAATCTGGGATATATTTATATCCAAAGGATTACTTCCTGTACAGTTTGATGATATTATTCCATCTTTACTTAAACACAGACTTACAGGGTTATTCTTAAGGACAGATGTTAAAAACAAAAAAACACATCAGGTCGATATTAATCGCTGGAAGCCAGGCTTTTAAAAGGGTTTTAAAATAATATGAGCTGGAAGGTATTCTTAGCATATTTACTATGAATGATCTTCTTGTATGGTTAAACATATTTTAGGATACAAAAGCCCTAATATCTTTCAGACAATATAACAGAAGTCATGCAGCTCCTATTTATAATTAATTTCTGGACTGAAATTTTGTCTTGGTCTACTAAAAAAAACCTGCCTAACACTTATTCATGACAGCAACATAGAAATACAAAGGAAGAGGAAATTATCAGATAAAACCCCTGCAGTTTTCAGGCCTATCAGTAGACTTTTTGAAACTCAGTCTTACCAACAAGTCTTAGAATAGTACTCTGCCTTATGTCATATCTGAATTACACCAAAATTAGTAAGATGCAATTTCCTGCTAGATTTTTGTAAGACATTTTTACTGTACTGTTAGAAAGTTGACATTCCATGCTCATCAGAGAACTAAATGCTGTAGATAGAGACTTGAGAGCTTTCTTAAAATATGATATATTATGCTACTTGATCTCTAACAAAGAGTAAAATACCATCTATCAAATTATACTACCTTATTTCTAACAAAGAATAAAACATGATATGGGTTTGTATGGTACTGATGGTATAACTTAGACACAAACCAAAAAATGTCAAGAAAAGCCCCTAAACCCCTAATAGCACAACATGACTTAAAACGATCTTGTGTGTATTGCAATTTTTCTGGACGTAATGCAAACAGAAAGAAGAACAACTGGGTATGTGATTAATGTTCATTTCTCCCATTCCTTGCCCTCTCACAAAAAAATGCACTGAAAAAAATTGTATCAGTTCTTGTGATCCAGTATTGTGGTCAAGGAAACTAAGTAAGTAAAACTCTGGCTGAGGCACTGTGTGTGGGAAGATACACAACTGTACAGGTATAAATGTGCTGAGGGCAATTCTTTCAGAAAGTTCCATGTGAGGGTCTGACACCCGTTTTTTAAAGACAAATGCTGAGCAGACCTTTATAGTCTTCTGCCATTGGCCCAGTGGCATGGGCAAATCACATGGGTCCCTGGAAGAGAAAGAAAAGTGGGCTTTACAGAAGGACTTGGGAACTTTTTGACAGAGAACAGAGCTCAGGGTATTGACCAATGACCATACCCTTAGACTTGAGAAGAAAGAATTTCTAGCCCACCACAAACTGGTAATTAACTGAATTTTTGTATGGTGAGGTAAGGCTTGCAGAGGTCAATCTTTTGTTTACAGGGCCTGAATCTTTCAAATAGTTTAAGTTACTGTGGTTAAAATTCCTTTTCAAAGTCAGTATTCATTGGCATTCCTACTGTTCTGAAAACAAGCTAGCCTTAGCTGGAAATGTTAGGCAAATCTGTGATCAGATGACTCTGTGAGTCATTAGGTTACAATCCAGAAAGGCTATGACAAAAAAGGGTGTTAGTATACTTACCTGAATCACATCTGTGCACTCACTTGGTTTGGAAACATATCAGCCCCTTAGCAAGTAATTGGAAAGGACAATTCCTTGTCTGAGATAGATGCTACAAAAGCATTACTAAAAAGACAAGCGAGAACACAATAAATTTCCTTAGAATGTCAAAAAAAGGCAAATGCAAAAATGTGCTTGCCTAATAAAAGCTCAAGAGGTAAAATTAACAGCATTTTTGGGGTACACAGATAATTAAGTATCTAATAATTAGAACTTGCAGCTGTATTTTCACAAGGCTTGGGCACTGGTGAAACTGGCGCTGTAATACTTAACTGCAAACTTCTAACCTGGAAGTTTTGTCTGAAAGGTGTCGAGTGAAAAAGCTGTTTTCATTCGAAATTGTGATGCTGAAACCACTCTCTAGTACCATGGCACCCAGGTTTACTTGCTCCTTAGCTAGCACTTTAATAATTACTTTTTTTTCTCAGTATATCTTTGCTTCTGTTCTTCTTCCGTACGGTAGGGTGAGTGGCAGACCTCAGACCCCAGCTGCAACACTGTAAACCCTCTGAAACCTCCTTGGATTTAACTACAAAAGTTGAGAGTTGACTCTTCAAGAAGCAGATGTGTATGTCCACCAATGGACTACCTTAAAGTACTTTCCGTGTAATTTTGTCTAACAAAATGCTGGTTTTTCATCTGAGTGACAATTTTTCGGAGACGTAGAGGAGTTCCAAGAATTGGAGAATTCTTGGAAATCACTGAAAGCTTAGTACGTTTAGGTTTTTTTTTTTTTTTTAATCAGGTGATGGGAGCTGTGTCACTCCTGGCAGGCTGTCCTGCCTCCTCGCAGCCGGAGCGCTTGCCCTCAGCGCGGCTCGTGTGGTGACAGAGGCGGCGCCGGGGCGCCCTTTGCTCACCGGCCTGGCAGGAAGGGACACTCGCCCGGGCTGGGCAACACGGGACGCCTGTGAAGCGATGCGCTGGCCCACACAGCGCTCCGCAGCCGAAGCCCTGCCTGCGGGCTTCCCAGTGACTCCTCAGGAACTATGCGGCCCGGCCAGACCGCCCTGAGCCGCGGCGCGGGCGCGGAGGGCGGCGGGCGCAGCCGGCGCGCCCAGGTGCGGCCGCCTCCTGCGGCAGGGAGGGCGCTCCGCGGGCGCGGCCTGCCGGGGAGCAGCGCGGGGGTGGGGTGGGGTGGGGTGTGGGGCCAGCCGGGCAGGAAGGAAGGAAGGAAGGAGGGAGAGAAAGCAAGCAAGAAAATGAGCGAGCGAGGAGCCGCAGGGAGAACTGAAAGTTGAAGCAATCTAAAGCCCTGCGCTTCCTTCCTCTGCCTCCCTGTCCCTGTCAGCCACTTTGCCGGAGGTAAGGCGGCCTCGGCGGGCGCGGGGTGTGCGGGGTTTTGGGCAGGCTCTGGGAGATGCTGCTGCTGCGCTGGCCCGCAAGCTGCCGAGCGCCCGGGGCTGGTCCCACAGGAGCGACACATGGCCAGGCCGGGATCGGACCACGAACGGCAGGCAGGCAGGTAGAAAATAAGGCGTGCATTGCTCTCCGTCTTCTTTATAGCTTCCATAGTTTCAGCGATTTGTACGTAAACGTCACGCTAAAGAACAGTGCTTTGCTATTGTGTATTTATTTACTCTGTGAGTTGTTTTTGTCAAATCAGACGTGAACAGACCTCATGTTAGCTGCTGTTATATACCTGGAAGTTTTATCAGAAAATTTAAGAAAGTCGAAGAAGCTGTAGTACGTCCTGGATTCTGGAGAATACGAAGTGAATGGTAAAGCACCCGAGTGCTTTGCCGAGTTGCCACAGCAACTTCCCAAAGTTCCAATTCCACCTTCAGTTTGCTTATTCATGCCGTGCAGTTTCTTACTCCAGCGACTTTGCGAGTTGTTCCACTGGAATTTCTTGCAGTATAAGGCTTGACTCCGAGGTAACGAATGTTGCAGAACCTTTTTCTAGAAGGCAAGCACACTGAAATAAACCAAAAAAAAAAAAAAAAAACTACCCAAAAAAAAACCCCAAACAAACAACAGAAAAAACCCCCAAGAAACAAAACATCAAAAAAACAACAAAGAAACAGTTTGACAGAAGATGTAATTAAAGTAATTTTGTAATCATCCACTAGGTTGACCTGTGCTTAGTAACTTCCTTGTATTGGTAAAGGCAACAGTTCTATAGGAGTTCTTGCAATCAATCAATATATATATATATATTTTTACTTTTTTTAAAAGCAGTCAGTATGCTGATTGTATAATGAAGGTTTTGGAAAAGATCTTTACAGTGTTTTGTATGTTAATCTTGTCAGTTTGTATGGAGTCAATTGCAATACAAAAATGAAATTCACTACTTGCAGGTTTCGTTCTGCTCCTTGGTAAGACCTGTTTTACTGTTTTATTTTGCTGGGGTTTTTTAAACATATTTATTAGGCTCTTAATCTAGTATGTGGTTTAGCAGAAGTTGGGAGCAAGCCTGAACTTGCTTGTGTTTGTTGAACAGATTGCTCACAGCATGATTATCTTGCCATGTACTTTTAAAGGTTTGACAGTTTCTTCAGGCTTGTATCTGTATTGATATTAAAAAAGGGGGAAAAAAAAGCCCACTTGAGTGTTTCTGTCTTCACCTATAATCTACTGTTCACACATTTTATTATTAAAATTTGTATTGCTTGCTTGCTTCAACAAAGATTTGTCTGTCTCCCAGTCAATTTTGTCTTCAAGACTTTTCTATTTGAAAAATTGTAGAATGAAAGAATTTTAAAATCAGTAGAAATAGCTTTCCAGAATGCTAGATGCAGGTGCTTGCCCTCCATGTGAGGAAGGGTTCTGAGAGTTAAAATTGCCATTTTTCTTTGATGGTATTTAGCTGTCAGTCTTAGTAAAAGAAAAGAACTGTTAGGCCACTCTGAGTTTTTTTGCCACTGCTTGTCTAAGTCCCTTCCATAAAATGTGAAAAAGAAGAAATTGACAATTAGCTTGTAAACAAGTGTGAGAAACATCTTCTTTGAAAGAAAGGTGGATGATCCTATAGAAGGCTTGGGGCGTGCAACACACATTGCAGTTCACCCCCTGCTGAATTTTTTTCTTAGACGAAGAGCCCAGATAGTTTTCCTTGTATTGCTTTTTGCACATAGCAATATAGGTGTTTTGTCCCTATTTTGATAAAATAGAATGGTCAGGTGTCTTCCAAGAAGTGTGTGTTTTTTTTTTTTTGGTTTTTTTTTTTTAATAACCATTATAGCATTTTCCTATTTTAGCATCCATGTTGAGAATAGTGATTTTTGTCTTGGTTACGCTACTTAGGAGAATATAATATTACAACAAGAATCAATTTTATTTAAGAAAGTTCAAATACCCCTGGTATTTTTTGTTTCTTTGTTGTTTTTTTTTGGGATTTTTTTTGCTCTTTATTTCCAAGTGGGAAAAGTCTATTTTGCCTTGCTTCTGAGAAGAGGTTTATTTTTCAGAATATATGCAACCATGTGGACTAATGTTGAACAAATGCCAGATTTGTAGTGGTAGAAATATGGATGTGAAAGAGAATGAATGTATTTGTACAAATTTGTATATGTCACTCCATTTCTAATGCTGCACATTCTTTAGGGTTTATTATAACTTACTTTTCAGTCAAGGCTGAGGAGGAGATTAAATTATTTTTTAAATTGATAAAAATCATATCAAAGAGTAATGAATAAGGTGGTCCTTGTGTTCTGCATTTCTGTATACTTGAGTTCACACCTTATAAAACATTTTAAGAAGTTACTACATATTTATGTTCTAGCCTGCAAAACACTCGCCAGTGTGTGTAGATTTGTTTAGCTGTTTGTTACATTACCCTTTGTGTAAGTAGTGGAACCAAATCAGTTGTCAGCATAAACCCTTGCTCAGACCCACAAAATATGTGATCTTAGTGGTATTTAACCAGTTGGATAGTTAGGCCAGATCTATAGCAAGTCTTCAGAAATCTTGAAGGATACACTGATAGCTTCTGCCATCGACAACTACAGAAACAGAAAGTAGCTTTGGGCTTTATCTTCCAGCACTGTTGGCATTTTGTGGGCAAATTGTCTTCGTCTCAGCAAGAAGTTCCTTCCTTTCTCTGCTACGTGCTTTGTTCATAAAATACATAGCAAAACATAATCATTCTTACAGATTTGGAAGCAAAGTTTGTTCTGTGCTAGGTAACCCTTCGAATTGGTATGTGGTTTCTACAAAGATGGGTTAGAATCCAAATAGCTGAGTTCCTGAAGTAACAACACTGGAGGTGTTCCAGAATGAGATGTAGGCAAAGCTATTGCATGTAGAAAAAACAGGATTAAGATAGAGAAGAGAGAGTGGTATAAATAAAAAAATAAAGAGTGTGTGGGTATAAATACATACGTTTATATATAACTCATATGTATTTATTTATAAATACAGAGCTAAAGCTACTTTCCCAGGTGAATTTTTTGGTTATTATGAAAGGTGGAGGGATTGATAAGATGCTACTGTCTGAAAATGAACACTAACACCTTAGGGAAAAAATAGCCAAATGCTACCATGAAACCCAGAACTGTCAAGGAAGGTGGAAATGGCTGAGATAACCAACTGCAACTTTGAAAGCCTTAGTATATGCTAACACTGTAGGGGTTTTATATACCTGAATATGTGTATGGTTTGGCTGTTGTTTTTTGGTGTTTTTCTTGTTTGCTTATTTTTATTTATTATTTTTTTCTTTTGTTTGTAGTCTGTTTGACTGTGTTTTCTATTTAATTACTGGGTATCTGAAAGACTATTTTCTGGCCCATACAGTACTTGTCTGACAATTTTTTCACCAATAAGAAATTTCTGTACTAATTTTTTTTCATTCTGTGCTCAGAATCTGAGAATATATATTCAGCTTGTTAAGAGACTATACATTTACGTTTTCCAGGGTTTAGAGACGGGTGGAGACCACACTATTGAATTTTATCCTTTATGACTAGAGGCTGCCATGAAAATTTTGAGGAAACGCTGAGTTTTCAAATTTTTAAAGGAATGATGAAAGTTTATATAAGCATGCAGGTTAGCCTGGGACAAAGGTAATTATTTATAGTGGATTGTTAGTAAGTTTAGATCAATCAAACACTTTTTGAATTTAAATGACTTGAGAATCTTTAATTGAGGGTTAACTCCATAATAAAGTTAATTTCTCCTGAGAGGTTGATATCTGAATGACCTATAGAGTTGTCTCTCTAAAAGGTTTTAATTGTATCCATTTGTTATTCGAGATAAGTCACTTCTCAGACTTGTGGGTTTGATAAAAATATATCCAGAAAAACGAAGCTAGAGACTAGAGAGAATCCAATGATTTATTTTAAATGAAGGAAAATTTTTAGTAAGTATACTGTAAAATATAAGTTTGCTCATCTCCTTTTTTTTTTGTTCTTATTATGTCACATACATGTTTACATGATGTAGGTATGAAGAGTCTAGTTTTTTCCTTGATTTTGATTACCATTTTATGAAAGTGTGGGAGTAATGAAGATATTTACAAAATTTTGCGAGAAAAGGCATCCGGTGATCGAGATAGTTACTTCATAATTTATTTCATAATCATAAGAAAGTACAATTGCCAGTAGCAGTGATAGCAGCCGTGCTTCATGCAGTACATTATTTTAAATTTAGATTTATCTGTATGTGGCTTCGGGTAATGAGGAGGGGCATACATATTTATTTATTTATTTATTTATTACTACCTTGCTGAATAATGACTTAGATATTCAAAAGACAGAGGAATCTTACGGGAAGACGGTTCATCCTTTATTCAAGAATTGATGCAGTAAAAATGTAGGCAATGTTTTAACCTTCCATTCTAGATCATAAGTACAGCATTTTTTGTCATGAAACATACGGAAGAATGAGGTATCAATGCCTACTACCACAGAAAAATGCTGGGCATAAGATTTCTACTCTTTCTAAATGCTACTTAAATTTGATGCTCTTCCACTGAAGCTGATTTTTCTCTTCCAGGCTGCTTAAGGCTAGTGCCTGCATGCCAGGACAGCTGCTACAGTCAGCAGGTTTCCCTGAGGCCAAATCTACAGAAATAGAGAGGTGAAAAAACCTGTTGTTTTTGAGTGTTGGTGATCTTAAACCTTCTTTTAAGGTTTTAAGAAATATGATTTCAGACTGTTACAAACACCTTCAAAAAAGTACCATCTGGGTTTTGTAAATTATGAATTTAGATATGGCCCTGAAAGAAAGAATAACTCAAGTGGATGAAATATGGAGTGTAAGAGGTTTGTTGCAAAATACTAAGGAAAAACTCATGGACAGCTAGAACTTGCCTATGGGGTCATGCCTTTTTTTCTCTTTGTGTCCAAGGGAAAACTGCTTCCTTGTCGGAGTTGAGATGCTGGTGGTTACCTGTTTCCTGTGTTCCTGCAGGACACTGTTTGAAGGGCTTGATGTACTGTTGCAAACCATGTTATTGAAGATAGTACTTGTTCAGTTGAATTCTCAGTTGAAGAGGGCTTGAATGCTCAGTTTACATAGAATGCTTTAGGCAGTCATTTTTCCTTTGTTCCATTTCAAGTGTGTTTCTATGCTAAAAAGATTTTGAGATTGGATGACAAGGGAGTAGAAGCCCTGTTCCATAATTAATTGGTGCTAATGTGGAAATAGGAAAGCTTTAGGTTCCAGTTGTGGTCTTGAATAACTCTTTTTCTCCCTGATATCTAAGTACTGCGTAATAAGAGGGTGTGTGTAGGTAAATGGTTCATCTCTTAACTGTTCATTTTAATGTTTAATTACTAGGAGTATGTGTTTTAAGTCTGTATTACTTGTGCTGAGACTTTGATTTTGCTATTTTCTTCATATAGGCTAAGATAAAAGGATGGGTTACAATTGTTGAAATTATTGTATACCAACAGTTAGAACAATTCAAGTGACAGGGAGTCTTTCACAATTTTATTCAAGGTAATTGTGAGGTTCAGGTGAGAATTTTTTTTTATGTCCTTTTTCTTTTCTGTGTGTTTGCAGTCTTTCAAAAAAAATCAGTTTGAACTGAAGAAACTTGAAGAGGTGTTGTGAGGAAACAGGTGTTTTCTGCTGGCTGCTGGATACCAAATTCAAGAGCGTTTTCTTGCTGGTGAACATGCATACAACCTGACTATTTCTACATGACTGTGTGGGACAATATGAAATGAAGTCATGTCATCCACAGGCAATGGCACTGATATTGAAGAATTTTTGGTCAACATTAACCTTGCACAGTATCTTCCTAACTTTAAAAAATATGGCTATAACAGTGTGACAGATTGTGTGGGAATAAATAACAATGTGCTTCAGCAAATGGGAGTGTTACCTACAGGGCATCGCAGAAGGATTCTTAAGCAGTTAGACAGTCTTTTGAAAACTCAAGGAAGTTACTTTTTCCGTGAAAATCTAAAATTCAAAGACTTGAAAGGTTTGGAAGAAAAGCAATATTCATCCTCAGATCAGGAGTCTCCTGTAAGCAGTTCAAGTTTAGATGGGGCTGATGTGATACCTGCAGCATCATCAGAACAACTTCTTAAAAAATCTTATCTTAATAAGGAAAAGTTTGAATTTGCAGAGGAAAACTCAATGGAGGCAAATGATGAAAGCTTTACAAATTTGGATTTTTCCAGGTTATACCAGAATTCAGACAGCTTAGTAAAAGCTGTCAGTCAAAGCAGAAATATCAAGATGAATACTCAGCCAGATGCATCACTGACAGAAACTGCTGCATACCAAGCTGATGAGCACTTGACTGGCC
This sequence comes from Cyanistes caeruleus, assembly GCF_971803275.1. NCBI lineage: Eukaryota > Metazoa > Chordata > Aves > Passeriformes > Paridae > Cyanistes > Cyanistes caeruleus. The sequence goes on along the minus strand of NC_141705.1, from coordinate 21,990,740 downwards.
CTTTGGTGTTTCGTGATCCTCCTTCATTTGTTCGTTCATGTGAGACAAAATGCAAGGAAAACAAACATCAGAGGTTTGCAGATGAGGGTGATTTTATATCTGATAGTAGACCGGATTCTTCATTCTATAAGTTTAAAGGGGAAATGATAGACAATGACTTATATGATTCCTGTACACTAAACTGCATGAAAGTATTTCCAAGAGCAAGCCGATCTTTTATCTTAAGGCATCGACCTGTACCAGAAATTCCCGAATCAAGTAAAGTTCAATCTTCATCAAGGTAATTGCTGTTCATTACTAATGAGAAATTCCTGTCATGGTAGAATTTACAGATTAGGGGTTCTTGTTTTTTTTTTCTTTCTTTCTTTCTTTTTTTTTGTTGTTCTTTTTTTTTTTGGTGTGGATTTTTTTAATATGCACTGTAAAATAGACTTGATTTGATGTGAATGTTGCCGAGTTAGTTGAAGAAAGATTAAGCTTCAGTGTAATTTAAAGGCAGAAATGAGTGCAAAGAGAAATTTTAGAACACTGTGTCCTTATAACCTCCCATGTTTTCTCTGCATCTACATATTAATAAATAAAGGAATCTTTATTGCTTTTGATATAACTCTTAAGAACAACTATATAAAGCAGAAGCAAGAACTTGCTTCAAGATGGCTTTTGGGTTAATTTCTGAACTGGTAGTCATTTAATTCTTATCTTTGGAGAATGAAGGCAACCATTTATTTATATTATGTGTTGGCTTTTGCTGGTGGTCTCATAACAATAAAAACTTAACTTTTAATGATATTTCAGGTATGAAAATATTTTTGAGATATTCCAGCAGGGGAAAACAACAGTAGAAAAAGGAGGAAAAATAAGACAATAGATGTGAAAGGTTTTCAGAGTTTATGGAATCATTGAATTTGTTTCTAAGTATTCAAGTGATGTGACTATGTATTTTTCTTCCTTCAAAATGGTTGAGTTCATAATGTGAATCCACAAATTACTGAGTGGCACTTATTTTCTTGAGAAACATTTGTTGTAGCTTGTCTTGGAAAAATATGATAGATGTTGAGAAAAATATCTGCTGTTGGGACTTAATTCAAGACCTATCTTAATAAAAGTATAATTGTTTGAATGTTAAAAAGAATACAATACAGTATTACAGTCTGTAAGCAAAAAATGTCTCCATAAATGTTAATTTGTAATATTTTTGGATCTATTAAGTAAGTTTTAGTTTTCATGCTGGCTAAGTATCTTGAACAGAAGAAAAATTAATGCAAATGTGTATGCAAAGTTTTGTTGGTGTAGCCATATCCAAATCAGTAGATTGCATTTATTTTAGTTTCTAAAAAATTTTGAACCACAAGATGTGCCCAGAAGGGACATGTCTGCGAATGTTTTGTATTTATCTTGGGTTTTTCATCTGCATATCTCAGCAGTTAGAAACATGTCGAGTTTATACATGCTCTAAATGCAGGGGTTTCCCAGCATTTATAAGTTTTTTTAGATTACCAAAAGAAGTCAAAATTAATCTTGTAATACAATTGTTTGAACGGGTGGAGAGGCAAATATTCCTTGCAACAATTAAAGAATTTTTTGTGTGCCTCAAAAACTGCTTCATTGGTGTCTTCTAAATGACAAAAAAATTGTGATCATTGAAACTTAAGTATATATATCTTTCAGTGAGGAACAGATTTATGTTAACTTTTGTAGAGTGATTATCCCTACTTCATTTAATAAGGTTGTCTCTCTCATGCTGAGTCAAAATGGGATTCTTAACCTAAAAGATAATAATAACTACACACTGAAGGAGTACTCTTACTGTCTCTTTTGAGAAACGATCATCCAGTTGAGAGAATGTGCTGTATTTGTAGTCTTCCCACCATCGGAGTCAATCCTCCAAATCCCAGTCTGTTAGTGATTGGTATGTGACTGGGTCACGAACTTCATTACCCACGTTTCTTTCCTTGGTCATTATACTTCAGTTATAGTAATAGGGAAATCCTGAGGGATCAGTCTGTCTGCTGAAGATCGAGGCTAAACAAGAACTTCAGAGCAGAACTTAAAACTTCGCAGAAACATTCTTGATAACCTTGCTGACAACCTTTTCATAGGGGCAGAGAACTAATACAGAACTTGAAAATGGCATTGTGGAAACATCTTTAGCCTCAGGAAAGATTGTGTCTTTCTCACAGAATCACATAAACAGAGCCTCAGCTGGCCTTACTGACAGATGCTGGTTTCATTCTTACCACATTCTATAAAGGCTGTTCCACAGAGGCAGAGAAATCCTGCCGAAATCTGGGAAACTCAGCATTTCCTTCTAGTCATTCATGGATATTAGTCATTAAATTTTTATGCAAAGAATACTTTTCTCATCACCTCTTATGTGCCTTTAGCACAGAAAGTTCATACAGTGGGTCTCCTTGTGCCCCAAGGTAGGGCTATGGCCATGTAATTTTTTATTACTAATAATGCGCTTACCTGCCTTGCAATTTTATCTGTTTCCCCATGCCTCACTTCTGCTCCTGGTTCTTTCCTGTAACAAAGCATGCTGGAAGCTGAAAAGACACTACAGCATTTTAGAAGTTGAAAATACTTTGGGTTTATTTCTTTCTTGAATTATGGCACTACAGTGTGCCATCACTGTATTATTGCGTGGTGCAGAATTCAAAAAAAAAAAAGAAAAGAAGTGTCAATTACACAATTTTTCTTAATGGTGGAGTTACTGTACAGATTTTGGTACTGGTTTTTGTTGTTCAGTATTGATGTGTAGTTACACTAGATTATTTTCAGCTTGACTTTTCTGTATATCATTATGAGGTCTCTGTTATTGGAGAATTAGTAAAGATCGGTCAAAAGGTGTTTAAAACCAAAAAGTGAACAACTGAAGGTTTTTGTAAGACAAAATAGTGAAAGTATTGCAATGGATGGAGCTAACCACTAATGTGTCCATAGGACAAGATTAAAGATAATTAGTTTTGAAATAGCTTTAGAAGCTTTGGATGATGTCAATTAGCAGTTTCTCTTCTGTGAAATAGTTACCATTGCATCATTCCACAAAAGAATCTGTTCAAACAAAAAGCTGAAGCAGATTTATAACGTGGTAGATCTGATTTTTATACAGAGTGATACACAGATAAAATTTCAGACTGATGAATTCTATAATTTTTTTTAGATTTTTTTCACGTCACCCATCTATGTTACCTGTGTTGTGCTGTAGTGTGGTTGTTCTGATTCTTCATTAAGAGAAGTAAGAAAAACTAGACCAAAATTCTGGGAAACATCTTGAATATGGGAGAAGATACAAATAAGTAAAATAGGTAATGGTGCTTGGCTTGAGCAGGCATCATTTGTTTTCTGTAGCTGGCAGATCCTGTAGTTGGAATTTCTTACTTGGTGCTGATATCCTTTAGACTCCATTTCTTAAGCTGGTCAAGATTTCTAATGAGGTGCCAAACTGGTGTTGCTGTTTATCTCTGCTGTATTCTGCCACACAAAATAAATGTTTTAGAAGAGAGAAGCTTCTCCCTCTCTTTTCCCGTGGTAAAGTATCACTATTACTTTACCTCTTCTAGCAGTCTATGAACCTCAAAGTTTTAACACAGCATGCTAGAGCAGTTTTGATATGTTTGCATTATGGGAGGGTTAGGTCTTGAGATAGATAGAAAAGAAAACATGTCTTGAATGTTTGAAAACAAAAGCTGCTTTCATTTAAAACACTCAGCAGATGAATGCCAGTAAAGACTTGGAAGCACTGACTGCTTGCACTGACTTCCCTCCCTCACTTTATTTGCAAGGTGACAGGAATATATTGAATAAACCAGCTTGGTGCAAAGTTCTGTGCCAAGGTTTAGGTTTCTAGCCTTTCAGTATTTAGCAAGACCAGTCACTGCCTCATCACATCCTTTCATCCTGTTTATGCATAGTACGGGGTGTTAGAGAAGTATATGTAGCCAGAGCTGCATCCGGTACCTCTTAATATATGAAAACAGGGAGTCTTAATCACCACAGTTGTAATAAAGTCAACATTTAATTATAATTGAAATTATTATTACATCTTTGAAAAATTGGCACACTTTGTCATTGGCAGACTGCTTGCACTAACCTTTCATTAAAGAGCAATATAAAGAATATCAGTCTTCTTTGTTTGAGGTACTCAGTTTTTGAATTGAAAAAATTCAAGAGAGGATCTTTTGCTTCCTGAAATGGCTGAGAAAGTCATAGATGAATATAATTACAAAATTTTTTTTTCACTTTTTTTCCTCCAAAAGATGTCCTCAGTATTTTTCTCCCTTTTAATCCAGATATTTAATTTGTACAACAGCTAGCTTACTATTCTAATAAGCACTGACAAATTATTATTTTATAGCTTGCACTGTAGGTTTTTTATGACATAATCTTGCAAGCAGATATTCAAAGTGAGCTCATTTATTTTTTATCTTGAGGCAATTTTTAATTTATATTATTTATAAATTTGCTTTTCAGAAGTTGTCAATAGGTTATATTTTTGAATGCTGGAAAAAAAGACTATAGTTTTCTTTTTAGCAGGATTTTGTGCCACGTATACAAAAATGTAGGTGCATGATCAAAAAGAATACACAAATCCTGAAAAGTATAAGGATTAAAAAAAAAGTGTGGGGTATTTTTTTGTTGCTGTTGTTTTTTCAATCTGACTGGTTATTTTTCATTACCTGGTGAAATTATCCATCTACTGTGAAACTAAGCAAATTACTCACTGTTTTACATAAGGAAAGCCTCCATAATTTTAAAAGCTCTTTGAGTTGAAGCTGTTCATATGTGAGTCTTAATTTAGTTTAATGCTGCTAATACCCTTCAAAAGATACCAACCTAACAACAAAAAATCTGATCTGTGTTGAAATACACTAGGTTAGGTTTTCGGGATTTTTTTAAGCATATTAAGTTCTTTAAAATAAGGTTCATAAAAACACGTGAAATTAGTTTGCTAATGGAGCTTCAAAAGGTGTAACTACGTGAATTTCAGTAAAATGTTTGGTGAAATACAGGCTTTTAAAGTATTTGCTGTGTATTTATTGTAATTATGACTCAGGAGAGTAGGTGATTATATATGGGAACTAGGCCGTGATTCACTTTCACTGGCCTAATTTACCCTGTGTTTTCTAAATCCAGGATTTTATAAAGTAATCTTTGGGAACTTAGTTTGTGTTACCTGGATAACATTTAAAATATCAAGTAACTTTTTAAAGTGAGGCTTCTATCTTGAATTAAATAAATTTTTTGAAAGAGATTTAAGCATGAAGCAAAAATTATGTGAAATAGTAGTTCATAAATGTCTGCCTTCTGTCACGAAGAAACATCATTTTGTAGTTAGGAGTAATTCAAGTTTGGCTTCATGGGATAGTAGGTTTAAAGTTCTAAATGTAGCTTATCTTAATAAAGTTTCTCAATATGTTAAATGGGGAAACAAAAGTTAGGAGATTAATATTTTTAGTCAAAGATAATTGGCTTTAAAAGGTGGAGGACCCACAAACTGTTAGGAAAACCAGTAAGGATCTTACATGGCGTTTATCAGCCTCAGAATATCCTATAAGGATACATAAGAACCTTTAGTACTCTTATTTTAAGCAGAGAAAATATAGTTAAGAGGAAAAATGCTAATTTTGTTAATGGGTGACTTCAGAGCTTGACTGAAAAGACCTCTAATACAAACTGATGGACTAGTGAAGGTGGGTTAGAGATTTTTAAATTCTGATTATAAAGCTATGTTCTGATTATAAAGCTATCTTGGCCTGAAATATTAATACTAGCAGTAATATTGCAGTATACTTGAAATTAAGGAAATACACAGGGCCAGCCCACCACAACAACTTCTCTGCTGTTCATGGAGATCTATTCTTACCCATGTATAAAATGTTTAGGGGTTCTCACAGGCAGTTGCAATGCCATTTACGCCTTGGTTTTAAAACTTTGTGGGGAGAAATAATTCACCTTAGGAAATCAAAACCTTATGGCAATTTTTTTTTCTCAGTGGTTGGGAGCATGTTTTGGCTGGATTCTCAGGCCCCTTATGAGTTGAATGTTAAAGTAGATTTGTATAATGCATCCTTTCTAAAATGCAGTAATTGGTAGTCATTGTGAAGGAGAAGGGAAAACTCTGGGAACTCCATTCTTCAAGCAGTCTAAAGGTTTTTAAGGTCACTTCAGAATTAAAAAAACCCAAATTTGGGATGTCTGCTAGGATCAGAGAAGTATTCAGTGTCATAAGGGGAGGAAAACAGATTGTTGTGTGACTTTTAAAATAAATCAGAAGTTTTCCTACTTTAAAATTTATTGTTTCTGTATTTTTTATATAATTTTAATTGTGTAACATGAGATGGTTTTGCTTATTTTCTGGGAAATTTCAATTAATGTTTTCATTCTGTGCTTTGTTTTGTTCAAGTTCCCTTCAGAGAAGAAGAAATATGGACCTTGTAAATACTTCTTGCACTGGGAGGCAAATTTCACAAAACAGTGAGTTAAGCATGCTCATATTTACAACTTGAATATTAAAGAAAAAGAAACATTGTACTGATTGTCTGAAATAAGTATTACTTATATGTGTTAAGAAATATTGGACATCTCAAACGTCTAGAAGAATTGATTTATGTGATAGCCGAGTACTTAATCACTTCTGCATTTTTACTTACTTTTGATTATGACCAAATAAAATAAAAATAAGAAAATCTAGTCTTTATGCTCCATCTATTTTAATACACTTTTTCCAGATTTTTTTAAGCAGAGTTACCTTTTTGAAAGATATAAGGAGTGTATTGCTGACTAATGCTGCTTAATTTATTTATAAGTGCTCATAGCTCCAGGAAACAACAGGAAATTTATTGTATTAAATAGTGTACTGAAGCGTTAAGAAGTCTTGTGCAGTCAGCTGGAAACGTGTTTCATATTCGAAAAATATGTTTTGTTTGAACTTCTGTTTATTTATTTCAAGCAAGTACTTGGTGACAAAATGAAGATTGTGCATGAAAGACTTGTGTGGTTATTTATGTTTGGTGTTTTTTTAAAGTTAGAATAAAGAACACTTTGGCACTATTGCTTCTTAGGTTAGACAGCTCAAGTTTTTTTTATTTTAACTTGATGTAGGGTAGGGTAGAAGAAAATGCCTGTATGCAAGTTATATTCAGATTACATAATAATAGTGATAATGTCTGTGGTGAAAAGAAGGTACCTGGAGTTCACTTAGAATTAGGACATTGTTTCTTGGTCCTCGAAGTTTTTTCTGGGAAGGACAGAGAAATTGCAAGCTGAAAAATCTGTGTCCCTTGTTGATTTTATTATGACTTTAGTAGACCATTTGTGACTCACAGTAGAGCACTGACTGTTTTTATGTATTTATTTACTTTAAGATACTTTCATGGAGGAAAAGCCACCCATTATCTCTCCATATGGGGAAACCTTTATTTGTGACAACGCTAAAGATACTAAAGTAAGTTGAGAAGCCTGAATATATATAGTCTGTCTTCACTTTAATCTTCATGCTAGGTATTTCATACCGGCTTTAATTCTTTTTTTGTCTTGTGCTTTTTTAGATGCCAATACTTTTTCTGTCTTTTTAGGTATATGCAAAGGGTTTGTGAGGACTAATGACTTTTGTGCATAATTGAGGTTAAGTTGTTGAAATTTGAAACTTAGAATTTACTAAGAAGGGTAAGAGTGTTTTTTTTCTCATCTGAGAATTGCAGATCAATTCTGGGCATCTCTACACAGACTTTTGCATATCCTGTGAAAGCAGCTTGCACATTAGGTTAGGTGATATGATCGTCACATTTGGCCTTGCCCTTTTTCAGTTCCTGTATATGAAAGCTCTCAGGACTTCTTGCGTGATATTTTTCATGCATCTCCTAAACTTGCTGTGTACCCAGAAGTCACTTTTCTTTTAGGATTCTATGAAGTGAACGTTTTTGTTGGGGTCAGTAGTTGATGATGTAAATGCCACAGGTGACATGTGGACAGACTTCTGAATCACGTGGAGGGAGATATGGGAGGTAAATTGGCTAAGTGAGGCATCTGCCAAATGCCATGAATTTACAGCTCCTGCTTCTCTCTCAGCAGGAAGTACATCAGAAATTGTTGGTTCTGTGATTACTTATACTTTTTCCAGCCAGTCTCAAGCCACAGAATTAAAGATAACAGAAAAATCTTCTCCTGGTCTTCAATCTAAAGTTTCTTTTTCAAACTATTGTAAACTATTGACTAAATTAAAAACTACTCAAATGTATGTCTAGGGTTTTTCTTTCTCCCATTCTAATTTCTTAAGAATTGATCAAGAAGAGTAAATGGTTCAAATTCCATTTTCTAATGAGAGTAGTTTTATAGGAATAAAAATAATCTCTTTTTGATAAATACTTTCTTTTGAAAGTATACTATGCCTTTTTTTTTGTCATTGGCTTTTTCACACAGTACACATAAAATCCTACCTTGTTTTTCCTTCTTCTTCTTACTATGTGCATGCAAAGCTGACTTTTGAGTGTTAGCTTTCTTTCCTTGAATGCAGTGTCTTGTCTGTCCTAGTTATTGTTGTCTGTGCCAATGTCTTTAAAAATTCAAAATTTAACTTCTTTGTAATTACTTCAATGGTTTAAGCTGATTTTCTAAAAAATGTTTCCTAGCCCTCTTGTCACTTCTTAGCATTATTCTGTGCATTTCATTGAAATGGTTGTTTATGAAAAAGCATACCCAGTAAGGTTGTCAGCACTCTTTCTTATCTTACAAAGGCACAAAGTACAAAAATACCATGCTGTTAAACTGAATCAGCTTCTTGAAACTAAATTGCTATTTTGCTGGTTGTAGAATCATGGTTAATGCAGTATATTTTAACATCCTTTACCAGATCTGAAGATTTGGATTTTAATATCACTTTCATATATGTGAACAGTTTCTTTTATTATGTTTATTACATGCCTGTTGGAAACTTCGTAGCTGACTTTAGTTCCATTAGCACTTAATTTTGGACAAAGGTCATAAAGAAGAACGATAGACCAAACATCTTGAGATACATTTCACCTTCAGATTTTTTTCAGCACAAATATCCTAGGAAGAAATAAGACTATTTAGATAACACGGTGAAGTATTTGAGATTTTAGAGGTTGTTACTGCTGCTTCATGTTAAGTCATGAGAATATAGTTTGTCCATATAGAATAAGAGGTGTCAAGTTGTTACACTTACTGACTGAGATTTTTTCTAAGGGCTTGTATGTTAGCCATCACCCTTCTTTTTGTTTCATTGGTGTAAAGAAAAGGCTTCTGTAGGCTTTTATGAAGGGAGTGCCTGTAGAAATAGGTAATGAGTCACTACAGACTGGAAGGGGAATGAAGGTTATAAAGAAAATACGCCTTTGATTTGGGTCAGGAAGAAAGATAAATTGGAACAGAAACCTGAAGGGCAACCTGAAGAAGGAACTTGTTTTTTTTAATATTGATTTAAAAATAATGCAAAAATCCAAGCGTCTTCCAAATGTTTTATTGTTGTATCTAACTAAAAGAGTCAAGTATATTAGAAATCTTTCAGAGGAAGACTGAATTCTAATAAGTTTAGGCCTCACGAGTGAAGTACTGGCTTTATTTCTTGCTGTAGACAGACTAAATTAAATATGCAATCTGAGCTTGGTAAATGGTGTGAGCTCCTGAGCATTGGGATGATGTGGAAGGCTGGCCACATGGCAGGCTTTACCACTTGAACATGAGAAGCCTTAGTATTTTAAAAGGAGGAATTTATCTTCATGGACCTATTGCAAAGTTGTGTTGCCAGACCATGATTCAAGAATCAACCTGACAACTGTGTGACATTACCTTTAATAGACTTAGGTGGTATCTCCCAAGGAAGATGCCTCTCCTCAATGGCTTTGAATCTTCATTTAATGTAAGCTCAGTCCTGATACCCTTCATGCAGTCTTTTAGTGTTCAGGCTTCCTGTCTTGCTATTGAAATCAGAAAGACTACCTGTCAGAAAAAGCTAAAACCAGAAATGCATCTGAATTACTTTCTGATTAAAAGTTGAGGGTTTTTATACAGGCCTAAGAGTAGGCAATTCCATCTGTCTGGGATCCAGAAGCCATATTTCTTCCTTAAAAATAGGTGCTTCCTGTGCATAAGAGCAGTATCCATGTAGAAGAAACGCTTCCCTCTATAAATGTGTCTACATGAGAAAATGCTGCTGTCTTTGTATAATAACTCAGAGACTTGCAGGAGGTGGGGATTTTGTCTTACATTGAGCCTGAGCATCTTGTAAGGTATTCCTGTAAAGAGGACAGTGCAAGTGCTTGGGTTTTAATTTATTTGAAATGGACTTTTATGAGCAAATAGAACTTCCTTTACCCACAACCTGTCTTCATTTGTCAGCTTTTACATTTTAAATTCTACTGACTAGAGAAATGCTTTTTTTAGTTGTTGCTTGGAAGTTACCTGTCTTGCTGAATTCACTTGCTCAGGTACTGAAGATTATGAAGTGAGCACAAGCAGGATATCATGCTGTTATTGTAGTGGGTCATGACAGTCAGGAAGAGGTCCTATCATGTAGCTTCAGGGGATATGGTTTGCAATTGTTTGCTTATAAACAAATGAAGATAAAGGATACTGATTATTTTTACTCTGAAGATGTTTCATGCACCATCTTAGACTATTGTGCAGAGTGTGGCTATTTCCCCTTCATTGGGGAGATTTGAGGGAAAGCAAGTATTTGATAAGCAATGGATAGATTCTTTTGGAATTTTCTATTTAATTTGCTTACAAGGTATACTGATGCTTTTTGCTTTTGAAGGGTTTGGTTGATTGGTATTATTGATGTGTGGGGGAGTTTGTGTTGGTGTTACTATTCTACAGCATAGTACTGTGATGTGGGGGGAGATTATATTTTGGTGGGTTTTTATTTTTATAATAGGTCTGGTTGTCAGAGGAAGACAAACAGTTCACCTAGGTTTATCCTAGCATCAGACTGTGTGATTTCTACATTTTTGCTGCACACTTCCTCTGCTTTGAACTATGTCCTTTTTTTAGTCTTGCCTTTTCGTGTTGCCAAGGTATGGTCCTCAAGTACAAGATGCTGCTACTCAGGAAACAAATGGCAATGTTATAAAAGCCTATCCACTTTGTTTCTGCCATTGTTCAGCTTCATTACATACACATAAAAGCTTAAATGAGTTAATTAAAACACTTCTATCAGAAAGCATGAAGATGTTAATTTTAGTTTTTTTCTTGGTTTTTTTTGAAGGAAGAAAGACATGTTGAAAAGCTTAATAGTGCAATAGGATTGTTAGATTGTGTTTAGGAAGTGTGGAATGTAATGTTCATGAGCAGTGGTAACCTTGACATTTTGTGCACTGTGAGCAGTTTATGATAAAGATTTCTAAGCAAAAGTTAATAGATGAGCCTTTTAGGAAGAAGATCTTGGCAAAAAAAACCCACCAAAACAGCAAGATACATTCAGTATGGCTGAGTTCAGTGTTGCTTCAGGATTTTGAATTCGTCATTATTTTATGTTCAGTGTTTTATGAAGGCTGTACATTTATTCCAAGAAGAAATACTGTTATGAAAGAGAGGCTAGCAGTCACAAATCATAAATGGTACTTTAACTGCATGTAACGTGTGGCTTTTGAGCTTAAAAACTGTTCAGTTATTGTGGTTTAACCCCAGCTGGTAACTAGAACACAGCTGCTTGCTCACTCCCACTGCAGTGAGAACTGGAAAACAAGTAACCTCTTAGATGGTGGAATAAGACCAGTTTAATAATTGCAACAAAGCAAAATACAATAATAATACTAATACTGATAGGAACTCTAGTGGAAAGGAGAGAGCATGATGCTCTATGGTATTGAACAACCCTTTGGCCATTTTGGGTCAGCTGTCCTCCATGCACCCTCCTGGCTTCCTGTGAATGTGCTTGCTGGCAGAGCGTGGGAAGCTAAAAAGTCCTTGACTTAGAGTAGGTTGTACCCAGCAACATCAGTGTGTTATCAACATTATTCTCATTCTCAAATGCAAAGCATAGTACCAGCTGCTGGGAAGAAAATTAACTCTATCCCTGCCGAAACCAGGGTGTCAGTGGTGCCTTGAGAAAAGTCAGAGGAGTAGTGTATAGAAATACTAATCCTCTGAATTTCTTTATCTGATTTGTTTGTATCATTTGTTTTGGGCCATGCTTAAATGTTGAAAATAACATTGCTTAAAATACAAAAATCATCTTTCAAGTTCATGTTTGAAAATGTGGGAAAGAACAGCTTTTCTAGTTAGGCTCTTTGTGTGTGATTTATATCTACAGTAATTTAAATATCACTTAGTCCTTCAGTACAAATGTTAGTTACAATATATTTCTTTTCTAGGAACTTCATGGAGATGAACTCCTGGCTTGTGAAAATAAATTGCATCTAGGAAAGAATGAAGAATATTCTTCCAAGAATCTATGGTATTAAATAAGAACTACTGAGAAACTCAAAGTGTAAAGAAGAAAATGTTATTTACTGATGTCACAGATGGATCTCTAGCTCTGAGGACACAGCCATGACTATATATCTTTTCTTCTATTAGAGGCTTTACTCCATCCTATATGAGGCAAATATGGGCACTGGGGCTCTTCTGAGACTGTTTAAACCAGCTTTCAGAATCTCTTGTGGATTTGGAGAGTATCCATGTTTTCCCTAGTCAGAATAAGGGAGACCAAGTTCTATTTTTGTATGTCTCATAGCTAACTGTATCTGAATGCTCTCATGATTTAGTTTGTCATTAGAAAAAAAGCAACCCATCCAAACAAAGACAAAACTAAAACACATTCACCACTCCTGTCACAAGACAGTGGCCAGTTTGAAGAAGTAGGAGCTAATATGCTTCTTAGTTATTCAGTCTGCACCAGGCTCCTGTTGGGTTGGGAGAGGGAAAAGAGGTGACACTGCAAGTCAGCAAGTGTTCAAAACAGCAAAGCTAGTTTTCTGAGGAAGGAGATTTTAATTTTAAATTTCTGTTCAGGCTTCCAAAGGAGTGTTATTTTGGTACTGTTCCTGTTGAATGGAGAAAGTAGGATTCAGGATGGTCGTAGTTGTAAGGTAGATTGTGTTTAGCATGTCTGGTTATCACTGTGATTATACAAGTTATAAAGATATTGTAGAAGTATTTGTTCTAATTACTAATTTCATGTATTTGTGCATTGTAATAATAAATTTTAAGAGAAAATTCACTTTGTCTTTACAGTTACTGTAATAATCAGAAGGAGAAGACAAAAGAATTTGCAAAAAATGAATTCTTGTCTCAGGAAGACCCACCATTAACACCAGAAGAATCTGAAAGTGAATCTGTGTATTCTATTGTGGAACAACATTCTTTATCTTTAAAGAAAAAGAAAAAGAAAACCAAAACACACTCAGCATCTTGCAGTAAGATACAAAGTGGAGATTCTGATCGCTTGGCCAGTGAACAAATGAATTTTTGGCAATTTGGTGGAGATAGAACTTTGATTGGAAATGAATCGATAACACCATATGCTTGCTTTTACGGACCGTCAGTAAAGAAGGTTAAAGCAGGATGGCTGGATAAATTATCCCCTCAAGGGTATGGTATTTGCAGTGGTTATTGTGTAATCATGACAACGTATGTTTGCATGAGAGATAGTAAGTTTGTATTTAGTGACTGCTTAATATTTGTAGTGGAAGAGGAAGGGGAATTGTTTTCATTGAAAGAGCATCAAGCTTTCGTGAATTTAAATGTTTTTAGTGATGTTACCTATCCTAAAGTTGCTTTAGGAGATGCTCTCAGGAAAAACATTTTTCTTAAAATTGTTGATCACCACTCATGAGCTATAGTGGAAAAATAAAGGATGAATTTGTACCGGTATTTCCAGTTGCTACATTTTTGCTCATTTTTTGTGGGCCACAAAGTAAGTGAGAACAAACTCTGATTCTGAAATACTATTTTAATAATTTGATCATGGATTATAACTTAATAATTAGTGTGACTGGAGGCCCTGTTGCTTTCTGACTGTGTTACTTGAGCTGTGAGCTTAGAATTCACCTGGGGTGAATTCCTTCTAGTTAAATTTATTTTTGTATCTAAAATTTGATGTGAGAAATCTCAGCTCAAGTCTTAATATTCCAAATAATGAAGAGAAGGGACCACAATAGAAAATTAATTCTCTCTGTCACATTTGGAAGTTAGATGACAGCAACAGATGACAACAACAAATCTTAATGTCTGTTATAGGTTTTTTGTTTTCTTTTAACTGATCTTAAAGTCCAGCTATCGTTAAACTGTTTTTCTTTCTTTCATTGTTTTTTTTTTTTTCACAGAATTATTAGGGTACTGACTTCTTGGAGAGCTGCAGTTGCTTGTAACTTTTGTTTTATTTTACTTACAGGATTTTTTTTTTTAAACAACACTTTTGCCAGTTAACTAGCAGAGTGATGAAAAGTACAGTTCTTGATTCCAGCTGGCTTGTCTTGCTCTATTTGAAGGAATAGAGTTGAGAACAAGCTATGAAAACTTCAAGAAAGTGCAGTGTGAGAATTATTTGGAAAAGATAATGAGTTAACCACAAAATTAGTAGTGCTTAGTACTGAGTAGAACAGTTGCACTGTCATTAGCCTTGATCCAGTGACACTCCACAGCTGTATTTCAAGGACTTTTTCTCAGGGGTGATTCAGTGTTTGATACATTTTTATTTCTTTTTCTTACAATACCATTTCTCAAACATCTGAAGAATTAAAAAAACCCAACCAAATTTAGAAAAGGATTTGTTTTTTAAAACTATTGAAGCTCTGTCATATTTTATTTCACTTCCCACCAACAGAGTATTTCATTCTGTTCTACACCTCCCATTCTTTTAATAAAGCTCCTGTTTACACCCAGCGGTTTGTGACTCCTTGGGGAAAAAAATATATACTGTTTCCTTAAATTGCTACAAATCATGCCATGAAAGTATGGCCTCTCTTTTTTTAGTTAATTCTCTAGAAATTGTATGGCCATTCAGTTTGCTCACATTGTGTGTGGTGCTTAGGTTCACTCGCCCCTCTATAATCTTGAAGTTTATTGACATTTTAATGCAAAATAAATGGTACATTGACCTTTCCAGGTTATGAAAAATGATGATTTATTGTAGTCATATAATTCAAGTTAATTAAGCCTGAGCTGCTATTTGATTAAAGTTTTGATAAGCTATCGCAGTCTACTAATCCTAAAGCAGAGCACTCAGTTAAAAGGAAAGGAAATAATGTTGGGAAAAGATATTAGTGGGGTCTTGTTCTTGCTTAATTAACATGTTTAATAGATTTTAGAACTGAGACATTTATAGATGATAACTAACAAGCTGTCAACATTTTTAATGAGTGTAATGGACTACTTCAGGTTGATGTAAAAATACATTTTTAGAAGGTCTTTATGGGGCTTGAGTTAATGGCACACTAAAAGTTTCTCATTAATGGTGTCCAGTAGATAACACACATTGTTATAAATAAAATTGCATGTTGTACTTGTTGGGAGATGTGGTGTGCTGCTATTGATTCATTGGCCAGAACACAGAGTCTTGGGGAGATACGTTGACATTGAATGACTGGAGGTACCAAAGCCTGTGAACAGAGATGTCCCTGTCATAAGCATGACAGTGAGATGGTCATTTGATGTTCTCAGCTTTCATTTTTGGAAAGTATTTTATTAGAGCTTGTAGCACTTAAAGTGATGTTCTATGTTCGTAATATTCATTTGAACAGAAAGGTAAACAAGACTTGACCTTTCTATAAGTTGTGATCGAGACATTATTAAAACCAGTGTTGGCTGTACATTAATTGTGTTTATTTTTGATTCACAGCAAACGTGTGTTTCAGAAGCGCTGGGTCAAATTTGATGGAGAGAGCATTTCTTATTACAACAATGAAAAGGTAAGGGATATGTTTTGGCCATATTTGGACTTGGAACAAAATGCATCTGTGTAATACAGAAGGTACTATAAAGAATTTATTGAATAATTACAAATGAATATGCATCTTAAGTTAATTTTCAATTATAAAATACTAATGATGAGATGATCATAATGATCATAATGATCATAATGGTGAGATGTAATTAAATATTTTAGGGTGTCCTTGTCTTCATGTATTGTTTATCCTTTTGTTTCCTAGAAGGGCTTGTATTACCTTTCCAGGGGGATATCCTCAGATTTTTTTTTTTTTTTTAATTTAGTGAGACACTGACACTGCTGTCTTCAGAACAGAACAGGATCATACTAAACACTTTTGAGAGATGTTCTTTTGATGGTTTTTGCAAAGTGTCTTGTCATGGGAACCTAGCATGCTGGAGATTGTCAGAGAGAAATTAAAAAGTAGCATGGAAGACCATTAAAAAAAACCCCAACCCAAACCTATATGCTTGTTGACTCTTTGATTAAAAATGTCTTTTTCCTGTTTATCTTCTCTGAATAATCTCATGTCATGGAGCCAGGTTAGGTTTGAATGGGAGTGTTCAAAAACAGTACAGTACTACAGTGTACATGGCTGTTTTTGTTTCGGTACCTGAGGATTGAATCTTGCTGAAACATTTGCAGAGTCATGAGCTGCTTTGATTAAAGTAATTCACTTCTTATATGTGATAAAAAAATGCATTTTTAAATCATGGTTTTCAACAAAGCTTATATTCCTTGTAATTCTCTTGTAATTCCATGTAATTACCCTTCAGAGCACTACAAAATTTATTTACTTTTTTTTGCTCTGTGGTTTACTAATTAATTTTTCCTCTTGGAAGTAGTGAAGACCTTCTTAGACTTAAAAGTGATAGATGACTGTAAGATCTACATGTTAAGGGAAGTTGAAGTTCCCTTCCATATGCATATGTGTTATTTTAAATGCTGTAAATAATTTCCTGTTGAAGATGCATATTACATTAGGAAGAAAATACAGTTTTAGGTAAAAGTTCTGAAATAGTATGTTGATTGGTGGTAAGAGACCCATAGATGCCTTATGATGGGGTGAGGATGTAAGAACTGAAGTAGGATGAGACTTAATTTTCTGAGGGGCTGAGGAACGAAGAACAAGATCAAAAATTATTTACATTGATACTGTGCCTAATGATTACAAACTTGAAACAATTGTTTTAACTTGCTTTGCTTCACTTTCAGTAGAAGACATAATTTTGTAAGTGAAGGGAACAATAGAATAAGGAGATTAACATTTGGATTGCAGTGACAAAAAATGGTACCCCTTTGCAGAATTGATCCCATGGCTTCAGAGGAGCAGAAAAGCAGGGTTGATAATTAAGAAAGACTTGAAAAAATACAGCAATGGGATGTTCTTAACACTATCTGCAGCATAATTAGGGAAAGAAATGCTAATATAGAATTTAAAGTCTTGTATCTGCACTGGGAATTTATTTTTATTTTTTTCTTCTTTTTAAAAGTCACTAAAAATGTTACTTGGAGGTCAGTTATGCTAGAATAGCACTTTTTATGCATCTTTTTGTCATAAGAGATTCCAAAAGTCTTCCCTTCTGCTGAAATGAATGTTTAGTGTGTCACAGGATGCATAGGAAGCTACCAGCTCTGCATCCTCTGTTTAAAAGGTCTGTGTGGTAGGTTAGACTATCAGCAGCTTGGCAGACACCTGTATTTAAGCCTCTTTGCCTTGCTTTTCCTGGAATCTGAGTCCAAGCGTCACTCTGGGTGTTGAAGATGCTGCTTGCTCTCTGTGTATACTGTTTGACCAAATCTGTGTGTCTGACTTGTTAGCTTGGTGAGTCACATATGTGAAGAAATGTATCTGTGAACTGCAAGGCCTGAAGCAGATTCTGGGAAATTAGGATTTGGTGAAACTTAAATTAGCTTGCAGGTAGGAGGAAAATACAATTGGGTACCAGTATTTCTTAGTGCCCAGTGGGATTGTGCTGAATGAGCAGTGGTGTCACTCAGGAAAATGAGTTTTTGTGCTGTGGTCTCTGTTGGACCACTGTCTCCACACTTACAGGTGTTTGTATTTCATGTGAGATAGATATCAGCATTTTCCTGCTGTAGCTTGTGTGTTGTTACCTTGACATTATTTGCAGACCTATCAAGACCTGCATGCAGTCTGAGCACCTTGCATGTCCCCCTTCCTACCTACATGGCTGGCTACTTAGATATTTAAGTGGGGAAGTTGTTGTTTTAATTTTAGAACTTAATGGCAAGTTCTGTCTATTCTAATATGTGTTTGGCTTAGGATGTTCCTACACAGACAAGCATGTTATAAAGAAACTATACTTTTGGTTTCATGTATCAATTAAAAGTAGTTCTCAGAAGGAGATCAATTCATGCTTGATATTTTTCTTTGTACTACAAGCAGAGAAGGTTAGGCTCAGTGGAATGGAACTGTTTATTTTACCCAGAAACATTACCAATATTAAATAGCTCTATTTGTCATTCAAATTAGGAGCTAGAGAGAAGTGAGGTTCTCAAGATGGGGAAGTGTACTACGTGGCTAATGAAGAGTGAAATAACCGGGGACTATAGAGGGAAGACAGAGAATATGTGAAACATTCCTGGAAGTGCCCTTATGAATGCTTTGAATGATTTAAACACCAATTTTATAAATCTTTCTCTAACCTTGTTTTAGTTGTGTACATCACTTCTACATGATGGAGATCTCTTTTTTGTATCTGCATACATGAAAAAAAGATTCAGCTTTTAATGAACAGCATCTGACCTAGGGAAGGTTTTGGTTTGAATCTGTGTTGCTCTCATTTCTTCTGTGTTTCTAATCCTGAGAAAGCTGATGTAATCAGATCAACATCCCATGTGGCTTTGTCTCAACAGAGTGTGATTAACTGAAGAGGGGAAGGTAGAATTTGAGATTTTTTTTCAGCTACCGTATATGCACAAGTTTTGTTTCAAATTTCTTCCTACTTTTGGCAGAGCTGTGGTGTTTTACCATGCACTTTATAATAAGACAAAAATTCCTGGTTATGTTGAAAGTTTTTATTTAAAACAGCTTGGCATCCCTGATAAATCTATTAGTGACTTAGGAAAAATATTTCACTCTTCTAGTGGAAAACTTCAGTATTTTGTTGTGTCACGATACAAGTTACAAAGACAAGAATTCACTGCAAAACAAGTGAATCACTGTCATTCTTGAAATAGGTCATACTTAACCTGTTGTCAAAGTAGTCCAAAACGGTATTTTCCAGGATCCATTAGCTCATCTCTGAATCACAACCATCAAGGAGTGACATAGGGCTCTATTTGAAGATAAAAATTTCTGTTGAACCAGCTGATATAAAAAAAAAACCACCCAGACAGTTTGCTTTCCCTGCTAGAAAATGTTTTGTCAGAGAATTCTTAGCAGCTCTAAAACTAGTTTACACCACTCAGTAACAGAATAAATTGGCTATGTTTGTTTGGCTTTGTTTTCTATATTCTTAAATAATTCACCTAATTTATAGTCTGCAGTATTTCAAAGAGAGATATTGTGTCTTGATCTACAAGAGCTTTTTAACAGGCATTATTTTTGCACATGAAAGAAAAACTGCTGCACAGGAAAGATAGATTGATAAATTATTATGGTTTAAACTGTATTTGAAAATATGTATGCCTTGGAGAACAAACCTTTAAAAGGGATGATGGATGATTGTTTAAATAACAAAGCAAAACTATACTCAGCTTAAAAGGAAACTGGCTTTTTTTTTTTAGCAAATGAAATAAAATAGTTGTAACTTGCAGCAGTCTGTTATTCTCTTGCAGTAGTACCAAATGCAGCCAGTAGATGCCTGCAAACACCATAGCATACTTATAAATGAACACTTACTGAGCTGTATATGTAAAAATTTTGTTTTACCATTGAAGGATCAGTAGTTAACTTTATATCCAACCTCCTTTAAAAATAAGTTATTAACATATTTTAACAAATACAGCCATAATGAAAATAACTATGCAATTCTATAAATTCAGTGGTCGTTCTGTCTATTCCTTGTATGTAACTATAGTAACATGCTTGCTTCTGCTGTATTACAATATTTCTATTTATTTATCTGCTAAACTGCCTTCACTGACATGTATTAGTACCTCCAAGTGAAACAACATTAGTATATTAAACTCAGTAAATAAAAAAATGATCCAGTATATCCTTCCTGTTTCACATTCACAATCTTCCTTGAGTGCTTGTATGAAGTCTGTTATAATAATTTATACTTTGGGAGGGAAGTTATTACAGCACAATTTCTTTATGGGAAGCTAACTCTTGGACTATTACTGTGTCTGAATCATAAATTTTATCAGTATGTCTGAGTTGTCTTGGTCAGAAAATGAATTGATAAAAGCATAGTGGAGACAAGAACAGCATTAACTCAGGAATCCAGAAATAATGCAGATCTATTTCTGAAGTGCACGTCTGCTTCAGCTTTTCTTCCTGCCAACCCCCACCCCAAACCCTTGGGTTAATTCTGTTAAAAGGTGAGCTCCTTGAAAGAAGTACCTGTGGCAGTTACTTTTTCCTATCTTGCATTTGTGTTCTATTCAGTTGTCCTAATACCTAGTTAGAAATCTAAACATATTGGGAAAATCTGCTGACCCCAAATTATTGTGGTTTAACCTCAGCCAGCAACCATGCCCCACACCCACTCACTCATCCCCCAGTCAGGATGGAGAGAAGAATCAGAAGAATAAACAGGAGAACTTGTGGGTTGAGATAGAGACACATAGGAAGTAAAGCAAAAGCTGTGCACAAGCAGACCTAGGAATTTATCCATCACTTCTCATGGGCTGGCAGGTGTTTGGCCATCCCCAGGAGAGCAGGGGATGCATAATGGTTACTTGAGAAGAGAAACTCCATCACTGTGAATATCCCCCAGCTTTACATACCTGTTGCCACATGGTATGGATATCCCTCAGGTCTGCCGGGGGTCAGCTGTCCAGGTTCTATCACCTCCCATCTTCTTGTGCACCCCCAGCCTCCTCAGGGGTGTGGTGGGGTGAGGAGCAGAAAAGACTTTGGCTCTGTGTTAGCACTGCTCAGCAATAGCTGGAACGTCCCTGTGTTGTGAACCCTATTTCTATCATCAAACATAGCCCCAGACTGTCTACTGTGAGGGGAATTAACTGTATCCCAGCCAAAACCAGCACACACATATGGCAGAAAAACATGTACCTGATCCAAGCTAGAGCATTCTTGTTAGCACTGACAGGACACTGTAATTTTCCAGTGATGGGCGTCTTTGTGTTCAAACTTAGGGATAAAATCAACGAATTTACTTTTCTTACTGACTACCTACTGAAGTGGCAAGGTGTGGGGAGAACAGCAAAACTATCTGGAATGCTCTGCCTGGAGAAAGTATAATATTTCTCCCATGTCTGATTATATCATAAAAGTATAATAATTATATATTTAAATTTTTTTTCTGAGATAGTAAATGTAATTTACTTTGGCATAAAATTGTAAATTAAGGTGTGATGTTTTGCAACATTAATGCCATGAGATAATTTATGAAGTTGAATCTCAGATATGCACAGTCTATCTCATCAGGGGATTTTACTCTATTTTAGAAAGTAGTAGATGTGCATAGATCCAGAACAGTGAAGTTGGTGATAGGTTAGTAGTGAAGGGGTTCACTTATTCAAGTTATATTAAGTGCGGTGAACTTCCTGAACGTCACGACAAATAGTATTTCCTCAGAGAAATTCAAAGTTCGTGAGAATTAAATATTTTGACTGCCTTTTTATTACAGGAAGTGTTCTCAAAAGGAATAATACTGCTCTCTGCAATAGCAACAGTAAGAGTTCATGGGGAGAATAAGTTTGAAGTAGTCACATCCCACAGGACTTTCGTTTTCCGTGTGGATAAAGAGGGTAAGTAGAAGATGTGTGTTTCTAAAAATTGCCAATGAGCCGTGTAATCACTGTTGATAAATTCTGTTTGTGAAATATGACTTATGAGAGATATTTCTGGAATCCACATGGTTTAAGCTCATAAAGTGAAACTGGATAGAACTCTGAACTTTGTAAGAACAACAGAAATTGTTGGGCAATGGCTTTTTCAAATATCAAAATGAGAAGACTTATTTTCCCAACTCTTCTGCCTCCTCCCCCATCCTTCCTGAAGATTAATTTGTCTGAACATTTCTCAAGGCTCACTAGCAGCTCTTACAGCCTGTGTGCTCTCAGACAACTCTGAGTCACCACTTGATGAAAAATTGACAGAGACAATGAATGATGCCTGGGAAATGATGCTGCGATCAAAGGAAATCCGTGGTTTTCTGTCCTATGCAGTATTTTCAGCCAGGTATTGATAGAGATTACAAATGTAAATTGTAGCAAGGAAGTTAGTGTGCCTTCTAATTGAATGCTTTATCAACGTACAGCTGTAATATGTGGAATCAATATCAGTGCATGTATGATTTATTTGTGGAAACAATCAAAAATGAATGCCTAGAAAAAAAGAGTTGTGCAATATGAATTTACAGCAGTACATGCTAGAGCCATTATAGCTAAGGGTCTCTCAGCATTTCCATTATCAAATCCTATTTTTATGGGTTATAGTTGGTTGTAAACATTTGCTGCAGGCTGTAACAGGAGTGCAGCATCAGTGAACAAATCCCTCTTATCAGGTTTGGCTCAAATAATTTCAGTCATTTTTATGCTCATAGCTGAGTTTAAAAGTATGTATTTCTTCATTATTTTCTCATTTATCTTCCAAATTTATTTTTAATATTTTTTTTCATAAATTAGAATATAACCATCTTGGTGCAATACATTTTGAAGGGCTGCAATTTGTTTTGTGGACCTTTGCTTTGGATACTATAAAAATGTTAAAAACATGTACTGACTTATAGAATATATTCAGAGCAACCACTTCTTACACATGAAATTCCATTATCATGTAGTATGTAACCATCTTTGGACATAGCAGCCTCTCTGTAAAGCTGTTCACTTAAGATTAGAAATGCTAATTGTATACGGAATTTGGCCATTACTGTATCCAGAACTGGATGTTGTATTCCCAGTAAAGTATGTAAATAACCCTGCTTGATTTCTGTTATGTGCAAAAAATAAAACTGTTACTTGATACTATTCTGTAGATTTGTGGTTGGGAATTGTTCTGGGACTATTCAAAGGGTACTTAACTTCTTTCAGAGATTTTAAAATGGAGACTTTTATATGTATTTTGAGATATCAGAAATGAGTTACTTTTGGACGTATTTAAATATCTGGAGGGAAAAGTAGTATATATAATGGTTTGGAAAGTTTTAGGGGCTTTGGGGGGCAAAATAAAAAACCAAACAAGGGATAGCAGTGAATTAGAGCATAACTTTCTCAGGTGCATTGAGATTTTGTTTCACCAGAGTGAAATACCATTGAAAAAAAACACTTCCAGAGTAATTTGATGCCCTCAGCTATACTAAAGTACTTTGAAAACATTACTGGAGTATTTCAAGCATATATGTATTTTAAAGCAAAATTTTTTACAGGAGCACTTGGATCACATACCCTCTGCTAATCTGTCAGGCTTCTGTCTTCCTTTTCTACAAAGTATTTTATGATACCTAAATTTGTGTATTTGTTCCTTCATGCTGCACACGTGCCATTTATGAAGTAAGCACAGTATTATTTCAATGATGCTCCCTGCAGTCTTCCACGCTCATTTTGCCAGCTTTATAAATACTGTGTGTGTAGAACTTCCAATCCTTCTCTTTCCCTCCTCTACCCGCCCCCCCACCCCCAATATATTTTGTGATCTGGCTCTTTCAGAGCAAACAGTTGAAATATTCATGATATTCCAATCACATAAGGCAAACCTAATTCATTTGGACTACTCAGCATTAAAGTATATTGATCCTAGTCCAGTGAAATGTCTGAACATGGCGAATGAGACTGAGCGAAACTATATTACTTCACCTCCTTGTATTCATGTATTTGTAAGATGTTACATTAATAATGCATGCAGAGATGCTCAAATATGCATTTTCTTAATTACTCAGTACCCTTGACAATATCAAGCTTAACCACCACACCTTAATGGAATAGATTGTAAATTACCGAGTGTTTTTTTCTTAAAAGCAGGGCCAAGCATGGAATAGCACTGTTTGCCTCTTTAGTGACAGATGAGATTTAGGCTACCTGGTTTCTGCTTACATAACTGCTGTACTTCTTTCCCATTGATCTGGCTTACAGAAGGTTAACCTCTTCACTTGTCTGTCTCCTCAGTCTTCAAGCTATCTGGAATAAAGTATCTCAGAACTAGCAGTCATTATTTCAAGAATCTAGATCATCAGCTTGTTTGGATTGGTTTGTGTTGATTGTTGGGCGTTAATTTGATGGCTGTCCTTTTAACACTTCCACTGATACAAATTCTCATTATTTTTGTTTACACCTCCTCCTCAGCGTGGATGTTCTCTCTTATTTGGAATAGCTGTACTATCAACCAACATTGGGAAAACCAGTGTGTAAAGAAGAATGAGGCTGCTGCTTAACTAATTGTCTTTGACCAAAATTTTTTTTTTTTCTTGTTTAGAAGAAAGAAATGACTGGGTTAATACAATACTCAATGCCTTGAAATTGCAGTCTGATAATAACTCTCAGTCTCGAACTTCAGTCACCCCTGAGAAAAGTGGGTATCTGGAGCTGAAAGGATACAAAACCAAGATCTTTATTCTACTTCAGGGGAGTACTGTATGGATCTGCAAAAATGAGCAGGTAAATTTTTCATGTGCTTTTTTGTGAATGAAAGCCTATAAAAATGGTTTAACTAGTGAGTTGGAAATTGATGGCTCTTTGTGAATAGGTGCATTTCAATATAAATGCATATCTCTTTATATGTAGTACTTTATTGCTGCAATTCTCAGAAGGCTTCACAAAGCAGGCAAAGAATCATTATGTCTGTCGTACAATAGAAAAAAGTGAATATATAGAGAGGTGAAGTGAAAAGCTCTGAGTGTCAAAACATGTTAGTGTCAGGGCTGGGATTAATTCACTCTTAAAATGTGGGCCATAAGCACTCAACTTAATCAGAAGGCTTATTTTGTGCACTGGTTTCAGTGTTTTATAATACACTGCCCTGGAAAGTGTGCTATACAGAAACACATTGAGGTATTTAACTGATACTTCAGGAAAATGTTCAGAAATGATGCTCTTTTTGTTTCCAAGAATAGAGATTGGCCAGATTCTGTTGTGCACTGTAATATTTTAAACAAATCCAGTATTAAAAAATGAAGTAGGCATATCTTTTCAACTTCTAAAATCTAGGGCTTTTAGTTTTGTTTTGGCCATGACTGTACAAAGTGGAACTCTGTAGAGTGCCATAGGCAGGGAATAAATGAGGATAGTTGGGTTCAGTGAATAATTGTGTGAACTAGCGGAAGAAAAATCTATTGAGGACATTAAGTGGCAGGTGCTATTTCTTTGTGAGGCAATTGATTACCCTCAAGTAGCAGGAACCTGGGATGGCATTGGGGGAGCAGTTTTTACATGCTCGCCTTGTCCTGTGTACAGGCAAATGCCCATGTCTAAAGTGAATGGTCTCTCCTGGAGTGGGTCTCACTTCCTCTACTGTTATCCTTCTCTGTGTGCAATTATTTAGGTGTGCTTGACGGTCCATGTAACGCTTGAAATTAAATCTTACCATTCTTTCCCAGGGTATGGCAGGAAATTAGAGACTGAGAAGGACCTATTTTTCTTTCTACTTACTGTTCTTCAAGGAAGCTTTATTTGCTAGGTACATTCTTTGAGGTCAATCAACAGCCAGCAAATCAAGAGTGTTGTAATTGGCTTTGCATGGCAGACCTGAGGAGGGAGGACCAGCAGAGAAAAAGTGTCATGAACTGACTACAACCCCCCATTCCCCATCCCTCTTAAGGTGCTGAGTGGGGAGGAGGTAGAGAAAATCAGGAGTAAAGTTAAGGCCAGGAAGAAGGGACATGTGGGGGAAAGGTATTTTAAGATTTCAGTTTATTTCTCATTATCCTACTCTGGTTGGATCAGTAATATAAAATAAAGATTAAACTGATTTGCCTGAGTATGCTTTGCCTGTAGTAACTGGTGAGTAACCTCACCCTGTCCTTACCTCATCACTCAATACTTCTGTCATATTTTCTCTCCCCTGTCCAGTTGTGGGAGGGGGAGAGTGATTGAGCAGCTTTGGTGGGCATCTAACATCCATCCAGGATCAACTCACCACGAACATGATACAGTTTATGGATTTATGCTGTTCTGTAACTATAATAAAACTCCATAAATTATTTAGATATGTGTATTTGCTGTGTGTCATTTGAATTTAGGCCCGCAGCATATCTTTTGCTGAATGAGCATCAAGGAGAGAAATTGGTCTTCATAGCTGAGCACAATACTCTTTATATATACTGAAATGTTCAGACCTGATTATTGTAATGAATAGGTGACCTGACAGTTAGTATGTTTATTTAAATTAAGTTCACAGCTCATCTATAAGGAGGACCAAAACCAAGCTGCAAACGCCACGCCTCCTTTCTGAGAGCCTGTATTTCACTGAGGTGCTCTTGCATTTAGTAAAAACGAAGTTGTCCGACTTCATAGTTGTTGCTTCTGAGACTCACACTATGAGTGTGCTCAATGTTCCTCTTCTGTCATGGCATTTCCAGGTATTTTATCTGTGAGGGTCCATGGAAATAATTTTCATCCATGAAAATCTTCTTTTTGTGGATGTTCATTGTTAACGAGCTGCTTCTACTTTCAGAACTATGCTTTTTGAATCTTATGCCCCTGAATATTTTTGAATGGTCCTTGCTGATTTTCTGAGCTTTTTCATTGAGTAGCTAAGATATCCAGACTTGTGGAGGAATTTCTCCTCTGGAGTGAGAGGTCATTTGAAATTAGTTATGTCCGTCTTGAGAGTTGCAGTAACAGGCATCAATTTTTTTCTTTTTTCTTTCATTCTTACACTACTTGGATATAACTGTTGGGAGCATCTTTCTTGCCTTGAGTAGTGCTTTGAACTTCCTCTGTTGATACAGGGCACTCCCAGCTCTGCCCACTAGCTGAATCAGTTTTTCTGAGTGTATGTTGAAACAAAACAGACCCATTTACTCTTGAAGGGTTCTTGATTGCTCTTTTCTGCATTTTAGAGTGCAGATTACATGATTCAGATACTCTAAGACTGCTCCCCTCCCCATCACTTTCTGTTTTTACAGATATTTTTTAAATGATTTTTTTGTGTGTTGGTTCTGTTACTTGTGCTGTTGTGTGGCAGGTTTATTTGCTCTGCCCTTTCAGCATCATGCATTTCAGAATTGCTTTAGCTGATAATGAAAGCACATTCTTATACAGCCATTTTACAAGATATTTATTTCCTTCTACTACATGGATGCTCTGCAAAGATCACTGACTGCAGTGCAGCAGAAGGCAAACCAAAATCAAGCCCTGAAACAGAACGGTTAGATGTGCTGCCAGCCTGTTAACGCCTCCTGTGTGTATGAATATTGCAAACAATGGTGCAAAATCATCTTCTTCCCAAAACTTACTTTCCTAATCCCCAGAAAATTCAAATGGTCCTAAGACGTTTCTTTCCAGATTCTGTATTTGAACAATATCCTTTATTCATGCAGTTTCTGGATGTTTGTGAATCAGAAGAAATAGCTTCTGTATTTAGGCTTTCAAAGTCTGCAATTTTTTGGCTACCTCTTGTGTTTTAATTTCAAGTGGAAAACAATGATTTTTACTGCAGTACTGAAGAAAACCATCGCAATACAGCACAAACCCTTTAGAGGGCGATGTTGATCTAAAAATCCTTCCCTGTCTTCAGTTTGCAGTTGAGCCAGTAATTATCAGGCAGATCTGTCCAGGGATGTCCTCAAATCCTGTTCATATTGGAATTCACATCCATACTAGACTCCCGGAGAGCCTTAGAGGGGTTTATTATAACTGCAGTGCTAAAAGACACCTATTTAGACTTCTTACAATGTTGAAATGAGATTGGATCGAGCTTACTCATTGATTTCTAATAAACTTGATAGAGGAGAGTCTGCTGTTACTTTAAAAAAAAAAAAATTCTTCAGTGTTAAAAGTGGAGAAGATCCTAAGCCAAATGCCAAATCGTAACATAACCACCATGAACTTTGTGAAGTTCAGATTGAGATCAGAACATTATGTCTCAGGCCTCTTTCTAGTTAAAAAGTGATTGGTTTAGCTTGAACTTGTGGCAGTGATATAGTGCTAGTACAAAACCATCAATTTCTTTGACTCATGTAGTGTAGATTTCTTAAAGTTCCTCTTCTGAGCAAAAGTGAAAAGTAAATCGTACAGAATCAATTTGTTCAACCTGCAGCTTGCTGAAATTCCCATTTCTTTTTCAAAGTCTTTCGTGCTTAAATAAAAACATGTAATCTGGTAATTCGTGGAAGTTCAAACATTGGCTTGAAATGTCAGTCTGCAGTGGCAGTGACAGTGACAACTTTCCCTCAGTTACCCTCAGAAGGGCTCTGACAAATGCTTATCTTGTCTGCTTTAATATATCCCCTTTGTTAGGCTAAATTCAAGATTTACTGGTATCTAATGCCAGGGAGGGCCTAGGCATCATAGTGTTTGTGCTAGGATTTGGCTTTGAAAAGAGAAATCAGGATCTTCTTGTTACTGCTTTGGGTCGTGAGATGTATTTACCTGGTATATTTTGAGGAAACTTTGCCACATATAAAGGTGAGGCACTGGTTTGGTCGTGTGCCGTACTTGTGACATTATTTCTCAATGTCTGACTCTGAGTTAATGGTGATGAGTATTCTTTCCATTATGTATAAGCAATAGTATGCATTACTTACTGAAAACCTCTTCTTTCATTTTGGCACAATGTTCCTATTGATTTCAGAGGGTGTTTTGTTTTGTCAAAGATTGAAATGATCTGCCCTGTGGCAGATGGAAATGTTTATTCATGTTGAATGAACCAGTAAGGGTGCCTAGTAATTTTAATTTCCTCTGTAATGCTAATGGTGCATTTAAAGCAAAACTGGACAGCACCAAAGGATGTATTATGAGAAAGGGTATTAAATAGGGAGAAAATGGCAAAGAGTGGGATGATGTAGAGAACTGATACAAGGATAGCTGAAAGGACAAGCCAAAGCTGGTGCTTGATATTGGCATCTTGAAAGGAAGTCATGGGAATGCCAGTGGAAGGAAGCAGAAGGGATGTGTGCATTAATCTCTGTGTAAGAGCAGAGGTATGTTCTTTGTTAAGAAATGCAGGCTTAAAGGGGAGTGTTTTTGAGCAACATGATCTAGTGAAAGATACCCCTGTTGGATACATGTTTCAGGGGGATTGGATTAGAAGATTTTTAGAGGTCCCCTCTAACACTAACCATTCTGTGATACTATGAAATACAGTGCCAGAGACATTGTGGTTGGGATTAAGGGGCAGACTTGGAAGTCTTTTCAGGGCAGTCTTTGGTATATATGGGAATTTACAATGATGCTCTGTAAAGGGGATTGTTCATTAGGAAATGTTCTGGTTTAACCTGGAGAAAATGGAATCCTGATTAATAATCAAGAACATGATGAATGAGAGAGAAATATTTTTATTAAAAAAAAGCATCTATTAAGAACATCAAAAGTGTTTAACAATGGAAGGTTACCAAAGAAGAACAGTTAAATGAAGTCCTGAAGATGAGTAGTAATGGTTGATTGTCATGCTAAAGCATCATGAGAAATTCTTTTTAATGTATATAGATTCTTTGGTGTATCATCATGATTATATTTGTGAATATGATGAGTACAAGGTGATGGAAACAGCAATATGAAAGAAAACTGGGGAGAGGAGTTGAATGCAAGTAGAGCAGAAAGGAAAATACTTACAAGTTTTGAGATCTAGTGAGGAACCCTGAGAAAAGCAACTGAGTTCTGAAAAGGAAGCTAGGGAAAATGACAGGGGAGTAAAGGCAACAAAAGGAAGCAGGAGGAGGAAGAAGACGACCATTCAGATGGCTGATAGAGGGTGAGAGGAGAGAGAAGTGCATGGTATGTATGGTGTGTGGCAGTGGAAGGAGGAATTATTGAGAATGAGAAAACAAGAAGCACAATTCTTGTAATTGTGTTTCTCTTGTTCCCCATTCTCATCCCATACACTCAGCTCCCTTGTACCAAGAATATATGTTTCAAGATTTTATGGTGAAAAACTGTTGCTTGTAATAGCTGGGAAACTCTAAAGAAACTGTGATGTACTTGATTGCTAGTGGAGACCATGATCAAACATGGTTACAAACATACAATTGTGCTTGTCCTGGAGTGCCTTAAATAGGTGAAGGTAACAGAAAAACAAAAGAACATTTGCTCTTTATTTTTTGATTCATTCCAGTTTTGCTCTTCCTTCATAAGAATACAAATCTGTAGCAAATTTTAAACAAGCAAAAATGGAATAACCCAAAAATATACCAAATATGTTGGAGGGGGAAAGAATAATATGAGGAAGTGTTTTAAGGCAAAATATATGATCCCTTGTGGTGGAATCAAATGATCCAGCCTCTTTTAAAAATAGTTGTTTGCATCAAGCTGTAGCTGGGATGATAGATTAAGGTCATATCCCTAATTTTCTAGCGGTTCCTTGTAAGAAACTCGTTCCAGTTTTCCACACTCAAAAGCATTGCAATGATCAATTGCTGTGCATGGCATAAGAAACAACTGAACAGGAAATAACTTGAATTGTGTAAGAAACCTTTAAATCTTGTGGTTTTGCTTGTTATAATGCAAAATCAATGATCACAAGAAACCATGTTGAGTAGGGAAAAGGTTTGTTGTTTTTATGACAATTGCTTCGTCAGTTTTAAGCTAATTGCACCCCTAATTCAAAAAAGATTAAAAAATGGATTTAAAATAATATGCTGCTAAAGTGGCTCAATCAGAGAAGAAAAGTGTGTCAATGACCACTTTTACAGGGAAGAGCTGCATTTTACATTCAAAAATAATTTTGTGTGATGTTGTTCTAGGTTGTGGAAAATGTTACAGCACACAGAGAAGGGCATAAACAGGACTTCTATAAAAAAAAAAAAAAGAGTTAGTGTTAAGTTCTGTGTGCAGCTAAACTTTGAGGGCTTTTTCCTGTTCACTTGTTTTTATGCTAAGATCTTGTTGAGATGTAAGTACACCTAAAGCAGTCATGAAACATGGTAAAAAGCGTAATGCTTCCACAATGATAAAAAGCTTCATGATTAATCTGATTTGTTGTAAAGTTGTCAGTTTTTCAGTAATGCTCTGTCAAGTTTTATGGATGACTAACATATATATAGCCAGCTACCTTAATCACTTAAAAATTAACAGTGAAGAAAAGTGGTATTTGTTTGAATATCATGAACATTTGCATAGTGGCAGAGCACATGCATAAGAACTTGAAGAAGGTTTCAGGTCTACTTGCCATAAGGCTGGAACACTATTAATGCAATTTTGGGGAAATCCATTTACTTCTAAGAGTACTGTAATTTCCCAAGATCGTTGTCCATCATCATATATGTTGCTTGTTCTTAAGATCTACTAGTTTGGTTTCAAATCCCATGGTAAAATATTGTGTTGGATCAAAAGCCCTAAATATAGGGACCAGAACATTGTTATAGGAACTTTCTTTTATAATTGAAGACTGGAGTTTCATTTATCTTTTATTTTAAATCACATGAAAAAGTTATTTCTGCATTCAATTAATCTGAAAGGTTGTACGATCAGCATATATGTATGTGTATGTATACACACTTAAAGAACAAAGTATTCTTTTTTTTGTGTGTGCAATAGGCAGGTTTGCGGTTACAATGTAAAGGAAAGTATTTTTCAAGAGCACTTCGATCTCTCTTCTTTCAATAGCTCAATATATTGTAGAATTAAATGCAGCTAGAACACTATTTGACTTCTGTTTAATTGTAAACGTATTAGTCAGCTTTCATAGGAAACATGCTGAAAAAGTGGTCGGTAGCTTTGGTTTGCTTTTTCTCTTTAAATTGAAGGCAATGTAAAACACATTTTCCCCATTCCTCTGTTATTTCTATACATTTGCTACATTCAATTTAGTTTACTGATCACTTTTTTTCCTCAGCCTTTTTTTCTTTTACTTTATTTCAGATTTAAAACGAATTAGCATAGCTAAAATACTAATACTTATGTAAAGTTACATGGCCGTTAAAACAGCAAAGACCAGAGCATTTCTGAAGCAGTGTAGACAACATATCTTCACAGAAATATTTGTTCCACAAACTTAGATAGGTACAAGTGTATGTTAAGATCATCGTAGTATCATCACAGAATGGCTTGGGTTGGAAACGACCTTAAAGGCCTTCTAGTTCCAACTTCCCTGCCATGGACAAGGATGCCACCCTCTAGACCAGGTTGCTCAAGGACACGACCAACCAACCCAGCCTTGAAGGCTTCCAGGGATGGAGTATGCACAGCTTCTCTGGGCAACCTGTTCTAGGGCCTCACCACTTTAAAAATAAAGAATTTATTTCTAATATCTGATATAAACTTACTCTCTTTCAGTTTTTCCCCCTTGTTCTGTAAGTACGTGCTATGGTAAGAAGTCCCTCTCCATCCTTCTTATGGGCTCCCTTTAGGTACTGAAAGGCTGTACTTAGGGTCACCCTAGAGTCTTCTCTTCTTCAGGGTGAACAAACTCAGTTCTTTCATCCTTTCCTCATAGGAGAGGTGCTCAATCCCTCTAACCAACTTGGTGGCTCTCCTCTAACAGGTCTGTGTCCTTCCTGTGCTGGGACCCCAGAGCTGGTGCAGCCCTGCAGGTGGGGTCTCAGCAGAGCAGAGCAGAGGGACAGAATCCCCTCCCTGGCCCTGCTGCCCACGGTGCTCTGGATGCAGCCCAGGACACGTTTGGCTCTCTGGGCTGGGAGTGCCCATGGCTGGGTCATGTCCAACCTCTCTGCCAGCAGCATCACCAAGTCCCCCTCAGCAGGGCTGCTCTGGATCTGTTCATCCCCCAGCCTGTGTTGATGCTGGGGCTTGTCTGACCCAGATGTAGCACACTGCACTTGATCTCATTAAACCTCATAAGGTGTCAACTTACCAAGTTGGTCCAGGCCCCTCTGGATGCCATCCTGTCTCTTGAGAATTTCAGCTGTACCACTCGATGTCATCCTCGAATTTGCTGAGGGTGTATTTGATCCCTTCATATGTGTCATTAATGAAGATCTTAAGTAACACTGCTCCCAATACAGACCCCTGAGGGGCACCACTTGTCACTGATGTCCAGTGGGTGTCTGGTCCATTGACCGCTACCCTCTCGATGTGACTTTCCAACCAATTCCTTATCCACTGAACAGTCCACTCATCAGATTTGGGTCTCTGAAATTTAGAGAAGAGATGTTGTGGGGGTCTATGTCAAAGGCTTTACAAAAGTTCAGAAAAATGACACCTGTGACTCTTCCCTTGTCCACTGATGTAGTCATTCTATGATACCAGGCCACTAGGTTACTTAGGCAAGACTTTGCCTTGATGAAGGCAAGTGGGCTTTCTCAAATCTCAGTCTTCTCATCTGTTTTCACCAGACTTCCATGATAGTATATGTGTATTCCTTGTCATAGTTAGTTAAAAATACTGTTATATGCTATTGCAAATTTTTATTTAGTGTATAACTCTTGTTACTAATTTGCCAGGTTTGAAATCCGTTACAAGTCAATTAAGTAGGTGTAGTTTCTGAATTCAGTCTATACTACCTGTGGCAGAGCTCAGACAAATAATGTCACAAAATTATATTTTTCTCTTTTAGTACATTGCCTATGTGATAAAAATCTAAGTTGTATGGATATCCTTCTGTAACAATGTAACAGGGTTATTCTTTTGTCCAATGTGAAGGGGAAAAGCAATATTGTGAAGACTAGGATTTGCCTAATCTATGACAAGTATCATCAGATGAGCACTGGCAGTTACTTTATGATGATTAAATTTTTCTCCTTGGTTGCAAAACTAAATAAAATCAGTGTTCACCAGCAGGAGACCAAAGAATATGTCTGCAATTCATTAATGTGCCTTGTAGCTGTAATGTTTAGGACTCCAAGCACTTAAAAGAAAGTGATTGATCATAATGCATTTAGCTTGCAATGGCAGTCCTGATCATGCATTTCCTAATGCACAGTGTTCATAAAACAGTTTTGGCATTCATGGATTTCTGGAGTTACTTAGTGGTGATTTTCAAGAATGGCTGGTCTTACTTCAGTCTCTGTTGGAGTTCATCAGAGTAAGGACCTTTGCAATTTTTTGAAAATACCCAGAATTGGTAGTACCTCCTCCGTTTTTTCTTCTTCATTCTTTTTCAGCTTCCACGCCTTCTTTTACAAATGCTTTTTCAACAATAGACATTTGGTCCAAAACTTTTCTTTTCTGCACAGTATGGGCTGTAAATGGGAAGATTGGCTTTGATGGCAGCACAGAGAGAGCAGGTTGGAGTTACTATAGGACTACTAAAATAATTAAACCATCGGAGTTTTCATTAGTTATGCAAGGATGAATGGTTTAAAATAAGAATAATAGAGATGATCCTTAAAATACTAAGATCTTTAATATCATTGTAGCTCAAGTGACATTTTAATATTTTTGGTCCATAAATATTTTTTTTTCTTTGTCTGTGCTGGTTTCTTTACATCATTTGGAGCAGTATGCTTTTGTTCAGATAATAATCATTTTTTTCTCTACTTCACTATCTTATATCTACAAATTTTATTCTAAATAAATGAACCATCCTTATAGCAAAAGGAAGAGAATTTATGATTTACAGCTTGGTATGAGTGTGGGGAATACCCCAGTGTGCTTTCTCAGCAATAATTTCTGTCCCTAGTTAATAAATTGCTAGGCCAACAAATTTGAACTTAATCAACTCAAACTGAATTCTTACTACATGAAACACTTCAGCATCATGGTTATTAAATTAAATTCTCCCTCTTAATATTTTGCATGCGAAGTAACATTTTTAAGGGTGGCATGTTTAAATCTCATTCATTAAAAATCAGTATCTTACTGATGTTTCCAGAAAACTTCACTCAGAAGTTACTTCCGTCACAGCATGTGGGTCAGAACCCCTCAGAGATCCATCAGAATGATTGATTGATTGATTGATTGATTGATATCTAATGCTTTTAAAGAAACAGATGAAAAATCTTACATGCACTGAGGAGCAGAAAAAAATCAAGTTTTATTACTTTCACTTAGGTTGTCAAAACACTTGGGTGTGGGCATCTAGAGAACCATTTGAGCAGGCCCGGACCATGGTTGAAAGAAAAGCATATTTAGGAAAATATATGGAAAGTTATGATTCAGGAAATAATAAAGTTGAAATAATCTTGCTTGTATTGTGATTCAAGCCTAGTGTTGTACATTAGTATGTTTTGAGCATTTCAAATCACTTTTATTTGTTTTGCCTTGTTTTTCATTGTTCTTTTTTTCCTCTTGGTAGACCTTTTTATTGTACTTCTGTAGCATTTTCAGTAAAATTACTTTGAAAAAAAAAAAGCTTTGCCAAATAATGCAGTGGCTGAAGAGCATTTTACTCACGGAGATGAACATTTTCATTGTTGACTTCGCTTGTCCTTTTGGGGATTCTGGTATGCAATATTTAATTATTACATTAAATTGATTATATCTCCATTTCTTGTTTAAGGTCAGGCTATTAAAAAAATAGTACAATAAACTCCTGCTGCTGTCTGTGGATATGATTCTATTTCAGTTTTTGCAAAATAGGTTTCTATGCTCTGCAGGCAGGCAGAGAGGAGTCTATATCCACTATACTTCATTTGCCCACATTTACCCTTGTCTGTGGTTTAAGACCAATATGCAGACCTGTGTTAGAAATACATGGTTGAGGTTTTAAAACGGTTTGAAGCAGAGTGGCTGCACTGGTATAATAAATATGGTTTTGTGTCTTGCTTCCTGGTTCACAATCAGCCTGTCTGGCACTTATTTGAGAGGCTCTGCAGGATGTTGTATGTATGATGCTTTTTCCAGCCAAGGGCTGTTATTCCTTGCCATGGGGTTATAAAGAAGTTCAAAGGCAGATAAAATGACAGCAGTCAGCAACAGCAGCTCAGTTCTTGCAACACAGGAGTAATTGCAGCCCATTATTACAATTGGCTCTCCCTTCTTTCCCCTGAAGGAACTGAGCAGCTGCCAGTTTACTGGGCTGCAAGAAAACTGATGAGACAGGAGATGGGGGGTCATAACAAAAGCTGAGGAACTGATCAAGGCAAAATTCATTAGTCCTGAGTAGCTATAAGTGAAGAGAAGGAGACAGTACTGTGGCTGGTCATCGCTGATGCCCATGTGGGAGATGGATTCTGACTTCCAGGTTGGTTTGTTTGACCTTGCACTTCTTTTTTTTTCACAAAGAGAGGCAAGGGTGATTCTATGATCTTTCATCTTATTTTGTAGCAAACAAACCAACCACACAGCAGAGGACAGGAACCTCTTCATGGGACTTACCTAGAAAGGGTTTATTTCAGCCTGAATAAGTGCATCAGTTGGTTTTTTGTGTGTACTGCAACTAAAAAAAGGGATGATCTACAACTTGTTTGGTTTTATTTAACACCAGTGTGCAGTTAGATGATCCTTAGGTACTTACGGCAAATACATGCAATTAGCCATGTGAAACTTGTGTGTCTTTATTAGTGTTCTCAGCAGTAAATGCTAACGTAGAAATGATACTGTTGCATGTAGGAATGGAAGGGTTATATCTACATAACCTGTGTTTGAGTCTGTTTCTCCATCCATCTCTCACTGATGTGCTATGGGGTATCAGAAACATATTTCTTAATGTATGCAAGTGGAGATGTAGAGGAATTTTACAGAGAGAGGAAAAAGTAAAGGTTAATAGAGAGCACTGTAGATACAAAAACCAGAGGATGTTATCACAGTTCTGTGTGATACTCTGGTGCTGTTCAGGTCTTCTAATTGTGCAGGTCTTTTATCCTCACACCTAAATTTCATTCTTCTGTACTGCACGTAGATCTATTTTAAAATGAACTTGAAGAGACACGTGCAGATTTTGTTGTAGCTGCTTGTCTTTCTAAATGGAAAAGTTAAAGATGCATTGTGTTTTCAGTATTTATGGGGCCATATAAGGAAAGCTGTTTCTTATAGGATTTGTACACAGATACCTGGGGTGAATTTCCATCTCTTTGAATGTCAGTTGGAGCTTTGCCATTCATGTCAATTGCCAGTTTTTCATTTTAGTGCAGTATTTTGTTTCATTCCTGAATTCTTCTTCATCCTGGTTTCTTAAATGACACGTTCATGCTGAGAAAATAACCTTCTTGTAACTTCAGTGTGTTTCCAGATTGCAGCTGCCCCTTCCTACTAATATAGAAGGGTTTTTTGGTAGATTTCCTGTTCTTAAAAACCATTGTAGCATGTTCCAACCCTCCCCACCCACAAATGGTACAAAATGCTGCTGCTGTGTTTCTGAATATCCTAAATTGAAGTGATTTTGTAATTCTAGTTCTATTTTTACTGTTTGTGAGATTCTCTTTTATGTGTTATCTTGATCGAGTCATTGCAATTTTGATGCAACTTGTGTGTGATGAGATGCATCTGCATAGTTTCAGTTATGAGCCAGTAGAGTTTTTTAATCACTGTGCTTCCCCCTGACATGAAGTGAGTTCAGTTTGTTGCTGTCTAGTTCAGGATGCCAGGATGCCTTTAAATCAGTGCTTCCCTGTTTCCTTTGGTCACTTTCCATGAATAAATTGCCACTACAGGTGCTGCTCTTCACTAATCACTGATTTGTAAGGTATCTTGACTAATCTGAACATAGCAATATGTGTTTCAGAAATTGTTACTTTCTTTATTATGTGTGATTTTGAAGGCTATTCTAGCACAACATTCAGGAAAGAAAGAAGTTGCAATCTAGGCCTGTTGCCCCTACCCAAGAATATGCTCTGTGGCAAAACTTTACGTTGCTGTTGACAGATTTTGTTTTTTCAGTTTCTCATTAAATTCAGATGAGTGAGATTTATTTCTTGCTTGTCAGAGTTTGGGCATGAGTGAGATACTTGAGAAGTGAAAAGAATGTACTAGACAGGTGGAATCAGTATGCTGCAAAGGAGCCATGTATCTGTATCTTATTGTGGGTCCTAATAGACCTTCCTGTATTGTTCAGTGGGTGACAACAGGAAGCTTAATGAAACAAGCAGAAGATAAATGTGTAAATGGAGATAATTTGTTAAAGATTTAATTTTTAGTGTTCTTTCTATTAACTAGCTGTCTAGATAGTAACACAGAGTATAAAGGTTATTTGAAAGATGTATGTGGAGGGCTCTTTTTTAAAGGATTTTGGTTTGTTTCTGACTTCCAGTCTGTTGAAGTACATTTTTTTAGAGTATGGTTACTCCATATTTTTACAGATAATTTGTCCTTTTCTGTTAGGCATTAGTCATTGCTCCTCATTAACAGAAAAATCATTTAATTGAAAGTTTGAATTTACTTTATTTTTACATAAGGTGCTTCTAGCTCATAATTTGTGATGGGAAGCAATATTTATTAAAAAATTAGATTGCATTCATTATGATGAAGGCATTTTGTTTCATTGGCAGGGTATATTAATTCTACACACAGTCTTGAAACATGAGTATTGTGCAGATATTTTAGAGCTGGGTCCTTCTTCAGCTGTGATAGTTGCTGCCCATCTTAGCTTTGATTATTGTAAAATCAAAATTTTAAAGAATTAATCACTAAAATCAAATGACAACGGCTTTTACAGGGACTCATAATAAAACTTTTTTACAGTGGATTTACTAGGAATTTATTAATCTCTCTGTTTAATATTGTAACCACTTCACTGTTTAAGTATGGAGAAGTAGATTTCTTGTTTGTAAACTGTATTGATTCTTTAAACTCTCTTTTATATATTTACTTTTATACTAACTGTTTTTTTTTATGTGAAATCACTACTTTCATGGCATGAAGCCTAGGCAAGAATGGAAGTGAATAGCTGCTTAGCAGTAGCTGTATGTGTGTCCATAAGTGATTCTGCTTGACAAAAATTCAAAACAGTTTCTCTGCATTTATCTGCTATTTGCATCTTTGTTTGTCACATAGAGACAAATTAGTATGAGTGAATCTAAAGCCAGCAGAAGAAAATGCTTTCTTTATTAACAAAAATAAAGAAACTAGTCCTTCAAATCAAACAAACAAAACCCCAAACCCAACCCACTCTATTTGTGGCTGAACTAAATGTAAGGAGGATGTCTTCCCAGGAGAGATAATGCAGAAATGACTGAGTTAGGAAAGATTCGGCTTATGAAAAGCTGCGGTGCAGCGTTGCTGTTTCCAAGGCATCAGCCCTCTCTTGGTCCAGGCACAGAAGAATATATGGCAAAACTGTTGGTGCTGCTGTCCCTTCACTGTTTTAGAATAAGTATTACAGAAGTGGGAATGAATCACAAATCATAAATTGCTCTTCTTAGGTTTCTGTTTCTAGGCACTGGTGGGAGGTCTATACTTTACACTGGCTTCTAAAAAAGGTCTGAGCATCCATGAAGTCTGACACATTCTTCAAAGTTAATGAATATGTGTGCACACTAAAAATTTAGATCTTCTACTAAATATTTATTTATGTATTTCACAAGAAAAAAAACATTATCTTTTTGGTTCAGGTAGTCCAGAAATTCATGAACTTCAAATTTTAAGCAAATCTGAAATTTTACAGCATTTGATGTTTCTTTCCTGCAAAGGTGAACATTTATTAGACAAATGAGAGTTTATACTGTAAGGCCAAAATATTTTTGCTTTCTTTGAGGGTCTGTAATTTCTCTAGCTTATTTTTTCCTTTAAAATTTAAGATCATAACGTCAGCTGTTGAAGTGAAACATTTTTCTTCATGGATCTCTAAGAAGAAGGTGTCTAAAGAGTGCCAAGCTGGAAAAAGTAGTTAGCACAGTCCACAGCTCTCCATATTTCATGTAATTAATTTATTTATTCTTACAAGGTATGTGTGTGTGTGTGTGTGTTCTGATGCAATATACACCTTCTCAGGAGAGTAATTCAGTTTGATAGGATCAGCAATCTAAACTGTTCATTTTATCCATATCAGCTGGAAAACCCCATGGGGATCCAGTTATGATAAAATGGGGTATGTTTTGAATATATTTAGATAGCCATAAGTACATTTCTTTTAAGATGTGAAAATGTCTCTAATAATTAATCCTATTTGTATGGTACTTCAAAAGGAGTTGAAACTTTTTCTAAAATTAATTTCCCTTTGTAAATATTTTGAGTTGTGCAGATTACTTGGAAATTAGGTTTGTGAGTAAAAAAAAAAAAAAAAAAGGGTTTGGAAAACTTTCTCCATCAGGAAATGGTATTTTTGCTTGTGGTTATTGAAGTATTGTGAATTATGTTACTTGTAAAATATCACATCATAGAATTAAATTTCAGTTTATTCAAGAAGGAGGTAGTAAATAAGATGAGAAGTCTTCACATTTGCTGTGAGTGCCATTTGTCTTAGCACCTTACTATTTGTAGTCAGTAAGTAAAAGCACTGTGCTTGGTCAATGATACTTTATTGTCAATATTGTATTTGTTTATCTCCATGGGCAAATTGTGGAGGAAAGCAGACACTCCATTATTTGGAGGATTTCTTGGTTCATTAGGGGAATTTTGCCTGTGGAGATGTCATAACTGTTTTCTCTCTTGTCTAGTGACAACTATACTAAAAGGCCTGTAAAAGATTTGGCATTTTTGCCTGACAACTGTTGTAGATTTTAAGGTATTACAAAAATGTTCACAATCTGTCCATCCTGTAAGAGTTCAAACACTTTCTTACCAGTTTTTCTGGGTTATGAATACGTAACAACCTTTGGTGTGTATGTAAAGCTTTGGCAAGAGGATTATAAAGATCTGAATTCATAAAATTATAGTTATATGTGGTATCCTAAAATCCACTGGTCCTTCTGGTCTCCAGAGAACAGTCTTGCTTAATCTAAGAAGGTTTCCGTTTGTGAAGCACTTCCAAAGAAGAATCCAGGTGGCTACTGAAAATTGCAGTAAAAATGGTCTTGCATGAACAGGAGTTTCTCTGGATGCTTATTGCAGGGAAGTGTTTAAAATGCTGTGTGAATTTGAGATGATGACTATAGGGACAGCTATTTCTGGTAAATGAGAAAAAATAAAGTTGGAAGGGCTCTGTCCTGGAGTGACTCCCTAAACCAGGACAGGCTCATACACTAAAAGTGAGGAAAATTGAGGCATTTCTATGTAATTTTGGAATTTGACTCCCTAAACCAGGACAGGCTCATACACTAAAAGTGAGGAAAATTGAGGCATTTCTACGTAATTTTGGAATTTGCATATATTAAACTGGTATCCCTTTTGGACAAAAAATATGTGAATTGAGTATCAAGAAATGGGCTCTGAAATGGAGTGAGTTTCTATGTGTCAGAAGTTGTGCATCTTAAGGAACATGATTGCCTCTTCAAATATGAGACAATGTTATGAATAGCTGTTGGAATAAAAGTAAAGGTGAAAGCCTTGAATATAGGCTCTACTTGCTCCTGACAGACTTTGACTTTTATTTACACGTTTATTTAGCTGCACCATCTTTATGTCCTCTCATGATTTTTCATGAAGCAGCAAAAGTAAAAATCATAGCCCAGGCAGCTGCAATGGCTTCTGCCCCTGTAGCTAATAAGATGCCGATTTCTGAACAAGCTTCATGCTGCAGAGAAGCCCTGGTGGAATGGAGTTACTGTAATTGTTCAAATTGGAACTTTGCCAACACTTACCTTTGGTGTGTGTGTGGGTGTGTGTGCGGTGGGGGAGTAGGGGACGCAACACCGAAAGTACATCTGCCTCTCTTGCTTGGTACCTGTAAGAGTATTTGGGAAGATAGCAAGGAAGGTTTTGTATGCAGTATTACCAGCTTCCTTTTGATGCTCGGTTCTGTCTTGTGTGCCTCAGATGTGAGACTTTTTCTTTCCTAGTATGTTAAGTGACAAGAAAAAGGAAGCATGTGTCTGAAGAATGGAATATGGTCTGAATTACACCTTCTGTCATTCAGAAAGCTGAGCTCTGAAGTGTAGAATAGTTGAAGAATTCAGGTCCTTCAGTGTATTTCTAAAGCAGGAATGCAAATGACTATGGTACCCTTCAGTCAAGAAATCTACTTTCCACTAATAACTTCAAACTGCTTTGTGTTAAAATATACATCTTTATGTAGAATTCAGTTCTTACATTGATGCAACAACTTGCACATGTTTCTGAAGTACGTAATTTCCATACATACAAATTATTTGTAGTGGCAAGGCATGGTTGCAGCATGGATTGTTTCTTCCCTTTCCCTTTTAGCATGATCACAAGCAAGAAACTTGTAAATATTTGGAATTATGATCTTTTCTCTACTCTTTGTTGTCTTTTTCTCTCTTTGTTTTTTATGATGAAGAAATAGAAGCTTTTAATTTATATGTTTATGTGTTTGTGGCTGTTGGCTTTGAACATCCCCTTCCAGATTGCATCATCTTGTCTCAATTCACTCTGACCATACAGTAAAACCTTTTCTAACGGGACTGGGCAGTACAGAAGTGCAGAAATGCAAACTCTGAGTTCTCTGTTCTGATCTACTTTCCTTAAATCTTGCTAAGACCTGAAGATTCATTGGCTGCTTTTATGTTGAAATTGATTGAAGTCAGGGATCTGTCTGCTCCTGTGTTATGTAAACCTATTTTTTTTAAAGAACTCAGCTAAAAACCTTTGATAACATTAACTCAATTACAGATTTGTGCACCCCTCCATCATGGGAAAACTGGTCTTATTTCCGAGACCTTAATTTCACCCGATTATAATATTGTGCAGTAGTTACTATAATATGCTATTTCCTTTCACAGGAACACTTACCTCTTTCACTGCATTGCCTATTTAGTAATTGTTTGGTAATTTTAATTTCATGACGTAGCCCATGCCTTTTTTATAGCACACTGTTGAAAAGTGCCTTGCATTCAGATGATTACTTTAATGAGAAAGGAATGTTCTTTGAGGAATAATGAGGAATTTATTTTTCATCAGTTCCTGTAAGGTAAAGGAACATGATTGTCCTCCATGTGACCACACAGTTCTAGAGAAACAGAATGAAGGATTCAAATATCCATATATTTTGTATTCTCTATTTTTCCAGTCTTTTATGGTTGTATGGGAGGGAATAGTTCTCTGTCAAACTATACCTGCTCAAAATACTGCTTTCATAGGTCTTGGCTGAAGTTCCAATTGCTCAGCAGTTCTGGAAATCAAACCCTAGAGCATAAAGTCAGATAGTAGGAAATGAAAAATGTGCAGTGAAATGACTGTATGCTAAGGCTTTGATTTACACTGAATAGAAACTGGAAAAGGCAAAGATAAGAGCTAACTCTCCAGTATAGTATCCAGTCACTTTAATTATGTGATCATCCTCATATTTTTTTGTATTTTGCAGTCAATAAAGGAAGGGAGCTTTCATCTTCATGTGTCCTAGATCCATCCCATACAACAAGCATGGGTCTGATGGTGCATAATCAAGTGATATAAAATTGTATTGATATTGCAGAATATATACACATAGCTGCTGAAGTGAGGATTCTGAATTGCTCCTGTAGTAAGTGAATAGAAAGCTCTGTAACTTAAATGAGAAGTAACATCTAAGATTGTAACTACCTTAGAGTGTTTGTCAGGAATGCATTTTTTATAGTCATCTCTTAGTTATAACCACTTCTTATGTATTGGCTTTCATCACAGAGCCATCTCAAAGTACAGGTATTACATTTCTTAATAAAATAATGATGTGGAATAATACAGAGGGATGTACTCCAGCAGTATATGCAAAATACTCAACTGCAGCTTTTACATGGCACTTTAACCCAAGCTTACTACATGGCACTGACCAGAGCTAGTCTAAACGGCTCTTCTTGCCTTTTGTTGTCTGCCTTCTTTGAAACCTCCAAAATTTTGGCCGCCAGGTTGTCATTACAATTTTTCTTCAAAAACAGCGTGAATCATTTTCAAGTGTTCTCTAATGGGGGAAAGAATTCTGCTTAGTTAGGTGAGGAACTTAATACTGATGATGTGACTACCTGATGTATCAAAACAGCTGAGCACCTTGCTACTGAGTTAACATGCACAGACAACTGGAATTCTGTCATCTCCTCACTCATCAGGGCTTGAGTTAGCAACCTTCATGTTCTTTTAACATTATTTTTTGAGTGTGCAATTATATACTGTATGCTTCACTGTGGTTTTATTTTGGGACCTCATTAGAAGACTGTAAGACACAGTACATATGTGGTGGTTTGTATTACAATCCACAATAAGTTAACTATCACTGGAAATCTATATTAAAAGGTTTTGGGCTGTGATGAGGGATGTAGAGAAGCCTGATGCAAAATAACTGAGGGTGCTAAGTTCAGTACCTGTAGAAAGAGAGGAAATCAATGCAAACTTAATATCATATAAGCAATTCCTGCATTACTAGTCACTCTTTCTCAAACTCTTTAATAAGTAAAAAGGTATTAATTTTTCATTAATATGGAAACCATTTTTTTCCCATATTTCTGTTACAGAAATTAGCCCTCCTTAATAGCTGGAAAGGCTAAAGTATAATGCCTCCAAATAATGAGGAGAGGAAAGAAACTATGAATGCTTCATCTGAATCATTCTAGTTACTGGCTTTTAATCTTTCTGGAATAATTTGGTTGTTTGGAGGGAATCAAATGCCATGGGGTAAGAATGATGGAAAA
Organism: Cyanistes caeruleus; assembly: GCF_971803275.1. Taxonomy (NCBI): domain Eukaryota; kingdom Metazoa; phylum Chordata; class Aves; order Passeriformes; family Paridae; genus Cyanistes; species Cyanistes caeruleus. Next base: position 21,946,115 of record NC_141705.1, on the reverse strand, counting down.
GACTAAATCATGCTAAATTGTTAAGGGAGTTTTCAGATCTTGCAGGAATAGTATAATTGTCAGAAAATTTGTGGTAACTTCCCCAAGGTAAAGCTAAAGAGCCGTTGTGAATTAAATGGAGAATTCAAGGAGCCATGTAATGTCCTACTTGGAGCTGTGATCAGAGATACTATAATTAAAGGTCAAGAACTTTCTGTGGATGGGTTGGAGGACAAGAGTAGTTTTAGAAATACGAATAGTCTTTTTATAAATTAGTGTTGGGGTGCTATGAAAGATGTTAAAAAGGAAACAAAAAAGTGTGCATTTGTAATTACGTGCATATACATTTGTGTGTGCAAATATATCTTTGTATGTAGCATAATGTTTTGATCTGTTACCTCTTACCATTGTTAGAGCTTTATTTTATATCTTTCTGTCTATCTATCTATCTATCTATCTATCTACCTATCTATCTATCCATCTATCTGTCTTTCTGCATGAAAACACTTAAATATTACATATCCTCAAGATCAGAGAGCCAAAGTCAAAAAAAGCAAATGTGCCATGATCTTGTAATTCACAGGAAGGAAACTGATGTGCAGTGAGAATACTCAGTTGATGTAGAATTTCCAAAAGTGCTGTGTTTGCAGCATATATCAGTGCTATTTCTGTACTTCAGAGTTCTGGGGTTTTTTTGCTTCTAAATATGCTACAAACATTCATTTATATATTCGTATTATATATACTTCTGTGTGTATATGCCTATGTGAGTATGTAGAAACATAGTCTCTTGAACTCATGTCAGCAATTTTCCTTTTTCTCTGCTGTTGCTGTTGTCCGCTTAGTCCTCCACCAAAAAAGAAAGAGATAAAAATATGGATTGGTATTTCTAATATGGAAGTAGTAGTTAGTTAACCTTTTAATTTCAATTATTTTTATGCAAAGAGTATGGGTGAAGTTATAATTGTGGCTGCATTTTTTGGTTTCATTTCTCTGAGATGTTTTCCTGATGCAAGGATTTTTTTTAATCAGCTTAATACATTGGGGAGCTAATGTTAGATCCATGAAAGACAGCGCATCCAAAGACATGAAAATAAATGCTGAAACAGTGAATGTTGAGGAACACAAGCAGCGTCTCTAGAACTCCTGTGTTCAGATGAATTTTGGTTTGACTAAACCAGTAAGAATGCCAGCCCTAGTGTTACTGGAACAAAACCAAGTGGAAGGGAAAAAATAGAAAGAAAAATATAACTTTTAGGTAGTTTTTTGTTTTGTGGAGAACTAACTGAGAGTCACAAGGTTCAGCCTCTGATTTATTTATGACTTGTATGCAGAAGGGTGCCCAAGTCTGTCTTTTTAAGACAACACAGTGAAAGTTAGGTGTCCAGCAGCTCTGAAAGTTTCACTTGTTCAGATATAGTTGCATGATTTTATACATCCATACATTAGTGTTCCTTAACCTTGGTGTTTATTTCTGTGTTTATAAAACAGTGGTGGTATATTTGGAAAAGATATGAGACTAATCTTATTTTGAATCTCCTTGAACTTCATCCAAAATAGCATTGAAGAAATGTTAGTAAAGCCTGTCACAAGGGACCTTTGCCTATGAAAAGATAATGCATAGTAGAGAAGGCAGTTTTGTACACTGAGAGACACTTTATAGATACATGTTAAAGGTACATTTAAATATAAAAGTTAAATAATTTCATGGTTTATATACAGATGACAGGTTTTCATAGGTTATGTCTTTTTCAGACAGGGGTGATAATGACAGCAACCCTCACACATTATAATCATTCACCCTTCAGGAAGGAGAAACAGCTAATCAGAAAGCTGGTACTCATCTTATTATTTTTAGCTTTCAGTTAACTGTGCTGTTTAGCGAATACTTTTAATCTATTATTATATCTGTAAAGAATTTTTCTGGGTTTTTTTTTTTATTAAAGCTCTATTGTCAATTCATTTTTCAACCTTTCTTAGAATTCTTGAAGATAGTATTAGTATAACTACACACATTTAAGTCATATCTATATTAAAAAAATAAAAACAAACCAAAAACCCCAACCCTCATATTTCTTAGTGCATTTTTGAATCTTAAAGTTTTCTTCCTTTGTCAGAAAGCCTAGCACAGTTCAATGTATCTGAAACAATGAGCTTTCAGTGGGTAGAAGCAAGACAATTCTTATTCTGAAAAGATACTGCTTGCTTTTGCTGTCGATATTTTTTGTATAGTTCTTGAATAGCCCTATTGTCCTTCTGTGCACTCAAAGTGAGTGAATTCATCTTTCAAAGTGGAGTATTTCTTTCTTCCCTGTACCAATTCCCACTTCTGTTTCTGAAGTAGAGAAGACTGCTCTCCTGAAAGCATATAATTCTGAGCACTGAAAATTAGATTCCAGTGTACCTGTCACTCACAAAGCCAGGTTTATCCAAGTGTTGTGCAGTTACCTTAAGGAGTTTGTTTGGACCATTATGGAAATAACTTCACTCTAATATACCAATGAAATTGCTTAATTTGCCACCATATTCTGTTCTGAAAAGTAAATTCTAATTTCTTAACATTTCTGACATTCCTCATACTGAAATTCAGTATTGTAAGTTCTCATGCCCTTGCTGAATGTAAAACATAATGAGTTATTCTTTCTTTAGTGGGATTGTTCAGACACTGGGCACGTGTGCAAATTTTGAAAGGTTGGTGCTGCACCTAAAGGTAAAGACTTTCAAATTAATGCACTTTGTTTCTAGAGTGCTTTCTTGGTTCTGTGTTGTTGAATGTAGGACAACGAAGTGTGGTGTCTGTTTTCACAGACATTAATGTGTGTGTGATCTTCGTGTGGCACATTGCTTCTGTGCAGCTTGCTCCATTTTTCTACAAGGAAAGAAGATGCAACCAGCTGTTGGAAGGCATAAGAAAGAAACTGAAAGGAATATAGAATAAATATTTTTAAGAAGGAACATTACGGAATAAGTAGGTGAATGAATTTTAGTTAGCGTTTCTTTTATGTAATGAAATTTTCAGTTGTCAGGCAAAAAATGGAAAATTCTCAGTTTGCAGGTGGCACTATACATATACAAAAGGACTTCCTTTTTTCACAATCACTATTTGGGAAATTTATGAAGTAAGATCCTGCAGAGACCTCAAAGCGCGTCGTTGTTGTTGGGCTTTTTAATTCTTTGAGGATTTATCTGTCAGTGGTTAGTGAGTATGATTTTTTTTGCTGCATCTGTTTGTTTAGGGACTTTTAAGTGCTTAGATTGCTGGAAGCTTATTTGGGAAGATGATCATGTAGCTTTTCTTATTTGCATTATTTTTATGGCTGTCACCAGTATCAAGTGCCTAAAGGGAAGCTACTCTACAGGGGAACTTTTGATCTGGCTTAATAACGCAGTTATTATTTTTGTCATCTTTGTTAATAATTTACCTTCAGTGAACTTTAATCTGGACCTAAAAGTATATTGAACACCTTTTAACCATGGCTTCTGGTGGTTTTTCAGCTGTTATTTAATAAACAAAGAATACATTGCACTGTGCAGGTTCAAGGATGGGCTTGTTACCTCTCCTTTGAAAATCAGGATTTCTTAAGTCCAACTCTTTTAATTAATTTGAAATATTTGAATCAACAAATGAAACTTGCATTCAATTTACATCTCTGAAGCATAAGCCATTTAATTCTAGAAAGTTAATGGTTTTGGGTTGTTTTGGTTATATTTTTTTTTTTCACTGATAGAAATTAAAGTTTTGTGGTTTTCTATCCTCAGTCTTTTTTTTTTTTTTTTTACTATTTCATGCTCTTCTTTTTCTCACTGGTGATGTGAAGTTGAGAATACTTCTCTGCTACAGAGGATGCTGTCAAGTTCACACTCAAAAAGAGATTATTCTGCCCACTCTTTTCCCATAGAGGGTGAATTAGGGACTGTGTAGGCTTAATAGAACTCTCTTCTCTCTTCTGAGGCAGGTGTGTCAGTATGAAACCCCTTGATTTATAGGAAAATGGAATGGGGGCTGAAGATGAGGAGAGAAATAAAAATGTCTAGGTTACAGGATAAGAGGGTAGAAGAAAATTAGAAATATTTAAAATTTTTATATTATTTTTTAATATTTTTTAAAATAAATGATATGAGGAGTGGCTAAGCCAGGTTAGTTATTGAAAAGCATCTACTTTTTATAAAGGTTTGTGTTTGAAATCCACACTTAGTTTCCTGCTGTTACTGTCAAAGGTAATGGAATGTAAAAAAACCCAAAAAATTCTTAATAAGAAGTCTGGCAAGGAAACATTAGCTAACTTATCTCACAGTATATTTAATTAGTGGGAATTCTGTCATTCTAAAAACCTTACAATGGACATATTTCTGCTTTTTGGGGCATTATTCTCCTCAGTGCCTTGGGTAATACAATAGATACTTCTGCTTCTGCATAGACACGCACATATATGCGTGTCAGATTTAGCCTCAGCAATCCTGGCTGAAATGTATTTTTATTTGCTCATACCTGCAACAGGGAAATAAAATGAAAAGATTGTTGTGGAGTATTTTCTCCATGTAGGCTTTAGTGCTCAGAAATTTGTGAGTCTTACAAAGAGAAACTTGTCAGGGATGCAGGTTGAAATATGTATTAAGTAGGAAAACAATTCCCTCTTCAGAGGCAGGCAACTCTGAAGCTTTTACCCTTCAGTGCTTTTATTTTTATCAGTCTGTGCCAACTACTTGTTAAATGAGAGGTAACAGTGAACATGCAAATGGTAAGTTATGTGAATTCAGCTTTTTGCTCAGCTTTATTTACTGTTTTTAAGAAGAATGCTGATATTTCCAGGAATTAAACCTGTGGAAGTGACTGCCTTGAGATGAACATATAAATTAATTTAAAGAAGCAAATGCTGATGGTATTCCAAACAGATAAGAAACAACATATGAATTCATCTGTTTTTCCAAAATCCATACATTTGAGAGGCCCTCACAGGAGCTCAGTGTGAGCTCACATTTTATTTCCCAATTCTGTCAATACAAAATTTATTTTTATTTTTAGTTCATTTTTCCTTGCAGTAGAAAAAAAAAAAAACCCACCAAACAATTTTGCTTGTTTTAAGGCAAAAATACTTTCTTATAACTGAGTCATAATTGACCTTCAGTGTATTTTAGCTGTTTTGTAGGATCTTTTTCAAGAACATAGTTCATGTCCTTGACACTTAATTCATGTACTACATCAGAAAGTTTAAGGAAGAATTTAGTACATATTTAGCTAGTTAAAAAACACTCAGTTTTAAAGCAAGAAAAACTACTGTCAGTGAGAAGGATTTAGATGTATAAAGTTTATTTAGACACTAAAGCATGATTTATGCTAAATCCTTCCATAATTTTGCATTCACATTTTAATGCTATTGTTTAAAGTTTCTTTTTTTGTTCTTTCCTTTATTTATAGTTTGAGCATGCATTTTTTTTGCCTATCAACAATCAATTAAGGTCATTCTGGCAGCTGGAAACTTAGTGGTTGGACAAAATTTAGTGGAGGTTTGTTTGTCCATTAATAAATTAGAAGTGGCAAAGATGTCTATTACTGATCTTGTTTTTCTTGGGCCATGATGAAATAATTCTTCTTTACATGTTTTATTCTGGAATGATAACCTCCTAAACTTGTATTATCTTTTTTCCTAGGACTTCAAGACAGGATTTGGTATCACTTTAATTCCTATGAATGTGGCAAATGTAAAACAATTGGATCGGGCTGCAAAGCAATCTTTTGAAATAATTACTCCTTATAAAAGCTTTAGGTAAGAACTTTATTATTTACTTTACAAAATAAGCAATTAACTAAGGCACTAAAGGCACTGGTTTCATACTGCAGTGGTGTACCTACTTTGGATGAAAAGATAATGTTTTTCTTAGGGATGTTCAGCAGCTTTTAGAAAAATGGGAGGATTTTCTTTGATTTATTTAGTTGTGTGCTTCATCTATTAGCTCCTGACTAGCCATATTATGCCCACCGGTCTATACTTTTATGTAGCCTTCTTTGTTTGTTCTGTGCAAGGGCAAAAGGGAAAAAAAGAGAAATTAATTCCTCCACTTTCACAAATTGATTTCATCCTGAAGAATAATAAACTTCAATAGTAAAATAATGCTGCATCCATTTAGTATTATGCATTTTATTTCAAAGAAGCTTTCATGTGCTATCCCTTGTAGAAATCCTTGGTTGAAAGCAGTTCAAAGTTTCACTTAGGCTAATTGCTGAGATTTGTAATGATTTTTTAAGAAAATGAAAGTACATGCTAATAAAAGCCTTTTGTTAAGTGTTGTAGTGTTTCTTAAATGAAATGTTGCAATGGAGGAGAAAAAGAAGTTTCTTTGTTCTTCTGGGCTTATTAAATCTTAGCAAATAATTTAATTCTCAGTCACCTAGCAGGTAAATTAGTCTTGGTCAGCAATTTGAATCTGTTGCTAGTTGGTAGATTGCTAGTTCTTTGATTTTTTTTAAGATGTGACCATGTTGATGTTTCTTTTAAAAACATAAATTTAAATGAAAAGCAAATATTTGTTTTTAGTGCTCAGGAATTTTTTTTAATTCTCAGTCTTTAATTCTCGTTTAATTTTCCATGTTTCCTTATGTCATTCTATGCTTTTTGTTAAAGTTCAGTCTTTAAGTTTGGTAATTGCTAACATAAAAGGATTGAGATTAACTCAGGGATGTTACATGAATGTTACAAAAGCTATGTAGCTTATGCTAGTAGTGGTTTTGTTGAAAACAATGGTAAAACAGAGGGAGTTTCATTGACTGAAAATACAAAATAATACATTCCATCTTAGGATTTATAGCTGTGTGGAGGAAGATTTTTGACTGTGATTTCGGGTGTAAATGTAATAAATAAGGAGACTACAGACCATGTTTAATTGGGCTTTAAAATAAAGATCAATAACACAGAAAAGTCAATTTTTTCAGCTTTACAGCAGAGTCAGAAAGAGAGAAACAAGACTGGATTGAAGCACTCCAGCAATCAATAGCAGAAACTCTATCTGATTATGAAGTAGCAGAGAAGATTTGGTTCAATGAGTCCAACAGGAGCTGCGCTGACTGTAAAGCTCCTAGTCCTGACTGGGCATCCATCAATCTCTGTGTTGTCATTTGTAAGAAGTGTGCAGGTAGAGTAATTAATGACAAGCTATGTGGGTTCTACAAAATGTCATATTTGCATATCTATGTCTGTCCTTGAATTGGAACTTTTTTAAATTTTTTTTTTTTTTTTTAAGTATTATCCTTGTGGAAGTTTTGAGAAACAAAATGTGTGCATATCTGTTTTTTAATAACAAGGACATCCTTATTCTGAAGCACTTCCATACATAAATGACGTGTCTGGTGTGATTGAGTTCTCTCAGGTGAATCATCCTTCACAATTAGTGCAAATTAAGACACAATAACACTTCATGTGGAAGGAATGGCTTTTGGAAGGCTAGATGCCAAAGAATAACGATTTTTACTGTGTAAATTTTGGGTGTTAATTTTGTTATATCTGCACATACTTTACTGCCAGTGGGGATAGCTTTTTAAGATAATATTCAAAATACAGTTCTGGCATGTTTTATATTGAAATATGTGCTTAAGCAGTAGATTCAAGGAAATAATTTATAATTCTAGGCTTTTTTTTAAACCAGATTCTCCCAGAAACAGTCTACATGAGACAGCCTACTTTGTTTATCAATTACTACCAAATGAAACAAACATTTTTTTTTAAAAAAAAGAGGTGCATTTTTGGTGCTTATTTAATATTCAAATGTCAAACCCAACCTTTTTTAAAAATTGCGAGTAGAATAAATCTGACTTCATCACATTTTTTTGTTATCTCAGAAGAGAAATCCAGTTTAAGTGCCTTAGTTAAGTAATGCTCTTGGATTTTCAGGACAACACAGATCTTTAGGACCCAGAGATTCAAAGGTCAGGAGTCTAAAAATGGATGCCAGCATTTGGAGCAATGAACTTATTGAGGTATGTTGTGATATTCTCTTTTTTCCATCTTGAAACCTACTGTATGAAAAGGAGTTTTTACTGTTTTATTCACAAGAAAACTGAACGTATAACAGCTAAACAATATGGTGCTGTTACAGTAAAATTGATGTTTCTGTGCATCAGGTACTTCTTTGTAATTCCAAATATTCATTTGTTTTGCTAACAAAATGTACAATTTCTCTTAGTATTTCTCCAAGTATCTAATATTCTGGGAGAAAAAGAGATGCAGTGCTTTTGGAGAGTGCTCATGATGAAGAAAGGGGAAAAGAGAGGAAACTTGTCACTACCAGCTTAGCTGCTTGGGATGTTAAAAAAATGTGGTCCTACTAGAGAGGGTTGGAGCCGTACATGCTACTCTTCTCTGAACTTTAACTAATATTTTCTAATATGTAAGGAAGTGTTACAGCTGATTAGCCCTGTAAAGCTTAACTGCTATTGATGGTAAATGATAACTGCAGGCTTTATTATTCATTTATAGATGACCATAGACAGTGACTTGAGAGAGGCTTCTGTTTTCTGCAGGAAATTTTTTCTTTAATAACTTTCTTTTTCAACATTTAGCGGCTGAAAAGTGTTTAGAGGCTGGTTTCATGTCCTTCATACTATTTTGCTAATTTATTCCCTGAATCTCATTTAGCTGTTTATTGTCATTGGAAATAAGAGGGCAAACAGCTTTTGGGCTGGAAATCTTCCTCCAGATGAAGAATTGCATATTGATGACCCAGCAGAGAAAAGGATTGCATTCATTACACAAAAATACAAAGAGGGAAAATTCAGGAAAACACCTTTTCACTACAAAACCAAGGAGCAGTTGAATAAGGTAGTATAGTATGTTTAAGTCTATACTATGTGTTGGATTATATTGTATCTATGTGAAATTTCTTCTTAAACTTGTGAGAAATTAATTCAGCACCCTGAGTGACATTCTCACACAGCTGAATAAGGGTTATTTAGGGGCCTTTGCCGAAGTCATTGCAGTAAACTACTTAATTTATTGCTTTTCCAGGTAATTTGTTTGAAGAAGGTTATTGTAGTTCTTCCTATGTCTTCTTTAGCCATCAAAATATGGATCTTTATTTTAATTCAGCTGTAGTCTAGGCATGCAAATTTCCACTTTACTTCTTTAGATTACTTCTTTATTTTTTTTATATCCTACATGTCTGACATCTAACATTCAAATACGGTAGATGATTCATTGTTATCAATTGTGAAAATAGCTCATACACAGTTACATAGTTGCTTGTAGCTTATTGGAAATGAAAAAACTAAAATTAATGATGGAAATGTGTGTTCTCTTCTTTTACAAAAATAAATTATTTAGAGTTGTAAAATACAGAATATTAATTATCAATGTCTCCGTAAATTTTTATGTCCATTTGACTAAATGCTAAGATGTGATGGTTTGAGTCATGATTTTTCAGGGATAATGAATACAGAACAGTTTTAATGCATTTTGCAGTTTTAATGCATTCAATTACATGAGTCAAATTGTCTCAAAGGATATGCAGAGATTGTGAAGTTTGTTTTTTGTGGGGAAGGATATATATGTCAAATAATAATTTTAATACTGGGAAAAGTTATCAAATTCCCTGCAGAGACATGAAATTACCATGTAATAAGGCATTCATTGCCAAGTAATTCTAGAACTTTTACTGAACTGTCTTTGTTATCTTGTGCCTCCTGGATGCTTACATGTTTATTAGAACAGCTAAGTTTTATAGGAGTAGTGTTTCTTTTTTGAGTGACTTTTGCTTTAATAATTTAAGAAAAACTCAATCATTAAATAAATAAATAAATATGAAATCACAGAAATTTTAATGGAATAGGTTGGTGTAATTGTGTAGCTATTTTTGGTTTTAAGGTTTTGGACCAATCTTATAAAAGAAAAAAAAAAGTTTATCATGTTTTTCTTTGTGTATACAAAAAAAAAAAAGGAGAGTCATGTTTTTGGATGTGGTGAGATGTTTAAATTTCAGGGAAAATGAACAGGTATCAAGATACTTAATTTACTCTTAATAAAAAGAGTAAAAACATCTTAATATGTATTAATAATCCTAATATATCTTAATAATGCATATTAATAAAAAGAATAGTTTCCCATATTGACTGACTGTGGTTTTTAAAAAAACTACCTAGCAATTTCAGTATGTGCCCTAGGAACAGAGTTCAAGAATCCAGTCTCATCTCTTTGGTTGAACTTCTGAGGTCTGAAATAGTAAGAGTTTTTCTTTATTAGTTTGATGTAAATAAACAGCAAGTTTCCCCTTCAGTTGTATTCGTTCATGTTATCCTTCCCAAGTGAAATTTGTGAAAGCGACATTTTGCTGGGTTTGGATTGATATTTTGGGATATTTTTGTTGTTGAATTTTCATAGATTCTGACCATACTTCATGATTTCTGATACTTACCAATGCTTATGATCTAGCTATATTAGAGGTGAAAGGATTTGCATCTACATTGCACGTGTTTGTTGCCAGTAACCTTCTAATTTAAACAGACTTCTTGTTTCCCCTCTCTATGACAAGGCCCTGTGTGCTGCTGTGGTCAGACAAGACGTGTTAGAAACTCTGATGTTACTCTTCAGTGGGGCTGATGCGATGTGTGCCACTGGAGACCCACTTTACAGCACCCCTTACTTATTAGCCAAGAAAGCTGGACAAAGACTGCAGATGGAATTCCTGTACCATAATAAGTTCTCAGGTATGATGCATTTCTTTCTGTTGATCTAATTTTGTATTGTGGAAAAGAGAAGGAAATAATTCAGAAGCAAAATTGTCTTTGCTTTGAAAAATAGTGGTATAGCAAAGGGGCAATTGTGGTGGCATTAACTGTATTTTATCAGTGCACAGTTTCAATTGTGTGCAGATTTGCAGATTTGCTATTTTACTCAGACATCATATTTAGGACTTAGAAAACTCCCAGACAACACAGTGATAAGTCATAGATCTCATACCCTTAGTTATAGCAAAGAAAAACCACATTATCTTCTCTGCTAATACTGTCAGTCTTTTACCAGAAAAAAAATGGGTACATAAATTTAACATCTGTCTAAAGAATTGTTGTTTGTTTGGTTTTTTTGAAGATTATTTAAATTGATGTATACTTCTATTGCACACAGACCCAGTGGTTTTTTCACAAACTCTCCTCCCAGAATAAAACTCACCTCTTGAACCTGCAATATGACCTATCCCAGAAACCTCTCTTTCCCATCACAGCTTCTGCTGCAGCTTGGAGCAAATGATAAACTTTGGCTTGGAAGTCAACAGTTCTGTTTGCTGTGTGTGGCTGCCATGAGGCTCTTGAAAACAGAAAGCAGCTCTTAACCGTAAATATATTGAGGTGCATGGGTGTGACTGAGCTTTTTTTTTAAAGGTGCTGGACAGCATCTGAAACTGTCAGGGGCTGAAAGTTCACATATAGACCTACACACAAAAAAGCCCTAAAAAACTATGTGGATGTTGTCCTGGACCACCTTTCCATTGGCTTGTGTCACTTGGCAAAGTAACACTGTATAGGCTAAACAAAAAAAGGTTTAGTGGGAAACACAGGAATGAATTAAGGCTTCCAAGGGCAAACACAGTGCTTTAACTTCTGCCTGAGTATTGTTCAGGCCAGTGCCATGCACTGGATCATAGGATGTTGAGCTCAGTCAGCTGACATGTAGCTAGGGTGGTTGTTTTTGCTACCTCTGGTCTCAAGTGGTCCTAAGGTTACAGAGAGAGAAGTTTCTTTGTATTGGGCCTGTCTTTTCTACTTTTGGCCCTCAAGCCAAGGCAGCACCATCATGTTCTTATCTTTAGGGAAAGGGAGATCAGTGCATGTGGATGATGATTGCCGGAGTCACTGTCTGTCTGCTGCCAGGGTTGCTGGTAAACTCTACATAGGCCCTCAAAAAGAGCAATCTCCTTCTGTTGAAGTATGTTACACAGAGGATGAAAAGGAAGTTTGGTACATCAGAAAACAGGGTTTTATATTACCTTGGCAACCAGTGGTAGAAAATGGCAACATTGTAAGAAGTGTGAAAAAAATTTTTAAATCATTATGTTTTCTAATTATAAAAATAAAACCAGTAGGTTTTATCAGTGTTGTAGTAAGGATACTGCGAAGCAACTCCGTATTTACAGACAAGCATTTAGAAAGATGTGGAAAAATGGCTTCAACTGATATAACTGATGATCTGTATGTTATTTACTGCTTTGTCTTTGAATAGATTTCCCAAACTATGATCCTTGTTTTGAAAGTGACTTCTCAGAAGATACTTCGCATTCCACCTTTCTTTGTGAATTCTTGTACAAAGTTTCTTCTAATGCAGCTAAGCTTCCTACAGAGAAGAAATTAAAAGAAGGTATTTAGCTTTTAATTTATGTATTTGAACAACACATGAATATGTATGGATGAATTTTATTCTTTTTAACTTCTTGCATTACTTTTTTTGAGATAAAACGTCTTTGATATGACATGTTCTCTTTTGATTCAGTAGACCTCTTTCAGATAAAAAAATACTGTTTGTCTTGATTTCTTCATTCAATAGTTGGCAGAGGAAGAAGACTGAACTTCTGAAAAATTGTACAGTTAACACAGTAATTGATAAATAAAAAACAAAGAGAAACACTTCTTTTTTTAATTATATTTAAATTAATACCAAAAATTATTTTTCATCTAAAATGATTTTATTACAGAAATAATTTATAAGTAGCATGGACTTTTTAGTAGGATATTTCTCAAGCTCACAAATTTACAAAATCTTGCAAGTAGAAATGATCTTCTACAGCAACTCTTTGGCAACTTGAGCTTTGTGGGTTGATAATGCATGTATATCACATGTATACATGGTCTCCTGTGCATATCTGTTTTCTGTTTTTCTTTTTTTTTTTTGTTTTCTGAGAGAGAGATCTGTTATCAGATAATTTTTCCCTTTTTCTTCCCATTAGTCTTCCTATATTTGTATTACTATATTTTTCTCCCATCTAAACAGATAACATGGATTTTTAAAATCTGTAGTGATTTATTATTGAATTTATTATTCCTAAAATCCTTACATGGGATCCTGCACTGGTATATACATATTTTTATATGATTATGTCCATATTCTCATGGCATACGCCTTTAAGATCCTTAGTGGACATTAAAAGCATGCTGAAGCATAGAACTCCTGTTTAAATTTACTTTTGAGGAATCTGGATGTGGCTCCAAATCCTTAAAAGCACGGGGTGATATCTGAGCTAGTGCCTGATGAAATTAATGCTAGGCATTTCCCAGCAACTTTGCAGTTCTTTACAAAGATGCCTGTTTAGACAAGAGGACTGCTGCTGGACAGGACTTTGTCTGGGATTGCTCTGAAATTGCACTGAGCTTCTTTGGGAAACAATTTAATAACTGCAAACCTCGTTACTGCTTGCTCCAAGTTCAGGCCTGATCTTGCGTGCTGTGGGTATCTGCATATATTCATAAAGAAAATTATAAAAATCTCCAGAAGTCAGTGCTTAGCCAAGTGGAGAGCAGATACAAGGCAATCTCTTCTGACATAATGGCATATTGGAAGTGCAGTATTTTTATAAATACTTATATAGACTGAAGATTCAGCTGAAAGTGCTCACAGAATGGCTTCTGTTGTCCTTTTTGGGGGAGATGCACTGTGACTGAGCATTGTTAGTTGGATATCTTTAAATTTATGAAGAAAGCCCCCAGTCGAGAACATTTGACTGTCTTTGGTGGACAGAAATGAAGCTGCTTAGCAAGTTCTTAGTCTGCTGCACTTATTACATGAGGGAAAACACATGGAAATGAGCCAGTTTTCTCTCAGCTCAGGTTTTGTTCTCTGAAATTGTGATTGTGTCTTGAAGATGGTAGATGTTCTACTGTTTGCTTGTTGGGGGGGTGGGTGTTTGTTTGCTTTGCTGTTGTAGTGATGTTGAATTACCCCTGAGTTTGTCAGGACTGATATTTCTGGGATGGGCTCGATACATGGGAGGACAGGTTTTCTTGACCATTTGCAGTTCAAGAAGACAAGTGGAACAAGGGAGGGAAGTTTAATGACATCCTTTCAAAAACAACAAAAAGCCTGCAACTTTGAATGAGAAACTACTCTCGCATTAAGCCTCTAATCTATCTCTGCCATGTTTAAGAAGCAGTATGACAGAAGTACTTTGTGCTATTCAAAACATAAAATATGTAATCTTTCTTTTTGTCTTCTTTTACTACATCCAGAACTGTTACTAAATCTCACTAACATGAAGTAGTCCTCGTATTGCAAATTACTGTGAATAAGTGGAAATACTATTTTTCCTTCTTACTGTCTTCAGGAAGTAATTTGAGGGTTAGTGTACTAAGATGTGAGAGAAAATTTCAGTTCCCTCCTTCACCTGCAGATATTCAAAAAAGGTCATGTTACCTGAAAAATCTGACCTAACTGTCTAGTTCTAGAGAAGAGAGCTGTTGAAGCAGTTCTGACTTGGCTCTAATGGTAAAAGGACACTGAAGAAATCGTTCAGTGCTGTGAATTAACCAAGGTTTTATACAAACCAGGTGGAACACTTGGAAATGCAGCCTCGTTTTTCATTATGTGTGTCTCAGTACAGGAGAGAGCCAACTTGGTGTGTATTTCTCATTATAGTGGCATCAGTGTATTCAGCAGAGATGCATAAATTTTGAGAGTTGTTGTTAATTAACAGCTGTTGATATCAGTGGGAAGAGAGCTCAAATGCTGGTGGTATTCTGATGCAGTGGGTCAAAAAGTAAAGCTTAGTTTTAGGGGTGCAAGTTAGATTTTTGCTTTTTTTCCTAGTGTAAAAGGTTTTATGGAGCCCTTTAAAAAGCCTTGATATTAAAAAATAGTCCTTGAGATTTTAATAGTTTAATGAATACTGAAGTAGTGAGCTGTTTTGTGGAATAGGTTTAGGAAGATGGGAGAGGGAAAGCTGGGGGATAAAAAACCCGGAGCATTCAAAACCTTAAAATTTTGAGCTGAACTCCCATCAACTTGTACATTTATCTTATGTTTATTTTAGTATTTAACATGTGTATTTGGACAGAATCTAGGTAGTACTAGATAGAAAATAGCTTGATAAAAATAAATTATTAATAAATATTTATAATTATATAATATATTTATAATTATATAAACCATATAGAAAACAACAGGAAAAGTAATAGATGACAGATAACATAGTTAATATTTGCAAATTATAACTGTTTATTTGTTTGATTTTTGTGGATTTTTTTTTACCAGACTGTTTTACTAAATTCTCAGAAGTACTTTTCCAGCTGTATAGGAATTTTATGATTGTAGGAAATAAAAATATGTAAATATTTTTCTTTTAGGACCTACTGCTCTGTGGAATGGAAACAGATTTTGTTCTAAGAACTAGACATAAGCTAGAAAGAATTCATGACTATTTTCAGTAGCAAATAGACATTACTTTGCTACGTTGTGTTGTATTCATATTTCAGGTCTTAAGAGGGAATAAAAATTTATTTGTAATTAAATATACCAAAAAAATCTTTGAAGTTGCTCTGCAGAATTTTTTCTCTATCTTGTATTTACTTAAAAAAAACAAAAAAAAATTAAGAAAATCTGACCTTTTATAATTTCTTTAATCACAGATTGCAACAAAAGATGGTGCACTTTGGAAAGTGGCTTTCTGAGCTACTATGAAAATGATAAAACTACCACTCCTAATGGTATGATTGACATCAGTGAAGTTATCTGCCTCGTAGTACACAAGTCAGACTTCTTTTTAAATAGAGGGTAAGCTCCTGAATGCGTATTTCAGTAAACAAACTGTTCATTTTTCCTTGAATTTTGAGTAGGCAACTTACAAAAAAAACTGGTTTTATTTGACTTCAAGAAATAAGTGCTATGTGATATTTAGGGATATTTTTTTTATAGTTATAGAATGAAAATATTAGGGTAATTTAAAAGGGCAGTTTAAATTAGATACATCTGTTTCTTATTAAATCTGTAATGCATATGCTCAGTGCTTGAAAGGTTATATGATGATAAATTGAATCGTTAATACTCATCTTTTTTTCTGGGACTGACCTCTGCCTCAAGCCAAAATTCTTGATTTGCTTCTTCCTTCCAGTGCAGCAGCCTAGAGCTCTGCACAATGCTTTGGGATTTGGTCACAGAGGTATTGGTCTTTGAAATCCATTCTTTGTTCTGTAGCTGAGGACAACACTGGAACTGTTGAACATTTTTAGTTGGAGGAAACCAGCTTTTATTTTTTTCTTGTGGAGTCTTGTTTTTTCTTTTAGAACTCTCTCATATCCCATTTGTACATGGAAAAAATCACAGGGAGAGTGACCTAAATATTATTACAGTGATACTCAATTTCTTTAGTGCAACATTTTTTATTTAAAATCTACTTTGTATTTGTCTAACAGACTCCATAACACTTTATTTTTTTAACATGTGTGCATGCACCTAAAATAAAAATAATTTTCTATAGTATAATACTGTAATGTTTTTAGTTACAAAACAAAATTTTCTGTAAAGAAAGTGTAGTCTGTTTAGTAAGCTTCTGAAAAACAAAAAAAGGAATAGAGGGCTTAGACTACTACAGGGGAGAAAAATCCTGAAACATGGTGATGTCTCAATATGCTATCAAATACAGAGAAGTGACCCCTCACTATTCTGTAGTAGCTCTGTGATACCCAGAAAAAAGAAAAAAATCACGTTTTCCTTCTGTCTTCAAATCTAACCTATTGCTTGCTGCATTTCTGACTGGTTCCATTTTATGGTAATACCTACATTTAAAAACATGTTGGCTGAACATGTTCTCTCTTTGGAAATAACTAACCTCCTGTTGTGCTTTACCTGTGACTGAGGAGTTTTATGAGAAATTTCATTTAGATTTGATATTTCATGTAGTGGAACAACTGGTCCTTAAAAATGCCTATTCTGTTAGTCAAAACTAAAAGTTTATATAATTTTCAAAGTGGTTACTGAAAATTATATAAATGACTCGTGCTCAGTTCTTCACATTTAGAGCAATCTCAGTCTTCAGCATCAAATGGAAAAAGCATAAAAGCATACTCATCGATTTGGCATCTAACAAGAGGTCACAGACAAAAACATATAAATTTGTGAACCATAATTTTTAAGTTAAAGACTGACCAATCCCTAACTTCAGCATGATGCTTACTTTCCAAATTCCACATCAATTTAAACTGGTTTGCTTTTTCTTCTTTTGCTGTCCTTATTTGTCTCCATTAAAAATTGAATAAACAGGGTTAATCTGCTTAAATTGTGGTATAATTTTTAAAAGGAAAAAAAACAACCCATGAATGTCTTTTAAGAAAACTTTTAAAAGCTTCTTGAGCTACAGAAACTTCAAAGTATTCCTACTCATCTTGGTGATGGCAGGTGATACACACTGACCACACTTTTCACCCAAGCAGATTCAGGCTGTCTGACAGGAAAAGCCTCTTCAGTTAGAGGGCAGGTGGAGGGCAGGAACAGGTTGGTGACAAGAATAGTACTGTCCATCCTTGACTGTTTTCAAGGCCCCTCATTGTGCTAACCTCTCTTTGAGCAGGAGATTAGACCAAATGACATCTAAAAGTCCCTTTGAAGCAATATTTCAACTTGTTTGCAGCTTCCCGTTCAGCTAGTCGTTCTGCTTATATTAAACATACAAAAATATATTTTGAATGCGTCACAAATGTATATGTGATCAAATAACATGAGCTTGCAAAAGCGAAAAATTCCCTATGCATTTTTAATGACTATATGTAAATATTTTTATGCATTTTGGAATTATGAACGGAACTATTACATCGAAGCCTTTAAACAAATTTGATCCTGTTGTATTGTAAAGTGCTTTATTATTAGCTGGGCTGTACTTGTAATAATGGAGGAGAAATGCAGATGGATTCCATTCCGTATATATGAAAGAATGAAACAATAGTGAAATAAAACCCTGGTGTGTCTACTCTTTTGAAGACTAAATACAGCTGTGTTTCTTCTCTTGCTTGCTTTAGGGACATCTTTACATTTGAAATACACTTAATGTCAGAACGTGTTTTTCTATTTGGAGCTGAAACTGCATATTCACAAAGAAAATGGACTTCAGCAATAGCTAAGGTAATACTGATAGTTATCTTTTTCAGTTAGGCCAGGAGCCCTTGCACAAATAATAAAGTGCCATTGTTAGCTGAAAACCTTTGAGAAGTCATTATTGATGCATACCGATCTCTCCTGCATGCAAAGGTTTCTTGTGCAGCAGGAAGAAATAACTTCTGTGATTTAATGTTTGAAACAAGATAATAAAATAAAATGTGAAAGGAATTGAAGCAGCATTTTAATGCCAACCTTAAGAATATATTAAGTGTACTCTAATATAAAGACATATACTGTATGAATATATTTCAGCTAAGTTTTTTATGGGTGCAATTCTATTTGCTGTAATGGAATTTCATAAAATGATACCATATTTTATACTGTTCCAAATGTTAATAATCACATTACTAATTAAATCAATGGTAGTTTAAAAGCAAAAATGTTTGAATTGCGGAGCATGAATGGAAAAAATGTTGAACTTGATTTTACATTTTAAATTTAGTGTATCTCTGGGTTTATGAGTGTGGGGTTTATATCTCAAAGCTTTTTTCTGTACTGTGACCTGTATCCTATAATCCTATAGATTTGCAATATTTTGATTTTTTTTTAGGGGCAGAGGGTTTTTTTCTTCATCTGACTCACCCCATTTTCTTTGGTAGCATTTTGTTCCCCCGGTGGCTGAATCATTGTTAGAGCGAGATTGTGACCTCATTGGGCAGCTGTACTACAAAGATTGCCATAACCTGGATCAGTGGAGAAAAGGCTGGTTTGCTATAGAGAAGTCGAGCCTTTATTTTTGTCTTGAAATGGAGGACGCTGAAGAAGATTCCATATATCTAAGGAGGTTGCAAGAACTTAGTAAGAACATCTAGTATTCAGAAAATGTTCTGTGGGATTAATTCACTGTTAAGGACATTTCTATTGCATTTCAAAATAATAAATATTGGGAAGCTCTGTAACTATTCCTTCACATGTGTCAGATGTTTTTCCAACTCTTATCTAAATATGGAGTTGGTTAATTTCTGTCTTGGGTTTTTTTTCCTACTTTCTGGCACATGCCAGAGAAATTTTTCACAGCTTTAAAATGAATGATGACAATTTTTGTTCCAGTTGCAGCAGTATCTTTATTACAAGAGTAGAGAATTGAATAATAATATATAACCTTTTGGGATTATTGTCTCACATTTTTGACAGGGCAGAAATACTCACTGCAGAACACATTCTTGAGATGATTGACAGGTCTAGTTTTAAAATACTCAAAACATACTGGAAAATTATAATTCTCTTGGAAAACTATTTCACAGACCAATAGATTTTTTTTGGATGCTAAAAATCTTGTTTGCTTAATACCATGATGTGGGGAGATAAGAATATTTGTAAAAATGGTCTTCTATGACCAATTTTATATCATTGTTTGTAATAATGCTCTGAATCCTCTTTTAAGCATATCTGCCCTGCTTGTTTTTATATTAAGCAAGGCAATATGCTACATGGAAAAATACATATAATTTGAGGTTTATAATAAAGTAGCATAGAGAAGATAATTCAGCTCTTTACTGATGATACTATTCATAAATGCTGACAGATTATGGACTGTTTTGCAGGATCTTGCCTAAATGCCATTGTGTTTTCTACTGTTTATTTACACCTTATATTTGGTGTGGATAACACCTTGAAGTTGGTTTTTAATCAGAAATGTTTTTATGCCTCCAGGTGTCATTTAACTTGTGAATACTTTTGATCCTAATTCAGAATTAAACGATTAGGCAGTAGGAGAACTTTTCCTGGTACTTGTTTAGATGATGCAACTGTAATTGCCTCTTCCAGAATCATTACAGCATTCAAAATCTGTCTATATTGTATCTCATGTATAAAATTGAAACACTTTTGACTTTCAGTTGAGAATCAGTTTTGCTTGGGCTTTTTAATATTAGTTGTACTTCTTGGAAATATTATATATCCATACTCTTTTCTTTGATTTCTGCTTTCTCCAAAATATATCTTTTCCACTATTAATACTGATTAGTGTAAATGAAAAATAATGAATCATTTGTGGAGGTATAATAACTTACCTTCTTGATATTTGACTCAGTAAATATTGGTGAGGCTAGGAGTATGTGTGATACAAAAACATCATACAACATGCAATGTGTTTATTGTGTTTCATTGGTATTTAGGACTTTACTCTCTCTGGGAATTAGTTGAAATAAGGTGGGGATTATATATTACAGGCACTTTGAGAAATTAAATTTTCAGAATTTCAAATTACTAAGCAGGTTACATTTAATTTACTGGTTTCAGTATAGTGCATGGTATAGTTTTTTAAGCAGTGCAACTGAAAACTATCTAGCTATATTTGCTGTGTTACACATAGTGTAGGTGTTCTACAGGGGTGCTTTTTTTAGCAGGGATAACATATGGCAGCATAAAGAAGGGTGGCACCAATCTTCATGCTTATAGATAACTTGCATTATCTAATTGTAAATATGTGCTGCCATTAAGGTGCAAATGTTAATGGATTACAAAATCCAACTTACTTCTGAATCACTGTGTCTTCTGCAAGTTGTATTTACAAGTTTAGTATAGTAAGACACTGTAGCATGTTCTCACATTGAAAAATACATGTTTAAACTTTCATGATATGTTCTGTGTTAGTTTTTCTTTTAAATGACAGTGTGGTGTGGAATTTCGTGGAGTTTTGTTTCTATTATAAGCAGCATTCTTTACTTGCAAAATTTAAGAATTTCATGCTCCTTTTGCCACTGGAGATCATTTTGGAAAAAAACATGCCTGTATGTGCATGCATGTATGTCTTTGTCTATAAATATATGTCTGTGAAGGACATATGAATGTGTATGTGTTCCGTTTGCAGCAACCAGTAGTGTGATGCAAAATGGAGAGAGAATAGATGTCCTGCTGCTCGTTGAAAAAGGAAGGTAAGGTTCCTATCTGAAGAAAATCTTTGATCTGTTTTTATATTAATATTCTAGAATAATAGTTGATAAGTTCTGGAGTTTTTTCACTTAGTGTTGCTAGTGAGAGAGTAAATTTGCAGACTTTAAAGGAGGGAATATCTTTGTGCATTAATTACATTTTATGTCTGTGTCACGAAATGTTAACAAGCACTACTTAATTAAAAACAGTTTTCCCACTGAGAAAATTACTCCCAGATTAGTCTGCCAATAATGATTTCTTCAAAAGGACTAACTCCATTTACCCTGTAAAAAAAGAGTACTTCTTCAGAGCATTTCCTACAAACTTCTTGATTTTTTAATAATTCTTATGTCTCAGAATTTGGTGTCTCAGTCTGCCTAGGTCAGGTTTAAGAGTCCATGAATGAGTCCTCTGGTTAGTCCTGTCCTCTGGTTAATCTTCTTGTAATATCTGATCTCAGTTAACAATATACTTTCTAGGAAAAAGCATACTTATAAAACAAGCATGATCCGTATCTGCTTCCAAGTAAGTAATATTCAGCAGAGATAACTGTGTCATTTTTATAGTGATAGGGGAGGTTGGAACTAGAGGTGAGGTAGGTATTTCTGTCTCAAATAGGAGTACAAATTCAAAGATGAATTTAGAGAGTAAAAATTGTGGAAGATAATTCTTAGTTTTTAAGAGTTTGAGGATTTGTTTTTATTTCAATGATAGGTTATCGTCCAAGAGTCTGTCTTAAGTGATGCAATATTTATACAGTCTTTTGAAAAGCCTATAATAGGTTAATAAATGAAGAGGGTTTTTCTCTTTGGCAAACAAAAAAAACCCCATGGCTACCTTTGACAATATTCAGAGTTGGAGTAGCTAGTCAGAAATGCATTGTAACTTGTGTGTTCTGAATTTTATCTCTTTCTAGGATATTGTGTAAGTTTTAGAGCTGAGTAATGCTATGCAAGTTAGAAGGAAACACTTTTTCTTGTATTTTTTGGGGGCGGGGTGGTTCAATTTTTTTTTTTGTTTTTTTTGTTTGTTTGTTGGTTTGATTTGTTTTGGTTTGTGTTTGGGTGTTTTTCAAAAAAGCATCATGAAAGATGCAGAGTTAGGTAAGCTACGTACACCAAACAGGGAACCTGAGGTATCCTGTTGAAGGTGCAGTCTAAAAGAGGGATATAAATCATGCATATAATTTCATAGGTATTAATGCTGAGCAAAACTTATAGCTCCAAGTCAGGGTTTATTTTTTATTTCATTGTAATATTTCCATTAAGTGAGGGTAGCTTTTCCCTGAACCACTTCAATTGTTTAAGGGAAATTCTGAACTATTTGAAAAGAATTTCAACAGGGACACTGGCTGATTTAAAGTGGACATAAATGTATTTAATTTTTCCTCACTGGAGTTTTCTATAAAGAATTTAAATGCATATTCTTCACATTTTCTTAAACATTGAAAGCCGTATGGGTATATCGGCTTTGGCATGGTGATTACTATTTAGGATATTACTTCAAAACTGTCCAGGTGTGCAGTGCAGTTATATGAGATCACATCTTAAAGTGATAAGCAATTTAATATGTGTGTGGAAAATGATTAAATATAAAATCACCTTTGTCTTTAGACTTAATTGTTTTAATTGGAAGTAAAGCCACTAATCCTCTTTGTGCTCCTCCAAGCTCCAGATAAATTAATGTCCTTGAGATGTCATCAACATCAACTACATGAAATGTCAAAGTTTCTAGGTTTTCCTATTATGTCTGTTATTTTCCATCTGTGCTTGTCTCATGTCAGCTTTGGCACAGATTGATCACTTGGAAGAGACTCTATGGAGATGATGACTTTCTTGTTAATTTGTTAGGCACTTAAATTCAGGATAAATTACAAAATAAATAAAAAAGTAGTATTGAAAGAATTAAATTAACTAAGTAAGATTTTTACAGAATTAGGAAAAGTTTACGAGAAAAAAACAGCGCAATGACCATAAACAAAACCAAAAACAGCCACCCTCCTTTACATAAAAAAATAAATTTGGTCAGTGTCTTAAAGTGTCTGCTTAAATTTTATTGGAAAATATGAAAATTCCTTGAGGTATTTTTCTACTGATTTTCTGTTTCTTAGAAATACTTATGCTACTTTTTCAAGTCTCAGTCTTTGGGCTGATTAATTAGGGAAAGTCTCACATTTACATGTTGCACATATCTTTCTCTTTCACAACTTTCTGTTTAATTACTGGGGGGAAAAGAGTGACTTCAGTTGTTACAAATGGACATCTCACTTATGAATGATTGCATATGCAAGTAAACATTTTTGGAAACTATAAAACCTTCAGGTCTTCCTGCTGAAATTATTACAATGTAATAAATCTATGAATTCTTGATTCTTAAAAACATAATAAATTTGGGATAAAAAAATTTAACATTAATCTGATACATATCTGCTCAGGAAAAGAACTTACAATTGATTTTGGATATGTAATATTTATAATACTTTCTAGCTTGTATAAAGTACAAGAATACAGAGACAATACCAAAAAAAAAGACATGTAAGATTTTCCTGAAATGTCTTAGATAATAATACAATCCACTCCTACCTCTTCTTTTTTTGCCCCCTCTTTCTTTACCCTGCTCTCTGCTTGGCACCTTGCTGTTCATTTATTCTCTATATGATATGTTCAGCTTATGATGTCTATCAGCTCAGAAATAAGAGGTGGCAGTCATACCAAGCATATTATCAGAGGCTGAACCACACTAAAAGATTTCTGAAACCACAAGACCGCTTCTCTTTTAAAGATTGCTGTCTTTTTTGAAACTCAGTGTATTTAATGTTTTGAAGCTCATCGTAAATTTTCACAACAACTCTAGATGACTTTCAAATTTTATTTTTTTTTCAGATCTCAGACATGTTAATGCTTGTGTTTGTGTATCTTTGCTAGAGTCAGTTACAGAACACACTCGTTTTTTAACACCTGCTGGAATTTTGTTACATTTTGGTCTCTACAGGAGCATATTGTCTAGACTGCTACAACTGTATCCAACTCAACTGGAAATGTTCTCACAACACTGTGCTGTATAGCTTTACACCCTAATCATGGTCATTTGCTTCTTCTTGATTTCCACTTTCATAGTAGAAATATTCTAGTTTTGTAATTGAAATGCTTCTTGACTTCTTGCTAGAAGTGGCAAACCATTTTAAGGTTTTTTGTGTTTGAGGCTTCCCTTCATCACACAGGGCTGTCCTCTGATGTGATCTATATTCAGTTTGGATTTTTTCCATTGATCTCTATTTTTAAAATGCTTGAAGTGACTGGTGATACTTGACCTCCTGTTGCTATCCAAACAGAAGTTACACAGCATATTGGTGAAACAGCTACTCCTGTGTAGTTCAACAGAGGTTAACAGAGGGATCTGCACGATGAAAAGAAGAAAGTTGTCTGAAAACATCTGTATACAGTAGTTTAAATATACCTTTTATATATAGAGTTTAATGCCAAATCTCTAATGCTGTGTTTTAAAGAAACAGTTGTGCAGATAATTCAAACATTTATTTTATTTTTCTGAAATAATTTAACCTCTCTCTTAAGTGTCAGTGAATGTTTTCAGACCATAATGTAATCCAGATGGTGCTTTTTTTCCCATTATGCTTCTGATATAGTTAGCTCTTTCTTATTATGGATAATAAACTTTCCCTACATACTGGCAAAATTTCTTTAGGCTGATGGTTCATTCACTGCTTTCTTCTTAACCCTTTGATGATAGCAGTAAGTTTTCTCATAAAATGCAGTTATGGGCACAAAATTCTAAAATCCAGAATTAATATAAGCTTAAGAGTCAGATGAAAAGACTCGTGCTTCCAATATGTTATGCTGGGTGTAAGACCTTTTGGAAGGTCCCTTGAAGAAGTACTGCTCAGTTACATTTAACAGTAATTTTTAATGGAACATCCATGCTTCAGTTGCAGTTTGATTTTCCACAATAATTCCATATCTCTATTTGCATTCTTAGTACCTCTGTTTTCAGACAGGTAAATTATTAGAATCATGTGGGAATTGCCAGAGGGCACTGAGTTGTGCCTATGTCTGTTTCTCACTCTCCCCGCCCACCTTACCCAAAATCACCTCATACCTCTGCTTTTCCCATTTTGTGCAACAAACCTTTTAGACATAGCTAAAGCCAGGGGATTTTTCAGGAGGGGTTAAAGAGAAGCCTTTGCATTCTTGTGGATGAAGTTTGGTCAGGTATGTTTGTTTGACTGCAGGGGCAGAAGGATGTGCTGGTAGTCAGCAATAAAGCTGTATAGGTAACAGTAGCTCCCTTAATGTTGAGACACATTGATCTGCTGCAGTCAGTTGTGCCAATTCAATTCTCTCAATTCACTAAGGCAGAAATCTATGTTGGCAGGCTGCCTTGTTTGTTTGAGTACTTAAATTATTAATTTCTTGGCTATGGACTGTCTGTGCTTCACACAACATAGCAAAAATTCTGCCATTTTTCACTATGTTGTCACTATTGCTAACAGTTTGTTATGAAATGTGAGATCTTTATCAATTTTTAGAACTGAAAAAAATAGCACATACATAAACATACTATAGAAGGCAGTGCATTTGTATTGAAGAAATGCATTTTGCTTGAGTCTGTGGAAAACAGTTGGTAATCTGCATGGAAGATCTTCATAAACATTATAGTAAAAATTATTTCAAACATGATTACTTCTACAAGCTCATTAAATTCCTTAGTTTTGTGCTATGTGGGACATCACTATGTTTCAGCCTGTGTTTATGCTTAAACCTTGGATTTAATTTAACTTTATATTTTGATAATGACTGTTCAGTGAGAAATGCATGTATTTGTTATTAATTCTGTCTGAAAACTGTGTGAAAGAGGTGAACACAGAGGGTAAATCTGCAAGGTTATCTCCATTGCTTCTTGAAGTTCTGTAGAAGACTTCTACTATGCTTGAAGAAAGCTCAGCTCTCCTGCTGGAAGTTATTTCCCCTTTCCTTTTCATTATTTTCAGGTTCAAGGAGAAAAAAATAATTTCCAACTAGGTGGAAGAAAAAGAAGTTTTTAAGTTTGTCCAAAAGGACTAAACTGAGAAGGACTGCTTTAAACATCTTATTTTCAAACTGTTTTATGGTTTTCTGATTACAATTTATTCCAGGTGTGTACTGTCTCAGTCAAAAATTATTGAGGTTTGAGATTAGCTTTTTAAGCCTCTTTCATGAGAAATTGACTGAGTTCTGAAATATGTTTGGCACTGGTTTAATTTCCTTTTCTCCCTCCTTCACTTCTGTGGTATTGTACTGAAAATGTGTCTCTGATTTATCTTACTTCTTGATGCCGCCACTCTGGAGATTTTTGACTGGGCAAGAATAATTATTTTAAAAATAATTTGTTGCCATTAATGAACAATCCAGGTTCCATCATTGCAGTAAGGTTTTCACATTTATATTTCTTACCAGCAACATTTCTTTCACGACTGTGTTGGTCATTTGGGACTACAACTGAAACAAATACCACATTTTCTTTGCTAGTTATTAAGTAGCCTCTTCCTCTCTAGCTGAATTAAGCTCAACAGCTTCTCAAATTTTAGAAAACAATGAGAACATAATCACTTTGTACTTTTGATATCTTTTTTCTAATGTGATGCACTGAGGCGAGGATGGAAAGATCCATAAAATACAAGGTGATCTTTTCCACATAGTTTAGGTATTTCATGTATCACAATATTGATTGACAGGCACATGATTTAGACTTTCGTATCTCTATGAAAAATGCTGATAAGTTTATATGACCTTTGAAGTACAGTACGGTATTTTTTCTCTCCTCCTCTGGTATCAATTCATTGATATGCAGCAGAGTTGCCCTTTTCTTGTTTAGAAATAATAATATTTTCACTTTACAGTATGTTGCTTCCTGTATTTCTTGTAATTCTTTGGATAAAAAATAATCTGTTGAGTCTTCTATTTATCCTTTTGCATAATACCATAATGTGAATCCTGCTGTTCTTCAGGGGAGATAAACACACAGTAATGTGCATATATATGTACAATTCTTGTGTTGGAAAGCACCATAAATCTTTCATAAATCATTGTCTTAACCTCTTCTGATCTGTGAATAATAGTAGGAAACAAGTAGAGTATCATGCGCTGTCAAATTTGTTTCTACTCACTTCAAAATTTTACTTTCCTTATATATGTATGGCAATAGCTATACCAGAAAATGTGGTGATGTATTCTTGGGAATGCATTGATTGAGAACTACCTGTTTTGACAAGACTTAAGGAAACTTTTGACAGCATTGAATTAAACTCACTCATTTTGCTGCAAAAATAGGAGAGCTTTATGCAAATTACTATTTTTTTCTTAGTGGAAGAGAGGCTGTGTTTCCACTATTCAGGCATGTTTGGTAGTTACCATGACTTTTGAAGTCATAAAGACTTCCTAGGAATGTGGTTCAGTGGGATGAAATAGTGAATTTTAGTGCCATTTACTCTGCTGCTGAATGGCTCTGTCCGTATGGTGGATCTCGAGAAGATTTCAGATCCTGGCTGTGTGTATGTAATACATTTACTGCATCCCCACTTCCTACTCAGATGGGAATGCTAGAAAGGAAGCATTTATAAAAGCAAAATTGAAAGATACAAAGAAAAATAAATTAAATATTCCCTCATCATATAAAATGCTTTCCCCTTCCAAAAATGAAATAATCAAAATAAAAAAAAAGGTAATTTCTGTTTTGATTAAACTGTTTTTATAGAAGAAGTTCAGTAGAGCATTCTGACTTTTCCTAATGAGCAAATAAATGGTTATTAAAGAAAATTGATCCCTTACAGGTCTTTAGTGGGAGAGAAGCGAACATATGTGTAAGTTTGCTTACTATTTTAACACTTTAAACAGTTGTTTGTTACACACATGCATATGTTTGGACATACCCCTTTAAACTTCTGAATTTTGGTATTTTCTGTTAGAAGCTAGCTTGTCAGGGTGGCACACAGGAGATTACTGTAGCATGCTTAAATAAAAGAGTCAGAAAAAGGCTGTGCTTTCACATACAGGCAGAGTCTTGCATTAACTTACTCTGACTCTACTAGTGGCTTTCTCATGTGTGTTCCTTAGCTTTTTGATAGTGGGGGATCATTCTGCTACTTATGCAGGAGTAAAGTTCAGTATGTCTCAGCTACTCTATAGAAGAGGTTGTTGGGTGTAGGGGGTGTTTAGGGGTGTGAATACAAAAGAAGGGAAAGCTTTTTGCAGCGTTGAAAGTTGTCTCTAAATTTGTTTCGTCCTTAGCCATGGCTTGGACATATGAATAATGTAGGAGCTGAAGAAGAGTAATTAAAATGTTGGCAGGTTCTTTCAAAGGCTTGTGACAGTGTTTGTGGATCTTCTTTCATTTTTTTTATGGCACTGGTAATACAAATGAATTTGGAAAAAAAAAATAAAATGTAACAATAGACCACCATCACAGCTTTATGTGGTGAAAGGTACCTTGATGACTTACTCCAAGTATATTTTTTTTTTCTTTCTGAACATCTGCTTTGTTGCCATGGTACAATAACATCATTTTTTTATTTATTTCCCTAACTCAAAATATTTTTATACTTTTCAGAACGCTATACCTCCATGGCCATACAAAGCTGGATTTCATGGTCTGGTATACTGCAATTGAAAAAGCAGCAGGTACAGATGGTAATGCATTACAAGATCAGCAGCTCAGCAAAAATGATGTTCCTATTATAGTGAACAGCTGCATAGCGTTTGTTACACAATATGGTAAGTAGAGTGGATTTTATTCAAGCTAAGAGCATTTGTATAATACCTAAGTGCCCCCAGATCCTATTGAATGAGTTTATATATTACTTAAAATAAAACCATGCCCGTCATTAGCCTTGCCATTCTTTAATGAGATGGTGCAGTACACTACCACACGTTAGAATGGCCAGTTTGGGGAAATACAACTTTGTAAATGCCCTCTATAGACACTTTTCTATTTTAAATATTGTGTTGTTTGCCTTATGAAACTCAGCCTTGGTATCCACTGCCCTAGTGAAGACAATTCAGCCTAGAAATCAAACTCTGCAGACCTGGAAAAGCTGTGGTCTGAACACATCTTGGAAGCTGGCACTGGCTGTGGAGTTGACTTCAGTCTTAGGCTGCTGTTTTTTCAGTGAAGTAACCTAAGGATATAGTTGGTTACCATTTATTTAAGTAAATTTTGCCAGCATAACTTTCTGTGACATTAGGTTATATGCAGATGATGTTTGTGTCCTTTTACTGCTGCAAATTCATGAGTTTCCTTGTGAGATTGCTACATGCATATCAACCCTGTAAAAATCTGTCTTTGGTATAAATGGGTCTGTAACCTCTGTCAGTATGAGAGCACCTAATTTCTGTTGGAGTTGTTGAAGTTTAACTAAATAACCTTTGGATATGGCAACACTGTGTTATTGTAAAGAGTTGTATCGGGTTTCACCTAGTGACTAAAAGTAAGAAAAAAAGGCTTTTGCTAAGTTCTTTTCAATCATTAGCAATAGCAATTATTCCAAGTATAGTTTACAGCATTTCATTCACTGAATGGTTAAAGCAGGGCAATTCTGTCTTCCACTTAGAACAATTTGTGTAGTCTGAATTAAAATTCAGTTTCCTAATGTCTTTTAAATCACTTAAATCTTTATCATAAATTTGCTTTTCAGGATCAGCAGTAGTAGCTGTTAAAATGCTCAGTTGAAAGCTGAAGGAATTATTTGTATGCATTACTTGCATCTTTTTTATCATCATTGTAAGGATTCTGTCTTCAGCTGTAGTCTGCAGAAGACAGATGCTCTTGCTGTCCAGGGCTGTTCCTGACAGTAGCACCACAATGGCCATTGCAAATGGAAGTGCTTGTGGGCATTACAGGAAAGGTGAACTGTAAAAACATTAGACATGATTTCACAGATGTTGAGAGAGTATTTAATTTGACAAGTATACAAGAAAAGCAGGGTTTTGCATAAAGTAGCATCCCCTTTCTAGATATGCAAATTAGGAAATCACCTCTACAGGGATAAATAGCACTGAGTATTGTGCCAAACTTACTCAAGTTTTAAAAAACAGTTTCAACCACAATAACATATGCAGTGATTGAAGGTAGTCATGACTTTGTTTTAAAATGATACATTTTCTTTTTAAGTTGACTTCAGTGGTTTTTGTTTTTACATATAAGAATAGTACCTGACCGATTGTCTTCCAGAACGTGAGAAAAATGAGAAGAAAGGGTATTTTCTACTAATCTTGAGGTTTTTAAGAATCAGATATTTCAGGTTGGATGAATGCAGTAATACTTCAAGTCGTAAACTGAGTTCATCTGTAGAGCAATAAAATAACAGGAGTTTTCTCATGAAAGCAGCTATGTTTTATGTGTAATATAATATCTATCATCGAAACTTCTCTTTACTGTGCCATTTGAAAGTACTGTTTTAGGAAGTCCTGAAGAGATTTGGGGATTTGAAATGCCTGTAAAATATTCTTGAAATAGTGATCCCAGGTTTGCTTACTATTATAATGATTATTTTTGCAAAGGGATCTAGTTGGTTGTAAGAAGACTTGGCAGTGTTTTACTAACAAAGTGAGCATGTGTAAAAGATGAGAAAGATTTTTTTAGGAAATACTACATGTTTGGCAGTCACATATAATTTTCATATAATGATGTCTGGAATTTTTAAAAGAATGCTTAATTTTGCATTCATTTATTTTTCTCTCCTGTATTTTTGTGCCATAGGTTTAGGTAGCAAGCAAATCTATCTTAAGAATGGTGATTCTTCCAGTGTGGCTGAACTGCTGGAAAGCTTCAAAAAAGATGCAAGAAGTGTTAAGCTAAGAGCAGGAAAACATCAGCTTGAAGATGTGACTGATGTACTGAAAAGTTTTCTTTCTCAAATAGATGATGCACTTCTCACTAAAGAACTTTATCCATTCTGGATCTCTGCATTAGGTAATGTATTGAATAACATTCAATACAATAAGGGTTATATGTACCTTTTCAGTATCGAATTTGAGGGGTCAACCTATGTTATTTCATAACTAGCAAAACAACATAGGAAAAAAAATACTAGGGACATGGCTGTAATAGATGCATGTTAATCAGAGACAATTTTCATAATGTCCTTTTAAAATATTAGTTTCTATATTGCTGTATTTGCAAGCTGCAAGAAAGAAGGTGGTTTCCCAAGCTGTGCTATAAAATTGGAGGTACAACAGTAAGAGATACATGGGAAATGCTTACAGAACATTAATTTCTATCTTAATGCATAGGAGTCACACAGACATGTTTACTGTGTGGCACATTTTGTCTTTAAAGAAAGATATTAAAAGCATATTCTCTGATTTTATTTAAGTTCAAATATATGGATGTTGCTTTAATATGAGCCACTAGACTTTCAGGAAATTAAAATATTATCAATAGTATACATTTTTGACCTTCAAACTCAATTTCAAAAACTAGAGGAAAAAATATTAAGAGTTTATTCACTTACCACATGATTAATCTCACCAGAAACCAGAAAAAGTTCTGAGCCACTTTAGATTTAAGTCAGCTCTTTTGACCGGTGTTACAGTGATTCCCCTTCCTGATATGTAAATGTGGCTAAAATTCTACTTCATCTTTACAACAGAGAATCCTGTCCTGTTAAGTGATACAGAAGGTACTTCTAGGAAGACTAAAACATTTAAGGAAATAGAGTAGAAAACCTTTAAACTGTTGTTTTGTTATTTATTTTTTCTTCCAATTACCAAAGAAACCAAAACATAGTCAGTAGTTAGTGGAGAGTACCATCAATCAGCGAGAAGAGTTCTGTGCTTGCTTTTCAGAAACTTGAGAGAAGCAGGAACTGAGAGGGAAAAGCTAACTGTCTAAATACAACCTACATTAATTTTTTTATGCCCTGAGCATAAAGGGGAATAAGCAGCACAGGGAGACAGACTTAAGATACAGGTTGTTTCAGCTATTGTCATTCCCAAAACTGGAATTCTTGCCTTCAGCACTGCCATTGTTCAGCTCTATGTAACTTGGTACAACTTATCTACCAGCCCTTTCCCCTTTCTTTCCTCTTATCAGTCTTATATATACTCACATCCTTAAACTGCTTTGTGCCTTCAGACACTTTTTCAGTAAATATTTAAAATATGAAAAGGTATTTTCTTTTCTCATTGCTGGGAACTCTTAGAAGTACGTTTGCACTTGTGCATATGCAGTTGCACTCACACGTGTACACACACAAACTACAGATTAAGTATACTTTGAGAGAAAATGCAATTGCTGTTCTGGGCTTTAGTCTTAAGCAGTGGCAAATGGTGCTTGGATATAGAATTGTCCCTCTTTAACTGTCCCTGAACTGGTGTACAATAATAGACTTTTTCAATAGTATATTGTCACCATTGCCTTTATGAAGAAGAGGCAATTACTTGATTTGGTAAATAGTAATTTTAAAAGACTAGATGATGCAGATATAGTTAATGAGAACTGCTGTTGGTTTTAGTGTGCATTGTTATTAATGCTCAATGATTATTTTCTGGCAGATACGCAGAATGAAAAGGAACGTGTGAGGAAGTACACAGCTTTTATTCGGAGTCTTCCGCCAGTCAATAGAGCAACTTTGGCTGCTTTAATTGAACATCTTTACAGGTCATTGCAAATAATGCATTGTGGCAGAGAAATTCTTATAATGTGTTCTAAGTATAACTCCACAGTATATGAAACGTGGCTTGTTTCATTAACTAGTAATCACAAAAGCTTATCTAGTTGCAGCAATTAATTAAATTTGAATTCCTTTAATTGATAGTGTGTTTTTTCTTTGCTTGTATTTTTAGCAGTAGGTATCTATAAAAATCAATGGATTGGAACAGTCTTACAGGGAGAGAGGGCTGCCAGTGTATGTGTCCAAGTAGGGTAATTTTTGATGTAGCTTCTTTATGCAATTTCATTTTACTCCAGTCTGCTAGTCTTCCAGAGGATTGTTGCAAATGATTCTTGAAATTAAAATATTTTTTTCAGTAAAAATGTCCTTCTCCACAATCTGTTTTGCACATAATAACTTTGAGAATTACCTACCCTTTCTGTTTTTCATAAGTGCTTCATTTTACAACTAATGTAGTGGTAGAGAATATCCAAAATGCAAACTTGTTTAAGCACCGAAGGTCATAGCTTATTCCTAGATAAAATAAGGGGCAGAAGATGTGTAAAAAATATGTGATGATGATTCTGATTTTATCATGGTTAAATAGTACTGGTCTATATTATATCATCTATTGAATAAGTTAAATTTTATTTTTGGTGAATTGCAGTGACTATAGAATGTGCAGAAACTTCTCTTTACAGGATGGTGTGTTTAGAAATTATGTTACATAGCCAGGTACATAGCAGATGTCATTCAGAAATATTTACATGATTGGTGCCATTATTTGGATAAAGATTGTGCTACATATTGTGTCTGAGAAGTTTCTAAGCATATCTAGGTAGAGATATTGATAAAGTATTGCATCTGTTCTGAAAGTAATATGAATTCATGCATTTAACAGCCAAAATTTTGTGGTAGTTTTAAGTGTTTGCCTCTAAAAGAGGACATGTTATGTGAACAACAGAACTGATATGAAAGTATTACTATAGGGCTAGAACTAAGGAGGACCTAATTTATTTCCACATTTTATTTGATCTTTGATCTCAAGTTTGTAGGCAATACTTACATTGCTTAGTATAGTGAAACTGTATTTAGCAGTAGTTTGGCCTCACCTGGAGCACTGTGTGCAGTTCTGGGGTCTGCAGTTAAAGGACATTAAGGTGTTTGAATGCATCCAGAGGAAGGCAGCAATGCTGGTGAAAGGGCTGGAATTCCATCCGGGGAGTGGCTGAGGACTCTGGGCTTTTCTACTTCAGGGAAATGGAGGCTGAGTGGTGACCTCATTGTTCTTTATGGCTTCCTGAGGAGGGGAAGGGGAGAGGGAGGGAGGAAGAATCTCTTCTCCCTGGTATCCGGTGCTAGGGTGCCTGAAAGTGGTTCAAAACTGCTTTCAGGGCAGTACCAAGTCATCATATTTCCTTACTAGAAGGGTGGTCAAACATTGTAGCAGGCTTCTTAGAGGGATGGTGGATGACCCAAGCCTGTCAGTGCTGTTGGACAGTGCCCTTAGCAATATGCTTTAGCTTTTGGTCAGCCCTTAGGTGATCCAGCAGTTGGAATAGATGATCGTTATAGGTCCCTTCTAACTCCAGTACGTTATTCTGGTTTTTATGGTTTTCTATTCTAAAGAGTTTTGATATCACTTTAAATGAAGTTAGGAAGTTTTCATTTCTGTAATGAGAAGCAAAGGGTATAAAGAGGTATTAAATAAATAATAGTATCTGTTTTCATTGCGTTTAATGTTTTTACCTTTTTTTGAAGTGCTCTCTATATTCTGAAAAGGAGCCACAGACAATCAAAGGAATAATGAAACCATCTAAAGATGTTTATTTTTCCTTCAACAGGGTGCAGAAGTGTTCTGAAATTAACCAAATGAACCCTCACAATTTAGCCATGGCGTTTTCCTCATGCTTATTTCAAACTAAAGGCCAAACTAGTGAAGAAGTCAATGTAATTGAAGATCTAATTAAAAATTATGTGCAACTTTTTCATGTAGGTATCTTTATATGTATCCTAACTGCTTTAAAATGTTCTTCCTACCAGTTCAAAAATCTGAAGATTTACAGGGGGTTTTTGAACTCTAATTCAGTGGATGCTTTTCTTGGCCTGTTTTAAATTTTATTTCCCAATCAGTTTAACCTGTGTAGGAAGGACTGTTTAAGGGATGCTGTGAGCTACGGTTTTCCAAAATGATGCTCATTCTCCTTGCCGTTAAAAGCTTACAAAATTTAAGAAAATTTTATGATTGTTACTATTAAAAATAATGCTTCTAATCAAATATTATGGGCCTGATCAGAACTGGAGCATGGAAAGATTTTGTGTTAGTCTCTGAGCTGTGGTTACAATTTGTTTTGTTCCTTAAACTCAGAAATAATCTTAAATCCAATTGGATTGGAAAGCTATTACTAGCAACAACTCATGTTAGCCATTTTGATTTGGAGTTGGCTGCCACTATAACATTGTTTTGCAGTTTTTCATTTATTCCTCTCTGTTTCATTATGTATTCCATGAAGTTTATAATAATGAGTCCCATCAATGAAGAGCTGTTTCTGACTTACAGAATATTTTGTATACCTGCTTCTATGAGAACATGATTGATTGGCAGTTTTGGCAGTTGTTAGAATAATTCTTATTAATCACTCCAAACTTATTTATTTATACAGATAAATGAAGACCAAGTCAAACAAATGGATATAGAGAACAGTTTTATTACAAGGTGGAAGGACACTCAGGTAAGTGTTCAGTTAGGCATGGATAAAAGGGAGTGAGGCCTAAACATCTCAGTACTTAGGTGTGTGGGTGCTCTTTGTTCATCACTGAGACAGCATCACCCAGGCACTGCACACCTGCTAAGTCATGTTTGAACCAGGTGCGAAATAAAGTGGCTCAGCTCATGTTCTTGCTCAACCACCCTCATCAGCTCTCCACAGCAGTTTTCCACAGGCTTCCAGTTACAGTTAAAAGTAATGATGTGGTGCAGTTGAGTGATCTGACAGCAGCACTGTAATCATGTAAGCATCATGGGTAATTGGCAACTTAGGCCTCAAGCAGCTACAATTAAGAATTGTAAGAATTCTTTACATTTAACAACTGATAGTCTGACATCGTTGGAACCAGCATGTGTGCATATATGTGGGAAAATCAGTGACGTAGGTACTTAATACTTTGGAATATATAGGTTACCACAGTACTTTTATCTCTGGTGATGCAAAATGTTCAGAGAACGACTGAACTGAATTTCTCTGAAACTGGATTACTCAAAGTTCACATGTCTGAAATGTCACTGAAGTCCAGGTGGCACTTCATTAGTCGCTTTTCATTTTCTGACCACCATATACTTATGCCAGCTGTTGCAGTAATTTACATCACATTTTCTCTCCATACGGTTGTTTATATGAGCCCAGTGGAAATCATGTGTCCGCTTCATTCTTATTTCCAACCTTTTTCTGTAATATCATCTGAAAAGCAAATTTTATAACTAAATGAGCTTTTTTGAGTCTGTGCCACTATAATTAAGCAGCTTTCTTCAAAGTAGCTTTGTAATGTTTTTCCTCACAAATGTTTCCATTAATTTTCTATTCTCAAAGGCTAAACTAACTTAAAAGTTGCTGTTTTTCAGAATGTTAATGTTCTTTAAAATTCAGCACTGCCTGTTATTTTTCTATAGAAATGTAATCTTAGCTTCTGTAAATTGGTCAATATGTATCCCAAAGCTCAACTGCTTATAGATATGTGTGTGTATATATATATATATATATGTTTCTATATACTTTTCTTAATCTTTTTCTCTGTTTGTAGTAATGCATAAATAAGTGGCATCACTATCAATACCATTCTCAAAAATGAAGACACAAATCGTTATCTTAGTGTTAATTTGATTATTAGTTCTTTATATTTGCCTATAATAGAATGGTACACCTTCTGATAGGTCCCTGTTTCTGCCTTTATTTTTCTTCCTATGCTCTGATATTCACTTATTTTTTAGGAAATATTTTATGGTAGTGGATTGAGATGAATTGCAATCTTTTGAAGATGCTTATGACTATACTAAAAGAGAATTAGAGTAGGCAAAATGTGAGACATTTTTAACTTTAGAAAAATACAGTGATTTCTCATCCTTGAAGATAATTTTATTGCCATAGATGAGGAAACCTAGTTACAATGGAAAATATTACATCCCTTCTCATAAATCATAATTTTCCTCATGATCATCAAATGTTTGATTTATCGTCTTTCTAATTTCTTTCTGAGTTTTATGTTGTTAGACATTCTTAAATAACATTTGTTAGTATTGCGTATATGAAACTATTATATATGTCATAAATTTGCTTTATCTGATTATTCCACATAAGCATTGAGTGTGAAATCTAACCTTCTCTCCAACAAATTTGAAGAGCTATATTTAACAGAGGTTGATATCAAGAGAATTTGTTTTAATTCCTTCCATAATTAGGTAATGACAAGTTTTCATTGTGATTAAGAATCATAAATACAGTATTTGTAGTAATGAATTTTTATTTTCTTAATATGTGCATATAGCTATGTGGCTGAAATAGTCTTTTCTATCTAATTTTTCATCTCACTTCTAACTAAATCATTTTGGTTTACAGTAAATTTTCATTCTTTTCAATTCTGTTCATCTGTTTTGATTCTGAAGCGAGCCTGACTAACCTCCAGATCAGAGTTAGGGTTCTGGCAGTTTAAGATACTAATATACACTCATGTCTTAGGCTTAATCTTAAATGTAAATTCAAAATTTCCACTTACACCACATTGCCTAGTTTTTCTGCTTTTGAATGTATATTTGTAAATGAATGTTAATTTTGTTTGATATTATTCTGTTGGATTTACTCAGGGTTTGGATTTTTCTCCTGAATCTGTGAATTGGTATTTTTTCCCTTACACTAGTTAAATAATTGTACTTTCCTTATTTGAAAGGTTAATTTTTAACAATTTTTTTTTCTTTAATTTTTTCTTTTTAGGTTTCCCAGGCTGGAGATTTACTTATTGAAGTTTATGTGGAAAGAAAGGAGCCAGACTGTAGTATTATAATCAGGGTTAGTGTATAAAAATGATACAGTAATTTTATGAAGATCTTTTTCTTGAAGTGTATCAGATTTATTTTAATACATGGTTTTATATAAGAAAACAATGAAAGTATGAATTTATGTTTATCATTATTCTTTTAAGTATTTTGTTTTAGAATTTTCAGTGTTGCCTGAATGATGTAAAGAGTGACTATTTACACATTTTTAAGAAAAATTTTAAGAAAAATGATACAGTTTTGAAGCTGAGATATCTTCCTTTAGTTTTACTGTAGTATTCAGCAGTATAAATTCTCGCAACTCTACATGTGCAACACAAGCGTTATCAAGGTCACAATGAATGTTGAGTTTATTTGATAGCTCAAGCCAGTAAAATAACATTCCTCTTTTCTTTTTGTCTGTGGCTTTCTTCTTTCTTTAAGTATTAAGAAACCAAAGATTGTTACTATTGTGGAGATTTTTGAGCTTTCTGTTTAATAGTGTATTTAAACACCTGCATCTCCAGTAGTAGTGCTCTGTTATTTTTCATTAGACCTCTCTGGTTTTGTTTCCTTTTTTTCTCTTCAGCACATGACTCTCAAACACTTTTGTTTGTACATCTATGGTGTATGTGGTATACATAGATAGACATGTGCACATAAGACATGCTTTTTAAAATAGGAATAAAATGGGAATATGCATCGCTAAGATACAAAAAAATGGTGCTTCTCTAATATTTATCTTCCCACACCCAAGAAAATATATCAAAGCTTTTCCTTTTTCCAGATTTTTCTGGGGTACAGAAAAGGAATTTCATGCTACCAAGTTAACCACATTCTTACAAATATAACTTCAATCTAATGGAACAAAATAAGGAAAGCCTGTTGGAACCTGACAGATATGTTATGGGTTTCCAGCTCATATATTTGCTGCTTTTGTTTGTTTGTTTTTGTTTGTGGGGTTTTTCAGGTTTTTTTGGGGTTTTTTTTTTGATTTTTCCTTAGGGCAGTTGCAGGGAGGAAGACTTTGAAAAAATTAAATCAGAAATCAGTAATTGAAATATATTATAAA
Source organism: Cyanistes caeruleus (assembly GCF_971803275.1). Lineage (NCBI taxonomy): Eukaryota > Metazoa > Chordata > Aves > Passeriformes > Paridae > Cyanistes > Cyanistes caeruleus. Next base: position 21,907,413 of record NC_141705.1, on the reverse strand, counting down.
CTGACTCAATTTATATTACAGGTATCACCTTTGATGGAAGCAGAAGAATTAACTAATGATGTTTTAGGAATCAAAAACATTATTCCCAGCAAAGATGATATCTGGGCTGCTTTTGAAGTACTTGAAAATGGAGAATTAGGTTAGTGACACTTAAATTTATGCATGTCAATTAGCTTTTATTATTTTATTTTTTCAATACTTTTAATGGCATCAAAAGCTTTAAAGACTTTATGGAAACAAGGAAAGAAATAGCCTTCATGCCAATGTTTTACATTTGGTTGTTATGGCACCTGCATGATTTCTTTCTTCACTTTGCCAGGTATGACGTGATGAATTGTTGTAAACTGCTTATAAATTAGGAGCTGAGAAGATCTTCTTTATATTACACTGTTTTGCAGTTCATTAATCGTCAGCTATAGAAAAGTAGGTCTTACTAATAAGTCTTAGAAGAAAATCCTATTTTCGTAAGAATGTCAGCACTTGATTTTATAAACAATAATGCTTTTCAAAAAGTTAAATGAGAAAATACATGTTAGGCTTAGGATCTTTTGTATTTGGTTTATTCAAATAATTTATGTACATAGGTGAAAAAAGGCATAAAGCACGTAATTCTTTACACACTTTAATGTGTATTTTTGGCAAGTGGCATTATGGTGTATCTAGCAGAATCTTGAAAAATTTGTTTGAAATATGGTTCTGCTGCCAACAAAAGCAAATGTCACATGGCGACAATATTCATGAATGGTAAGGAGGTTTTAACATTGTGAATACTTTATATATGCTGGAGCATGTTTAAAATGCTGGAGAATTATATTTTTAGAGATACCTAAAATAAAGTAGTAGGGTTTTTTTTTTAATTAAAACAAATTTGGATGAATATTCCTTAAGGTAATCTTAAGGATTTTTTTAAGAATATATGGGGACAGAAATATGCAACATCTGTTTCCATTCCCTAGTAAGCTGCTGCTCTTAACTATTCTCATGTTACAGAGGAGGACTGTGGACTTATTTATTTCCATAGTGAAGATACCTATTTTCAAGTCAAGAAAAAAATAAGAAAGTGGACAAAATAAGATTACTAAACATTGGTCTAATAATTTTTATTAGTTTCGTTGTACTTCATTTTAAGATGTGCTTAGAATGATTCCTTCAATTTTACTAATATTACTTATGTACTCAGTCTTGAGCCTGGCAATATAAAAAATTAGAATGGAAGTGTATTCTCCCTTTCAACTCAAAATAAATTATCTTGTGTCCTCTTCACGTCTTAGAGTTGGTGATGCTGTATAGAATTGTAATACAGAGTTCCTTTGCAGATTCATAGATGTGGGTGACAACTGACAAAGAATGTTAGCATCTGTTATCTTTGGAAAGAGTCCTGATAATTCCTACAAGTGCAGTACAAATCATATTTCTTTAGACTGAATAATGGAAAAAAATTGAATTTTATTTTCTTAAAGTTGATATATGAGGCTTACAGGAACATGAAAAGTAAACCAGATATAGGCAAGAGAACATAAAAGTAAATTAACAGATAGACCCCACAACAACTTCTTGAGGTATTTAGGTGCAACAACTAGTATTTTAGTGGGGCATTGAAATGTCTGAGCTAATGACTGTAGAGGACAAAATAAAGCTAAGAGTGAGACACCAGAGGCCCTAACACAATAACATTACACCATAAATATGGGCAGGATATTAGAGTGCATCCTGCTGAAAGAGGAGTTTCCAACACAAAGTCGAAATTGCACACCAGTGTTTTAAATCCAAAACTACCAATGAAAAACCAAACTAAATTAAGTCCTAATTCATCACCTGACTTCTCTCAAGAGAGACTGTGTTGATAAAATGTCTTCTTCATTGATCCCTTTCTGGAATAATCAGTGCATCAGAACAAATGAATTACTGTTTCAAAATAAAAATAATGTAGTAAGGAGACACTCAGGTAGACTCCTGTGATCCTATGACTGAACCTAACAGGTTTGCAGAGGGAGGGAACACAAAGAAAATTAGTTCTATAATGTCTTTGGTCCAAATGTGACACTGAAGAGCTAAAATACTACTTGAGTCCTCACTACTGCAAGTTGATTTTACTAGTGTCATTTGACAAACACCATCTGAGGCATTTGCAAATTAATTGAGATGGTGACACATAATGGCAGAAAAACATTTGCACATTTGTTTCAAATGTACATCAGTAATCACAGTGTCTTTCTGATAAAAATTAATTTTCTGCTTTTTTTCCTGCTGCAGTCTGCTACATGTGTCTGGTGGTATTCTGCTTGTTACACTCAACCCTGAATTTTCTTACTTTTTAAGTTTTTATTTTACTTTTTAATATGCACTGTCAGAAAAACAACCCCTAAGAAAGCAAGAAAATTAGAATCACATTTTCTAGAAAGTGATTTTCTGCTAATAGTTAATGTTTAAGGTGAAAATGACTGGTTTAGGATATTTACTAGCATTTGATGACCTAAGTGAAGGAAAGGGTAATTGAATGCATGTGTTGACTGCTTGCTGTTCAAAATACTAGAATTGCAATATTAAAAAATCAGCTAAATTATTTGCATGTAGAAAAGTTGCAATAATTGATGATTTTATCAAACCTAATGCAGAATATTTAATACCATATGCTTTTACAAAATAGGGGGTTTCTATATTTTTTTTTAGTAATATGTGATTGATGGATAGTTTGTAAATGAGGTGTGTTACCAGTAAAATAGCTAATGGTTTTCAGCATGATGATTTATGTACCATGTAATCCATGATGACAGATGGTCTTAAATGTAACTATAAATAAAACAGTAGGTGTTTACTGTGGGAGTGCTGGTGTTCTAGGAAGATGTGGTGATTTACCAGTCTCCTGCCTTTGATTTGTAAAGTTCTTCTCCTTAAAGTGGATTTTCTCTCTTGTACAAAGGCATCAATTATTTAAGTTTTATCACATCAGAGTCCACAGCTCCCCAAAAATTTAGGAGTTTGACCATTTAAAACAAAAGGGCCAGAAGAAGTGGTGTTAATAAAGTAGGGGTTGAGCTGCTATTTACAAAATGGTATTCTTGTTAGGCTGCTTTAGTGTTATGTCTGAATAATGAAACCTTTTGATAGGTAGTATCACAGCTCTACAGGTAGCATAGGTAGTTTTGCATCCTGAAATAGGGTGTTTTTTTCTGTCACTTAAGTGCATTATTTGTGGCTGCTGCTCTTTGAGGCTCTAGTGTTCAGGTGTTCTAAAAAATACGTTCTGCTAGCCCGTAGTGCTGGAGCGTCCCAAAGCAGCTGTTGACATTTCATATTCATCTACCATAGCAGGAATGAAAAATGAGATTATGGCTGCATACTTTGCCCTTCAGTACTCAAGGGGCATGGCTAGACTGTGTGACCCAACATGACAGTGTCACAGAGGTGCAGCTTTTCTGGAGCCATACCCAGCTCTTCTCAAGGCCTGACCCACATAAATTGGTGTGCAAATGGGAACACAGATATTTTGTAAAAATATCTTTGGAGATAAAATGACACTTGAATCCACAAAGCCATTGTTAAGGTTTTTGTGGGTTCATGAATTACAGCAGGTGCTTGCTGCTGAGCAGGTGAAAGCCTTCAGGGATTTGTCTTCCCCCACTTATATCAGTGTTGTGTCAGGCTGTGCTGTTCACGTGACACCCAGATTACTGATGGATCTGGTAATGCAGATTTAGGGACTATTTGCAAGATCTTTTCTGCCTTCATTTGGTAGGTGAACTGGGGTTTGTATGGAATACTGGTTGGGCTTTCTTATCACTGCAGTTTTTCAATTCTGTGCTAGGTCTCAGAGTTTCTCTTCTAGGACGGATGATGCCTATCAAAAACTTTGTTTGAGCATCTGAAGATTTGAAGGGCACACATGCAGTCTAGTCATGCCTTCAGTGTCAGTTTAAGCTTCCTGGACTTTTTGTACAAGATTGAAATACACAGGTGGAAGTTTGGATATTCCCTAACCACAGCAACAGGGAGAAGACCTAGTAAGACCATGTGTTTTTTCTCTCTAGTAAAAAGAATCTAATGAAACCAGGAGTCTGTTTCAGTCTGCTTTGATCAATAACACACAGTATAATCCATACCAGTTGGAGGCATTTTTTTTCACTGTGATCACTGCAAATTCTTTGGTTCTTTGATTGCAGAGAATTGGTAGCTATGATGTTTCATTTTTGTATTGAGCATGGGTCAGTAAGGCACAGTATAGCTGAAGACCTCAGTTCTGTTTGATCATATTAAGCATGCCCTGTAATAGGTCCTAGCTTTTGTATTTAGTGTGAAAGCAGTGTGAAAGAGTCACTGAAGATTTGGCTATTGAGTGTTTAATTTTATATTCATTACCTGTGCAAGCACTGCCAGCAAAGGTACTGTCAATGAAGTGCCTAGTTGTCTTATTTTGAAGCAGTATTTTTCTTCTATAGCTCAAAGTCAATGAGACCTTGTTGTATACAGGCAAATGTAACTTCTGAGGGCCTCCAAAATTGTTGGGTTTTCTCTTTTGTTTTAATTCTAGTTTTTTGTGTGTTGTTTTTTGGCATTTTTCAGAACGTCCTCTGCATTATACAGAGAATGTACTAGAACAAGTTCTTCACTGGAGTTCATTACCAGAGCCTGGCACTGCATATCTAATAATAAAGAGATTTCTAACAGCAGACATGGTGAATCTCTACAGTGGTATGTAATTTTATTTTTTTTTTACTTAGTTATTTTGTATGGAAAAACAAGGGTAGCAATTATTTTCAGTGGAACAACGTGTCCCAGAACAACTAAATTACTGCTACTTCATAAAAATTACAGATTTACAGAGGGTTGTGGTGACTCCCTATAAAAACACAGAGATTATGGATGTTTGTTTCTACAAACTATAACCTCTCCCATTGAAATATGAAAGTGTACAGAAATTCTGCAGTCAGTTCACACTCTATGAAGCTTGAAACTGCTCTTATCTAAGACATATTGTTTAAGTATATTTATATAGCTATGGTATACTAATTATCTAATTTGATGCCTCCAAATTACGAAGCAAATTTCACAGAATCCATCACAGAATATTCTGAGTAGTTGGAAGGGACCCAGAAGGATCATCAAAGTCCAGCTCCTTGCCTTACACTGGACAATGCCACGTGCCTGAGAGAGTTGCTTCTTGAACTCTCAGGCTGGTGCTGTGACCACTGCCCTGGGGAGGTGTTCCAGTGCCCAACCACCCCCTGGGGGAATCTTTCCTGATATCCAACCTAAACTTCCCTTATACAGCTTCAGACCATACTGTTATCCTGACACTGGTCACCTCAAAGAAAAGATCAATGTTTGCCCCTCTGACTCCCCTCACAAGGAAGTTTTTGACTGCAATGAGGTCTCCCTTCAGTCTCCTCCAAGCTGAACAAACCAAGTGACCTCAGCCGCTCCTTACACTTGAGGGCTTCCCCTCAAGGCCCTTCACCATCTTTGTTGCCCTCCTTTGGACACTCTCTAACAGCTTCAGATCCTTCTTACACTGTGGCACCCAAAGCTGCACACAGTATTCAAGATGAGGCTGCCCCAGCTCAGGGCAGAGCAGGACAATCCCCTCCCTTGCCTGGCTGGCCATGCTGGACCTGATGCCCCCCAGGACACGCTTGGTCCTCCTGGCTGCCAGGGCACTGCTGACTCCTGTTCAGCTTGTCATGGACCAGAACCCCAGGTCCCTTACCGTGGCACTGCTTTTCAGGATCTCAGTCCCCAGTCTGTCTGTATGCCCAGGGTTGCTGTATCCCAGGTGACATATTCATTTGAATTACATACTCAAGCAGCTGAATAATTTGGAGGGTATATCTTTAAAAGCGAGCTGTCACTTAAAATATAGATCAAGTGTATAGTCAAAATATATGGTTTACACATTGCCCCAGTTGATCTGTTTTGTTTTTTTTCCTCCACATAATACCTGGCTTTAAGTCTCCTATATAATATGTTTTATCTGCTTTGTGCGAAGTGGGAATTTAGGAGTTCAGAAATTATATCCTGTTTTCAAGCAGTTGAAATCCTGTGTGCTATCAGTGTATAATGTGTGATAGTAACACAGGATGCCTGGTTTAATGTTCATCTTATTTTACTTAATGACGCATTCAAATATATCTATCTTTTTGTCTCTTTCTCATACATCGAAATGTTAATCTTTCCATTCTATATATCTTGTCTTGACTTCAAGAAGTAAAATTTACGCTATTGTACTTAACTCTTCTGAAAGTAATGGCCTTCTTCCACCATGCTTTATTTCTGTGAAAGCATATTTCACAAATGTGAACAAACCTGAACAAGTGTGCTGTTCATGACTTTTATGGTTAGGTTTCACTGTCAGTAAATGTGTGATAGCAGATCATGAATGGAGAGAAATGGCCTACTTCATTAAAAGCTTGCTATATGAACTCCCATCACCTCACTAGGAGTATGTTGAGATATAATCAGAAAAGGGAATGGGTCATAAGGATTGTGTGAATCACTGCTCTAAGAAACACATAAGGATTAGACTAGTGTCAGTTTACAAAATGTAATGAAGGAGAGATCTGCTCCTATTTGTACTCCTTCCTGTCTCCTAGATTTTACATCCATTTGTTCTCCCAGCCTGTCACAGTAATTTTTTGCATCAGTTCCGTTCAGTTTGATCTTAGTAGAGACACACGGTCTTTTGACTGTTTATTGAGGCTTTTTATGTTTAAAATAATTAAAGCCTTATCAAATAAATTATATTTGTTTTCTCAGTGGTTTGAAAAGGAAAATTTCTACCATATTTCAGACTTATAGTGTTCATGTCTGAAAACTCCACATGGCAGAGTAATCTTGTGAATCCATCACTACATAGTGTCAGAATGAGAAAATACACAGACTGAAGTCATTGGGGAAGGGATGTTCCCAGTGTCTTGGGTACAAGGCATTTACGGTTATGGTGAGGCTCTCCATCTCAAAGTACATGAGAAATAACTGCAAGCTTGAAGGAAGAACAGGAGACCTCAATCTTTTCTGTCTTTTACACTCTGCATGTGGGTAACTCCTTGTCACTGAAAAATAGGGCTGAGGCCAGATGTCCAACCGCTATGGTGTGAAGTTTTTTTTTTTAAGAGTGGATTCAGCCCATACAAATGGGCAACTGGGTGAATGCATGTCCTCCTACTTTCCAGTAAATTTAATAGAACTGTGATCATATGACGTTTATAATTTAATGCCATGGGTATTCCTTGGTTCCCTGATTTATGTAATAATCCTAAAGACTATTATATTCCTGAATATTTTTTTCTGTTAATATTACCTGAGAGATTTTCATTCTCATAACTTTTCTCCTTTTTCTTCCTGAGTGTATAATGTTGTTTGAAATAATGTTGTTTCAGTAGTGAGCCTGAGGAACATCTCTTTTAGCCTCATTTCATTTTGGCAATTTAGCACAGTCTTCTCTGTCAGTGCAACTTTTCCCATGTTCTTTGTATGTAATATATTCCTAATTTTTAGACTTATTCTCGTCCATTTTAAAATATTTTCTCATGTTCTGCATCTGAGCTCAGCTGTTTAGAGCAGGGTGCAAATAACACCAAGGTTGTGGGTTTTTATTCCCTGTGTGGGGCATTCACCCAGGAGTTGGACTCTATAATTCTGGTGGGTCTCTTCCAACTCAGACCATTCTGTGATTCTATAATCCAAACCTTGTACTGAGGTCTAGATGTGTGTTCTCTCTTGTATAGAAACCAACTTTCCTTTTCAAGGAAAAAGAGTTTATTTGTATTGATACGTTTCAGCAAATTTATGGTGAATTTTCTACTTTATTCCAGCTCTTCAGCTACTTGTTCCTGACAATTTATTCCATAGCTTTTCATACTTGTTGTAGGAGCACTCTTTCAAGGGCTGTTCAGCAGGGCAATGTGTGCACTGTATTTTGGTATAAGGGATACTCAGGACAGCTTAATTCTATTTCAAGACCCTTTTTCTTCTTGTTACCTAAAAAAAATATCTCATATTAAAGTTGTATTTTTTAGAAAACCAAATATTATTTATTTGTTAAAGTTTACTTTAAGGTCTGTGTATATAGGTCCTTGAAATTTTTCCAGTACAGTGTTGTATAATTTAAGTGGTAAGTATTGATTTCTGAGAACAGGAGCTGTTATTCAGAGATATTCTTTGAAATGCAAGCTTCTAAACCATAGGTGGATCAATCCTGCATGGATTAAGTGTACTTACTTCTTAGTTGCAAAGTTTGAGCAAGTTTAGCATGTTTTGAAAAGTTTGTGTCTGAAAAATATGTTCTGATTAGGACACATCTTATTGTTTTAGGTTTGCTTAATGAGATGCTAGCTTCTAAAGTATATGGAATATCATCAGTTTAGAGAATTATTTTTTTCCTACTTCAGGCTATTCTAGTATCTTTGTAAGTATCAAGTGTTTGACAGATTCGCTGCCATAGGAGTGCTGTGAAGTTTAGAATGAGTTTTTGTCGTGTTGCAAGCTGTGTGCAGAAATTTAAAATCTTCTAGCTTGGTACAGATGTGGAAGTATCCTGCTACTCTCATTAAGTACTCTGCTACTTCATTTGGTATAGTTTTTTAAAAAACGAAAAAAAAAGAAAAAAGTGCTTATAATTGTGTGGATAAGGATTCATATTCTGTTCTGAACATGAAATAAATATTATTATAAGCAAAAAGAGAATACATCAATTTTTTTTGACTGTGCATGCATATTTGCACTTATAACTGAGGACTTCTAAGTAATTTCTGATTTTAATTGTTGAAATGTATTGATTCTGGATTTAGATTCTTAGTTTTTGATATTTTATCATGTGCTGCTTCCTAATAATATTGTTTTGATGTTGGATGCTCAGTCTAAGTGGAGCTTTAATGATAAAAACCAATTGAGTACTTGGGTAAGGATGAGATTTTTGTTACACCATATTTCAATACATCACTTTTACATCACAGTTTTATTTCTTATCCTGAAACTAATATGGTATAAGAGCTAGTGGTGTCATTCTGTGGCTCCTGAGCAAGTTGGTTCAGTATTTCCTAAATAAATGAATGATTTAAAGGAAGTACCTACACTTAGCTAAAAATAATAGGTGGTTAAAGCAAACATACAGCATAAGTAGTAATGTCTGGGGATAAAGGAATTATTAGCCCTATGAATCTGGCTTCCTCTTCAAGGTAAAATGGTATTCAGTAGAATGGAGGAGAAGGCTGCATCTGCCTACCTGCTCTCTTCTCATAGCCACAGTCTGCTGCCAGCACTATTTACCTCAGGGCGAAAAGAATACATCAGAATTCTGCTGAATTCTGTCTTCTGTCACAAAGAGAGTAGGAATTATTGTCTTTTCCTTTGCTCTTCCTTAGTTTAACTATGAAAGTGCCGTTTTAGTTTGAGTTTCAGTTTATATGCCTGAGTTGTGGCAGCATGGCAATGACTGTAATTAGTGTTCAGAAGTTTTTGCTGGGGAAGGGTACTTACTAGGAAAAGCTGATAAAGTAGTGAAAAAATATATTTTTTATTTTTATTTTTTTATTATTTTTTTTATTTTAAATATATTGAGCAGAATAGGAAACCTAAAAATAATTTGAAGTAGTGGTGCAGTAGTTTATATGTACCAATAATACTTCTTTGCATGATTTTATTTAGGATTTTAAATTGCTGAGACTGCACTGAGAAATCTGATCTTTAACACTGAAAGCCTTTGATAGCTCTGGTATTTTTCTATTTCAAATAAAAACTTTCTCAGTACAAAATTAAATGCTCTATAAGGCTTACTCCAAAGTTACTGTTTGAGTTTTGTGTGGGAGGTGGTAATTTTTTTGAGTTTTATGAAAATGAAATATATGTGAGTTCATGTGTATTTTAACACAAACAGAAAAATCCAGACAGACTCATGATAAAATCAGATCTTTATTGAAATGTTTTGCTTCACTTAAGCACACAGATTAAAAGTATCCATGTCATACTCTTGGATATAACTGCACATTACATGCATTTCATTACATGAAAACATTCTTTGAATTAAAGTTTGTTGGTAGATTCTTTGCATGTTATCACAGAAGTGAAACAGAGAAGACTTTTTTCCCACCAATAATTAAAACAATAATGACATGTATATGTGAGAATAACCTCCTTATCAATATAGAATATATTAATACTCAAAATTTATTGAAATGTAATATATAGCGTATACATATGTGTGTGTTTATACATATATAACTAATATATTTATTTTTATATATATAGCATAATAATGAATCAATTTTACCAATATAATTTTAGGTTTTGATATGTAATAATACTTAAAAGCTAGGAGCTTCCACTGTTGTAAAAACTTCTAACAAAATGCCTTTTTTTCTAGAAAAAAATGAGAAAGGTAGTGTGAAAGCAGGCAATCTGAAGTACAAGGAAGAGCCATCAAAACTACTGTCTGGAAACAAATTTCAAGACCGTTACTTTGTGTTACGGGAAGGAAACTTACTTCTTTATAAGGATATGAAGGTACAGCAGACAAACTCTCCAACAAGCTTTGCATTAAGCTTTCTTTTTTGCATGAAAAAGGAAGGCCAACAGATAACATTTCTCATATTAAAGGGCAACTTCTAGAATCTGGGGTTGACATACAAGAAAGACTTTCGCTGTTTCACAGTTGCATTAGTAGAAGGAGTTTGTGTGTGTTTGTCAATTAGCTATTGTAGTTGCGCATTTCTCTAAGCTTTAAAAATTAAACATAGAACAATATTTGGGTGCTTTGTGCTGACACTAAATTATTTGAAAACCTGCTGTAGAGAGCTGCAGCAGAAGTAATATGGAACTGAAATGTGTGCATGCCATTCTTTTCTTGGTATTTCACACAAAGCCCTTAAAAGTTCAAGCAACAGTGTTCTTACAGACACACAACTCATGATCGAAGAGATTATAGGAAACAATAACTCTGAATACACCAGGACAATATTTCCCTGCTTCCCAATAACAATTTTCAGATTTATTCTCAACCCTCTAAAAACTAGTACTGATAATTACGTTAGATATACCTCAGAATTGCATAGAAGTGAATTTAGTCATGATTAATAGCAGGAAGGGTTCAATTTTAAATATTTCATGGCAGTTTTCTTAAAACAGTGGGTTTGAGTGTATGCAGCTTGTATTTAAGTATAAAGCCAAAAAATATCAATCATGAACTGTGTTTTCATTTTAGTACCAATAATTTCAGATTCAAAAAAAACCCAAAACAATGAAGATGAAGTTTCAAGTGCTTTTATTTTTGCTGACTGCTGGTTTTTTTCCCATCCATGAAATGCAGATGTATATTACTGACCTTCCTAAAGTAGATTTTTTAAGATGTATCCCTTGCTCACGTCAGCTAATGTACTGTGTCTTCTTATGAAGTTGTGGATACAATCTTAATTAGAGTGACCTCAGAATGTCAAAAATAGTGTCTTATAATTTAGTGCTAAAACTCAGATTGGCACATATGTGAGAATAAATTAATATGCCCATAAAACCTTAATTAGTATCTTGGAAAGAATTTATGACAGGGTTGTTATACCACTTTATAATCTCCTTTTTAATCCATTCTAATTTATAAAACATTGAATTCCCCAACTCAGTAGGTGCTTTGAACACTTATTTTTCAGTGGCTTTACTTTTTTTTTTATAATGCAAATGGCAATACCATTTTGATCAAATAGTATATGAGGGTTTTTTTACTTTCTTTTGAGAGATACTAATCTATCATGAATAATCTTGGTTTAATTTTAGTCATATTTAGAAATGAATAGTAGGAAAGCATGACATTGCAGATGGAAAATTGTAGTTAATAAGACCACATGTACTAATTAATTTATAAATTCTCATTAACAGCAAATTAACTTTGTATATGCAGGTGGAGATACATTCTGTTCAGTGTTTCTCTTTTTCAAGAGCAATTATCAAAAACATTGAAAGTTTCCATGAATACTGTATGCTAAATTAGTATATTGTGCTAATTGAGTGAAATAATTTACCTCTGTAATGTTCTTTTGCTAAGAGATAAGTTCACAGACAGAGAAGTGGCTCCCTTAAGGTGCATTATTGTGAGAAGTATGCAGTTGTTTAACTTAATAGTATGTTCTGCAGGGGTATTTTTTCATCCTGACAGTACCCTTCTTTTGAGCAGGAAGTTACACAAGAATACCAGCCATAAAACTGTTGTGTGTTTTGTTGTTTTCTTAAGTTCTCTTAAGTGTCTATTTTTCCCCACACTGGAGTGTTAGAAATTGAAAGCTGCAGAATGGGAAATTGAGAATCCAGGGACAGTAAACATTAGGGAGTAGTTTTGTGTACGGGGACTATAAGATTTGTTCTTTGGTGTATTTTTTTCTAAATTGAAAGCTAAAACACTTGACCTAAAAGTACAAAAGGAATGCTTTTGTGTTGCGTTAAATATTGGCTTTTCTCTGTAATAGTGTGCATTTATTGTTTCCTTTCAGCACTTCATCTTCCAGTCACATTCAGTTCTCATACCTACTGTGAGTGTATGTCTGCTGTAGATTGACTAAAGGTAGTTTGTTCAAGAAGGAGCAAGCAAGGAACCTCAGGAGATCCTTGTCCAACTTCCTGTGCACAGCAGGGATAGCTGCTGAGGTCAGGACATGTTGTTCATGGCTTTAATCAGTTAAAGTCCTCGAAAACCCCGAGGAGAGATTGCACAACCTTTCTGGGCAGCCTGTTGCAGTACCTGACTGTCCTCATGGGGGAAAGTTTGTCTGTCCTTAGAGGTAGTCTTTTCACAACATAAAAAGCCTCACTTGGTCTGCTTCCTAACTTCCCTGTAGGCGCTGAGAGGCTGCTGTTAGGTCAGCCTCTCCTCCAGGGCGAGTTCTCCAGCCCCCAGATGGCTTGGTGGGCTCCTGCTGAACCCTCTCCAGATGACTGGCTCTTCTTTTCTCTCAAGGACCCAAAAGATAACAATCAGACATGTAATGAAGAAAGGAGGAGAATCACTCTTCATCTACCCACGGTGCTTCTGCTAACTCAGGAAAATGAGACCAGCTTTGCTTGGCACCTTGGCACTTGGCACCTACCAGCATACTCAGGTCCCTATCAGCAGACCTGCCTCCCACTCTCTGTCACTGAAGGGGGTTTTCCTTCACCTGTGCAGGAGTTTGGATCTATCATTGTTAAATTTAATGAGATCCCTATTGTCCCATTTCTTTATCCTGTATAGGTTCCTCTGAAAGTCCTAATACTGGTGTTCTCCAGAAACTAGGTGGATTTCTTCTGTCTTAGTGAACTGCCCTTTCTGAAGATACCAGGAAGAACAAAGCCCTGCCCTCCCCATCCCCTGTCCCACAAGAGTCAGGATATGATATCCAGCGACTTCTGTGGGTTGTTCGAAGACATCATTTGCTTTTTTTTTCATTCTGATTTAGCGGCCCCAGTGACCTAATGGATGAAGCTAAACCATAGATTGTAGGTTTGAGTCAGTCAGCACAGCTTCACCAAGGGCAAGTCCTGCCTGACCAACCTAGTGGCTTTTTATGATGAGTTGACTATGTCAGTGGACAGAGGAAGAGTTGCAGGTGCCATTTATCTGAAATTACATATGGCCTTTGACACAGTGCCTCACAATATTCTTTTCTCTAAATTGGAGAGGGATAGAACTGATGAGTGTACGGTTAGATGAATAAGAAAGTGGTTGGATGGTCACATCCAGAGGGTAGTGATCAATGGCTCAGAGTCCTAATGGACATCAGTGATGTGTGGTGTCCCTCAGAATTCCTTACTGGGACTGGTGCTACTTAATGTATTCATTAATGACACAGAAAGAGGGGTTGAGGGCATCTTCAGCAGATTTGCAGATTAACACCAAGAGGGGGGTGTGGTTGGTACACATGGGGGACAGGATGCCATCCAGAAGGGCCTGGACAAGCGTGAGAAGTAAACTCTAGGGAATCTGAGAAGGTTTAACAAGATTAAGTACAAGGTGTTGCACCTTGTTTGGGTCAGCTCATGATATCAACACTGGGGGATAAGCAGGTCAAGAGCAGCCCTGCCAAGAAGGACTCAGAGTGCTGCTGGCTGAGAAGTTGAACATGACCCAGCCATGGACACTCACAGCCCAGAGAGCCAAACGTGTCCTGGGCTGCATCCAGAGCACCGTGGGCAGCAGGGCCAGGGAGGGGATTCTGTCCCTCTTCTCTGCTGAGACCCCACCTGCAGGGCTGCACCAGCTCTGGGGTCCCAGCACAGGGAGGGCAGGGACCTGCTGGAGCGAGTCCAAGGGAGGCTGGCAGGTCGATTGGAGGGGTGGAGCACCTTATCTATGAAGGCAGGCTGAGAGAACTGGGTTTGTTCAGCCTCTGGGTTTTTCAGCCTGGAAAAGAGACCTGTTTGTGGCCTTCTAGTACCTGAAAGGAGCCTAGAAGAAAGATAGAAAGGGATGTTTTAGAAGAGTGTAATGCAACAGGACAACAGGGAATGCCTTCAAGCTGAGAATAGGTTTAGATTGGATATTAGGAAAAAATCTTCATTGTGAGGGTGGTGAAGCACTGGAACAGGTTGCCCAGAAAAACTGTGGTTACCCTATCACTGGAAGTGTTCAAGGCCAGACTGGATGGGGCTCTGAGCAGCCTGGTCTAGTGAAAGATGTTCCTGTTCATGGCAGGGGGGTTGGAACTAGATGAGCTTTCGCCTTCCAACCCAAACTCTGATCTCAAGAAAATCCTCACCATTCCATAGAAGAGGTTATTTAAGAGAGGGCGATGCCATTTCCTGTCGTCTTGTCTCTCTTCAAGAGTTTGTATTCATATATAGCACTACATGTTAATTATTGTAATTATGTTACACTTTTGTGATTTCATGTGAACCTTAAGTTCTTAATCAGTCAGCTTCCTGTAACAGTGATTGGTACACTTTTTTAATGGAAAAGAAAGAGACAAAATATTTTAATGACCTGCTAGAAAATGGGGGTGCACTCCAGGAGAGAAACTGAACTGTGAAATCGGTCATGTGGCATTTTCTCTCTGGCACATTCCTGATACAATAATTAGAATTTTACTTTATTTGCAGGCTAGCAAACCTGAAAAAGTGTTGCCTGTCAATTCTCTGAAGCTTTATCTTGGAGTGAAAAGGAAAATGAAGCCACCAACAAAGTAAGGATAGAAAAGAAAATAAACACTGTGTTAAAAAGTGTTGTAGTATCATCAGTAAAGCGTAGCATAGAACATTGTGGAACAAGGAAGAGTCAAGAAGTCTACAGCAGTATGCTGAATTAAATTAACCCATGTAATATTATTTGTTCTGTTTCTGTATCTGTTTTCATGTTCCATGTTAACTAATCTGTGCTAGGAAATTACTTTATTGATTGGCTTTTCGTAATCTAAAGTGCATTTATTATCTCTTCTGGATGTGGTCACTCCTAGCTCACTTTGTTTTGTGGTATATGTCCTGCATGTCATTGGTGGACACACTTGCCTGGCACCAGGTAAAAAGAGAGAAGAGAAAACCAGCTAGTCATGGCCCTTACTGGCAGTTCCTTTTGCTCAGCAGAGGATTTTCCTTTTTCAGGATCTTTGTTATTTTGATGTTTCTGTTAGCTGAAGACTACAGTGCCCTTTACAAACATCAGTAACTATCTCTCAGGAAAAGAGCAGTGAAAAATGACACCTGTTTTTCTCAGATGTTTCCAGTTCTTGTTCGGTCAAAGCTTTGAGATACTGAGACAATGCACATAGGATCTTATCCCAGAGGGAGTCTAGGTTGGCTGTAGCCTTTAAACAGATCTGCTTGAACTTTTCCTTTACAGTTGGCAAATCAAAACACCCCAAAAAGATTGGTGAATTTCAAAGCTTAGCCACGTTAAAGAAAACATTGGTGGCTTTTTTGCAAAGTTTTTTTTTTTTTTAATTCAAGTGCAGAATGAGTAGGAGATTAGTCCAAAGTATGAGTAAAAAGATTATGTAAATGAGTCTTTGCAGGTCTTTTTTTACCTTGAGGTTTATTTTTAGTCTGCTTTCAAAAGCAGAGCTTACTTTTCTGGATCTCCAGAAGTGTCTGCTTGTTTCGCCTCAGAGACTTCATTGTGCACCCACTCCCTTTTCCCTAGCAATTATTAAATTCCTATAAAGTCATGTGATGCCAGGTATCTTCAGTTTATTTCCAGCACCTATTAGAAAGCATAGCCACAGCAAAAATGAGGCATGTAGTCAGCTGTCATCTGCAGTCCTTTGCTATAACCCTTTGTCTAGAACAGAAAGTTCATTAACTGTGAATCAATTGTGAGAAAATGAGCAAAATCCATCCTCAAACCTAACACTTTATTCTGAATTTGCAGTACACGTTTAGAGTTTGCAACTTAATTTTATTTTTTTTCAAATTAAAAGGACTATATAAAGGCAATTAATCTCTGCAGTTTGAGGAATATGGAACTAATTTTTGAAAATCTTCTTTCTTTCAGCTGGGGACTTGCAGTGTTTTCTGAAAAACACCAGTGGTAGGTAAACATGAAACGGACACTTAGTTTAACTTCACTGTTAACTTATTTGTTGAAATACTCAATTGCAAAATAAGAGTGTTTGAAAACTAGTGGGCATTATTTTGCTTTTATTTTTATTTTTGTGTTTAATTTTATTTTTGTTTTTTAAGTAAAGAAACCTTCTTAATTGATGTATTTGGTTCATCTGTTGGGTTTAGGTGTCTGGCTTCCTTCTGTGACCAGAGAGCAAACAATAGTCATAAAGTTAGAATGATAGATTTTAATCCTGTGCGTGTACTTAAAATGAAACACAGGCATTGTCTTCAAAGTAGGTGAAGTGATAATTTGAAGTATTTATATATGCCTATTTTTTCTGGGAGTGTTAATAATAGAGAGCATAAATGAATGTAAGCACTATTTGAAATAGTTTGGAAACCTTTTCTTTAATATGTTTAACAGGAGTCTCCATTGTTTTTCATGTTAATTACGTATTGTGTTTAAGGTATATATGTTGTGATGGACAAGATGTGCAGATGGAGTGGATGATCAGCATTTTTATGGCACAGGTACTAATCTGATCAAAAAATGTAACTCATTAATCTGTTAAGAAAATCCCATTAAATATGTTTGCGTTATATATGCCAAAATTTCTGGAATATGTAATGCAATAAAAATGCCAAAAGATGTGTCTTACTCCGTGAAGACTATGAGTGCTTTGAGAGTAAGTACATTAGATTCTGGCATCATCTCCCCACCCCACCCTGCTCTGTTGTAGAGAAGCTTTTTAAAGAAGGACAGTTACTTCCTTTGCAGAAAGCTCTTGTGGATGAAATTCTGGCCATTGAACTAAAGAGTGTGTCTGTGTGCCACAATACCCAAGTGCTGTTTCTCTGTTCTCTAGTTTGGGTGCTCCTAAAGTAGTCAAGAAGGAAGAGTGTCATGTTTAAAAGCACAGTGGTGTGAACTAGCCCTGTTGAAGAGCTGTGCTAATATGGCTTTATTTTTCTGGTATCCAGGTTAGCTTAGTTAACACTGACAATTTGTTGTGTTGGGTAGGCTTTATTCTAAACTAAGTACTCCTCTGCTTGCTGTGAGATTGTAAGGAGGGTATGTTTGAGTGACATATAACACATTTCTGGAAATGGAGTTTAAGATTTACATTGGTGAAGTGGAAGTAAGTGAGATGGGAAGAACTCAGCCTGACAGGAGCCTGGAACAAAGTTTAAGGTTTCAGCAGGATTTTGTATCAGATGTGTCAGATTTTTCTTTTTCCCTGTGATGTTCAAGGAGCTTTGCAGAATATCACTATGAATAAACATTGCTAGATTTATGATTACCTGGGAGCTTTGTGTTGCATAAAGTAGGCTGAGCACACGACTGTTGAAATACAGACTTCTTAGAAGCTTTCTAAAACAGAAACTGACTTTCATAGATAGTAGTGCTAGAAGTATAATGCCTGCCTTGAAAGTAAGACTTCCAAATTCTTGTCTTATTCAGCTCCCTCAACTGAGGTGACTGTTGTTGTTTCTATGGAAACAGCTGGCATACATCTCATGGGCATAAAATGAGCAGTGTCACAGCAAAAAGGCTCAGAGGTTATTGATATATGAAACTTAGAAGTAACTCATGCCAGCTTGGTAACTGTTGAAGTCCTTTTGACATAAAATCACAGTGAAGGACAGTCTGTTAGGATTCTGCTCAGGCAGAGGTAGAATGTTCCTTTGACAATATAGATAAAGAACTGTAAGCCATTGCTCAATGTCCAGGATAATTTTTTCTAACAGAAAAAAAAATAAAAATCATGTACATCAAAAAATTGCTATGAATTAATACTATTATTTTTAACACTTTATTCCAATGAATGAACAGTGCAATGAATTAGCAGTATTACATTGCAGGGGTTTTTTTTGGTTTGTCTTGATTTTTTATGGAAATCATTGATTATTTTTTACCAGCATTCTGGACGTCAGTAAATTTGTCAGTCTATAAGTGACGTGAGAAATGATGTGCTAATGATGCAGAATTAGTGTATTCTTCTTACTGCAATCTGCTGCTTCATGACAGAGAAAATCTCCTGTAGAATGCAGTCCCTCATATTGGTAAAGCTTGCTATAAGATCTCTAAAAAGTCTTGTATCATACAGCAGCAGACAATTATTACCACATTACCCCGTTTCTGGACCAGAAAACTGTAAATGTCAACTGAGGTTATTTCTAGTTAGATTTTCAAGTTGAGACCATCTTTAGGGAAGTCAGCTTGATTTTTTTTATTGTACATGTTGTCACTGCTTTTGAACACACATATAAGAGATAGTGCAGGCAGCACATCTTCTTTGCCAGTGGAATAACTTAGATTAGAAATTGAAAAATACTGTAAAATTGGTCTTGATGTATTAAGACATTGCCATTGAATGATTGTACAATTAAGAGGGACATAAACCAATATTACTGTGCTCCTCAGCGCTTGAGCAGAGTAAAGCTTTATTAGTAATTAAGATTACTAAGATAGTAGTACTATTGTTGGTTTTTTCCTGTTGTCTGAAAATATTTATTCCTCTAGTATAACTAGTGCAGAGTATATATGTAGCAAATTGTCGGTACTTCTGTAACCTAGTGACAAGAATACTTTGATAGAGGCAATCAAGTTAACCCAGAGGTTATTAATCTTCCATTTCAAGCTGATACATAGTAAGTGTTTGAAGTAGGACCAATATTTCTTCAAGTTCTATGCACAACCATCCTGAAAAGCATGATACTTGAATTCTGTAATATTCTATACAAAATCTCTTAAGACCATGCACGTCATACAGTTGGAAGTAATTAATAGGTATGAAGAAGGACACAATAGTATTCTTCCAGATTCCTTGCCTTTGGTCAGCTGGGGACACATTATACTACCATGAGGTGCAGTTGAGCAGAGGGCTCAAAATGATGAATAAATGCATTTTTTATGTGGCCTAATATGTTGCTAGTATTTCTGATATATTTTCTCAGAGTTCTATTTTAAGAAATGTTACAGGCACAAAAGGAAAATCGAGCTGCTTAACTGACAGGAATGGTTTCCTTAGGCTTGCTGGGATTTAAGGCAGACAGTTTTCTTCAGAAGCTGATTAAAGTTTCTCCATCACTTTCTGGACTGTGTTTGTTTGTGGTATCTTGATCTGCAATAAACTGATTTTGGTTGGCAAGAGCTGCTCTTTCAGATAATACTTTCTCATTTCATTGGAACAAAATGTTCTTAATGTTCACTGGAGAGAACTCTTACCACAGACTTTAGCGTCTCCCTGGTCAGATCATGAGTGAGAATTTTTGCTCCATCAAGATACGAGTCTAAAAAATTCTTCTTCTAAATTTAGAACCAAGGCTTCCAATTTCTAGTCAACCATCATGAGTCAATAATCACTGATTCTGATGGTTTTTTTAATGGTAATGCTGTTTTTACTTGCAGACCATCTGCAAGTATGATCATAGCTCCACAACTGTTTTTTTAAATACAGTCTTGAAGAGACTTGCTTTATGAATTTGCAGTCCTATCTTGCCAGTTTCCTTGGAAGTTGTGTTGATTTAGCTGTAGGCCTTGGACATTCTCTTTGATTCACAGAATCTCGTGTTGATTTTTCAGTAAAATAGTCTTGAAATACCTTGTCCTCAAATCTGTCTTTCTGGTTTTCTTTAACGTTAACTGAGGACTGTGAGCTCATGTGCTCAAATTTGAAATGTTCAGTAAGTAATTTATAGTTTTTTACTTGCCTTCTCTTCCCAGTCTTGTTTTTCCCTCAGAGTGAAACTTCAGATTTTTCCCCAAAACTGACCTGTTTCAGTTGAACTAAAGCAAAAAATACTACTGTTGAAAACAGATCTGCATATTTGTAGGTTGTGTTTTGGGTAATGTGTTGTTATCATAGGTTAAGCAATTATTTTTATAAATTGTTTGATATGTGACAATTATGTAGAGACTTTTTGGTTCTTTTCACTCAACATTGATCATCACTTACAAAATATTAGCATAATTTAAAGCATTACAGGGTTTTTCCCTTTCTCCCACAAAAAGAGGGCATGTGCAGTATATAGCTTTTTCCAAGGGAGTTTTACATACCAGAGAATTCTGTGTGTTTATGAAATTCCACAAGGAAAATAAGGAATCATTTTGTTCTTCAGCATGCAGATATATGGCCGCCTGCTGGAAAAGCAAGAAAACAGTCCATAACTAAAAGTCCAAAGATCAGAGGCTTACCACTAATTCCCATTCATC
The DNA here is from genome assembly GCF_971803275.1 of Cyanistes caeruleus. Classification (NCBI taxonomy): domain Eukaryota; kingdom Metazoa; phylum Chordata; class Aves; order Passeriformes; family Paridae; genus Cyanistes; species Cyanistes caeruleus. The sequence goes on along the minus strand of NC_141705.1, from coordinate 21,886,712 downwards.
AGGAGAAGAACACTTGTAAAATCAGAGGGAATACAGAAGTAAGTGGGGTTTAAACTTGATGTAGAACTTCTAACCACAATGGTGTAATAAGTAGTCCAGTAATAATGAACTCCATAGAGCTGGATAAATATAAAATGCAGATGCTCTTATTGTCAATGTCTCTTCCAATATTTTGTCATTAAAAGAACATTTAGGACAATTTAATGTAAAAAAGCTCTTGTAGTCTCAACTTGCATAACCTCTCTGGCTGTTCAGTAAAGCATAATGGACTTTTATGTGTGCTTGGACTTTTTTTGAGTAGAGATGGTTCATTAGGAATAAATAAGACTTTTAGCTGGAAATATTATGCACATTATTACAGTATGGGCTTTATTTTTAATTAGATCCTTGAAAACTGTCCTGCATGCATATCTTAAAATATCTTTTTTTCTGTCTAAAATAACTGCACTGTTATAGTTATCCACTCTGTGAATATAATGGAAAGGCTCAGATGGAACTAACTTTGATACATTTAACTTGTACTATTATTACTCCCAAAGAAGAATAAGAGGCTTTAGTTTCAACTCTTTGAATAGACTGAGCTTTGTTACTATGTTACATGCACTAGTGGTATATCTGAACCTTACCATACTAGCTTGAGATCCTGGTATCCACACATGGATACTGGTGCCTGCGGGGAGAACTTGCATTACTTCCAGCTGAGATGAAGCAGTGGAGGCACTCTTCTACTAGGGAATAGTAGTGATAACAGGCCTGACTGCAGCAGTGAGTAACTTGAAACAACAGCTTGGTCCTTTGACTGCAGCAGTATTGCTACTTGCACATTTTAAAACATTTTGAATGGAGGTATTTAATATGAGACGTGTTATCACCACTAACAGAGATGGTGGTTCAGGTACGGAGTGGTAAAGTTGACTTTTTTCATAGTAAACCAAAAGCAAAAGGCAGGCATAGTGCTTTTCATAAAAGACAATTCCATCCTGAGTTACACTTTCTTCCAGAAAGAATTCCTGCTCTGCCTAACTGCAAGAGTATAAAACCATGTGAATATAAGTATTTTGTAATTTGTTTCCAAACTTTTGAATTTTGTTTAATTTATCCTTTTTAACATTCTTTCTTTCAAAAATTATTTTTGCAATTTTTAATAAGTTCTTTCTGATCCTTGTACTTTCAATCTTCTTTGATGAAAGTAAATTGTAGGTCTTGTCAGTCAAAAGACTTTATAACCCTTAGGTGTGTCTCTTACCTGTTCTTTATGCAAGTACACTTGAAACATCTAGTACATTCTTTGACTTGGCTACAAATTCAGATATTCTAGGATAAAAGTTTTATTGGATTTTGAGCTTCATGATTAAAAATCCTTAATGCCCTATAGTACTGTATGTATTTTGGAGGGTTTTTTTTTGTGGATAATTTGCTTTATTAGGGATGACTCTAATGTTTTGTACACTGCAACTTTGAGGAGGTCTGCATTTGAACTTAAACTCAGAAATCCACAATCTTCATTATTTATGACATGACTAGGTCTAGAATTTTTATGCAAAAGGTTTTGCATACTTTAGGAAGGTTAACACAAAAATACATAAGGAAAAATAAAAACTAACGCTCTTTTTACATGGAAAGATAACACTGGAATGAACAGTAAAACAGTGTTGGAAAGTATATGTATGATATGGCTTATTAAGAAGAAATATTGAACAGCAGTGGAGTCAGTTAAAAAAAAGATGAGACGATGGCTTCAGTCTTTACATGAAGTTGAGTACGTCTCCAATATCTCAGTTCACAAGAATATCTCAGTTTTAAAGCATTAGAAAGTAATACCAGGAACAAGCATTTTCTTAAAGATGGAGGTCTATTTACAGATCAGTGTGTAAACTTGTAGTAGAAATGTCATCAATTTATACAGACAGGAAAAGAGACTGGAAGTTTTCCAAACAGTGAAAAAAGTGATGTCTTTGTGAGAGAAAGACTGGGGGAGAAAAAACCCCAAACCACTATAAGCTCAAAGATACCCAGAAGCTGAGTTTAATATTAATATTTTTTGCTTAAAATGTCTATGTTGAATGATTTTCCCCCATTGTTGGAAGCAGTTTTATTGTGTGTTAGCAAGATAAATGTGTAATGCCAAAGTTTTGAAAGACTCAATAAATAAGAATCATAATAAAAAATAGAACCAAAACATTTTGGTTATTTCTACACCACTTGTTGCACATGTGGATAGTGCATTTAAAATATGCATATTTCTCATATAGAATAATTCAATTGCAATAGAAAGATATTGCTGTGTATCTGCAGTAAGTATTTGATTTTGTTTCAAAATACAAGACTGAGGAATGAGGAAAAATCATTTCTTTCAAGCACCATCAAATAGCATACTGACTTACAATAGGTCTTACAAGAAAGGCCTACAAGAAAGTCTGAACCATTCTATAATTATGTGTATCTAAGCTAGCTCCTCCCTAGTGTTTGAGTAGTTTTTGATGTTTGTTTTAACATATAGAGTGTATTAAGATTCCAAGGAACAAGTTGCTCATATGCCGTGGATAATTGACTCCATAAAAAATGCAGTCAAACTGAGCAAGTTCCACACAGGAAATACAAAAAGACCCAAAGTCTCCCTCAGCTTTCTCCACCTTGTGGTTGTCAAGAAAGATGTCACACCTGAAAGAAGTATTCCAGGACCTAATTTTCCTTTGGAACTTTCAGGCTGTTCCACAAAAGGAATGTTCTACCTACTGCCACACCAACTGAGTAGCCAGAATACAATAGTGCAAATTTAGATGCAGCATCTGGTTTACCTTTAATTTTCTTCAGTTTAAGAGCTTGAAAACAGCCCACCAATATGCAAATTGAAAAAGTCAGTGTTTATAACATACCAGTTAGTATTTAACAGGTGCTGAAAATGTTCATTTGATTGTTCAAAATCACCTCTCATATATTCATGTTGCTCAGTCATTATATTATCAAGACTGCAATATACACAGTTGTAAGACTGCAATAGACACAGTTGTATTCATTCCATCAAACAATTCTAAGTCTTTAGGAGTATATGGATCTGCTGTGAAACACTTAAATTTAGTCTGCTGTGGTAGAATGAAAAATCAATCATGATTATATAAAAATAAATGTCTTCATTGGCATGGTGCATTTATGTAAATTTCAGAAGTACTGCTAATTGAGAATTTGGTCACTAAATATTCTTACTAAATGATAATAGGACAATTGTGGTAATTTAAAACTGACTTGATGTCTTAGCTCTTGAGTAAATTTATTTTCCTTTAAAATTTATGTGAAACTAATGAGCAAAAATTGCAATCTAAACATTTTTTTAATATGGTGTGAATGAACTTCTTTCTCTTTGCTTGCTTGATAAGCGTATAGAACTACAAACTGGAAAATCAAGATTTGGTGAACACCATGATAACGAACTTCTGGAAGAAAGAAAAAACTTGAAAGAAAAAGCATCTATTGTGGCACAATGTTTGGAAAGAAAGGAGGAGAAAGTGCAAAATCATGCAAAAACACATCAAAATTTGATTTCTGAAGATGATCCAGGCTCAGGGATGCCTGAATTACACCAAAGATCACATAAGACACTGAAGAAAAATAAAAACAAACCGAACAAAACTACTTTGGAACTAGATAGTAAATTACCATCAGATGTGATTCAGGAACTAAATACAGTGCTGCAGAAGAACAGAGCACTTCATGAAACCTCCAGCTGATTTCTTGAGGCTGAAGCATAATGCTTATATATATATTTTTGTGTTTTATATATATTCTATTCAAAAGTAAAGTTTTGAAGTGTGTAATTTGTACAGTGCAGAGGAAATAAGGAAGTATAGTTTGTTTATATACAGCTATTGATTTTGTATATGTGTATGCCCAATGTAATTATTTAAGACTGAACTGGGAGAACTGATAATATAAAACTCCTGAAGTTTGGAAGTTTTTCTGTGCAGTGCAAGGACACCAGAGCTTTGTCTATTTTGTTGTTGTTGTTCCAGATTTTGTTGGATACAAGGATTCTAAGAACTGTCAAAGGCTTTTGCTCTGTTTATATTCTGTACTACCTTGTAAATACTGGAGAGATATTTTTAAAAGAGAAGATACACTCTGAAATTCATACTATTGACTGCAATATTTTTAATTGTCTAACACTATAAAAATTAGTAACATATGATTTGAATTTTTTTTTTCTTGTTTTTTGTTGTTCTTGTTTGGATTTGTTTGTGGTTTTGTTTTTATTTAAGGAGAAAATTAGTATTTGCTTCCATAGAATTGTCTTCTGACAAGACATCATGTGAAAGAATTAAAAGGGAGAGACATGTGGTAGATGACATAATGTATTAATTCTTGTATCTTGAAACTGTATCTCTAGGGTGTACATCTAATTATGGCATCTAAGTGATGAGATCATAGAGGAGCACAAAAAAAGTCTTCAACCTCTAATGGGTACATGAATTGGAAGAATAGCACCATCTCAGTGGGCCAAAGTACTTTTCTAAACGGGCCTTTCTCAGCTCAGGGGGACAAAGGGAAGCTTTCCTATTGCTCTTTGGATAGAGCTTGCTTGGTACTAACAAAGTTGCTGACCTCCCATGAGTATTTAATATTTAAATGAGAAATTAATTCCTTCAAGAAAAAATGGTCCCCATGCAAACAAATCAGAATGATACAAACACACTCAGTTAAGAAGTGCCAAATCCTAAATGGGGGAAGAGATTTACCTTTCTCTTTACCATGCAGACAAAGGTAAACAGTAATCTGTTTGCAGGGACTAGAAATGCTTGTCCTACAACTTTACCACTGCTCTTCTGAGTGTAAGGGCTGGTCCCAGAGAGAACAGCCTTGCTTGCTGCCTTCTGAGTATGTGGGTAGCAGTTCCTGAAGATAGTGATGTAGCACAGTACAGCTACTTTGATTTTTAGTCCCAGTGTTCCCTAAATTTAAAATTCAGCATCGCTTTTCAAAAAAAAACCTATTCAAGGAATGAAATTATTTTCAGTTGTTTTGTAGATATTATCTCCACTTAATTCCTTGGGATTTCTGATTTTACTTTGTTCCATAACACCTGGATGGGAAAAAGGTGCTGCTGTGCTAGGGCTGTTTCCAGGTGTTGTAGATGCTGTGTGGTTAAGCAGCAGGAGCAACAGACCAGAGCACTAATGAGCTCACACAGCACTTTTGCTTCAAGGGAGGCATCTGCTTGTTTTTGCTGCTATCCCTTTTGTGGTCTGACTAGTCACACTGCCACAGATTCTCACCAGCCTTTTAAAAACTTACTGATGCCTTTAGTGTTTGATTGGAATTGGCCAGATCTCTTAGAGCAGGAGAGAGGAAGCACAGAAGCAGTATGCTCACTTAGTCCCTCTTCTATTTTTGGTAGTCACAGGTGCCGTAACATTTCTCACATCATTTACTTCTATTCTTGATTACATTGAGCAGCTTAATTGGAAAAATAATTTGTTTGATTGAAGAAATTAAACAAGTGACTCAAATCATGTATCTGGCAGCTCTGCTAGGAAGCACAGAGAAAAAGAGATCAAACTCAAATATTTTACAGTAGTATTTATTATTCTGGAATGTAGCACTGGCAGAGCAAGTCTAGTCTTTCACACTTTGCACTTACCTTATTTGACCAGTTGTTGAAACTGAACCTAGTTTGTAGATTTTAATTTTCCCAGTGCACTATTGACTATTTTGCTACCTTCATTTTGTAATTGAGCCTCTTTTAATCATTGAGGCCCTGTCTCAAGAATGCGTATCAAGAAAGCCTGAACTCAAATTTTATTGATTAAAGCTGGAGTTTAATGTTAATAAACACATTCTTAAATGCTGATTTGAATTGGGGCCTAATACCAGCAGGAGAAACTGCTTTGTTTTCCATCAGGCTGGACTTGAAAGTACTATTTATAGTTTTACTTTTATTTGCAGATATTTCTCAGTATTGAGTTATGGTTCTTATATTGTTTATCTTTTTATTGGGACCTTAAGAATGACATTCACTTCACTGCTGAAAGCCTCATGCATCATTTAAGCCACTACACTAATGGAATAAATGGAGCAGTGGAAGGGTTTTGTGCATTGAAGTGAATATATCCATGAAGAAAATGGTTTGTGTATTTTTATTGGTTCTAAAGACTACAGGAACATTTGTTCTATTTCAAAACCGTGTCACAGGTAAAATATCTCTATAACTGCTGCTAACAGGCCAAAAAAATCAAGATGATGTTTAATAGAATGCATATAAATTTGGCGTTGTATGTATACATACACAAACACATATATGTGCACAAATTTATATGCACATTCACAGAGGCACACTGAATAGTGACAGTATTAACACAAGTAAAATTTATTTGGGAAAGTAGAAACTAAATTTGCAATTAATTATTTTAAATAGGTATCAGTATTTTGGACTAAACATTCGACACATTATTGTTGCACTACACATTTCTGACTGATCTAAGACCTGCAGAAAATATGTGGTTTGTTGCAGTATCTTAATGGCTACTGATCTTTTGTTGTTCTCATGCCATGTTGAGGACTGGTAAAGTGTAATTTTTAGAGAATTGTAATTGAATAAATGCTCTTTCTCAGAACTAGGTGATGGATTTTTTTAGAAAAAAATCAGTAAGAATGTTAAAATAATTTGTCCCTGCCCATATGAAAGCTATTGAATAACCTGGTAAGAGTTTACTTTCTCATTTGCAAAGAAGTTAAATGGGAAACCAGTATTTTATGTATGGGTGTATAACTATGAGAAGACTAAGATTAATGTCCTAATAAATTTTAGTAAATCTCAGGTTCATCATTACGTTGTTTAACTTCTGCAGTCATGATAGGTAGGTGTAAAGTTGACATGTATCCATTGTTTTTGTTGTTTAACATAATGCCTGTGTTCTGTTTGTGTTTATTTTTCACATTTATTAGGATGTGTGATGGAGGCAAGTGAAAACCCAAGAAGAAATATGAACTATATTATTTGTTTTGTTTTTTGTTTTGGTTTTTTTTTACTTGAGCTGGATATTGTCTGCTATTTTAGAATTTTTCTTCAAAACAGATCTCTTTCTGAGGTACTATTCTGGGATGCCAGTTCAAAAGAGCACTTTGACTAATAGTTTTTGTGCCTCAGCAGAGACTGCTTTAGTGGGGTCGATTTCACCAGCTGGGATCTACAGTGTGTTCATGCAGCCCTTACCTTTACTGTGTGACTTGGGTTGAGATGCAGTTTTGGCATTAAAAGGTTTTGCAAATGTTATCCGAGAATCTGTCCAGTGGGGAAAGGATATCCCCAAAGATCTCTTCAGTTAATGGGGAAGGCTTGGCCATATCGCTGATTTTTGTTCCTTCCCTTGGAAGAGCTCCAGGCCTATTCTGCCTAAGGCAAGTTGTTAGGATGCCTCCAGCTCTGTCTGCCAGAGGCACCCCTGGGGTGCCTTTTGCTGTCATGTATTGGGGTAGTTTTAGACTGCTCTGGAGATACAGGTTTATCTGAGAGTAAAAGTTACAGGAATTTTATCTCACTGCTATGACTTTTCTCTCCCCTGATACAGTGCTGGCACAATTTGTGTTCCTTTGAGTGCTGCCAGGTTACCACCATTTCCACAGCTCAAATTCCAGGTGAAGAAGTCTGAGAAAAATTTACGTGCTCTGCTGGGGATGGGGTTGGTGCCTCCAGGAGTAAGGAAGTAAGGGGTGCATCTCTCACTGGCTATGACACTCTATTTTAGGCCTACCATGTTGCATCACCTCTCTGATTTTTATATCCTGTTTGCCAGTGCAGCCTGTTTCAGTGGGAGAGTCAGCTATCAGACTTTGCTTGAATTTGTAATGGAACAGATTCAGTTGTGCTGGAGTCCAAATGGAAACTGAGAAAAAAAAATAGGAAAAAAAAGTACTGACTCAAGTCCCTGTTTGGAGCATAGAATGCTCCAAAATTTTTTTAGATTTAGGCTACTTAAGAGAAACTATTGGATTCAGTAAGTTACATTGAGAAAACTGTACTATATGTGGGTGGGTTAGAAACAGACTGCATTGGTAGACAGATTGAATGTGTTCCAAGTTGAATTGTTTGCAAAAATATGTATTAACTTGTAAAACTCAGCCTATTGTGGCAAGATTGCCTGAAAAGATTCAGGATTCTTCAATACAATATTCCTGCTTCAGAACTGCTGGAGAGATTCTCTGTGCTGTCAAAAAATGAAGTGTTTGTCAAACTCACTGTTTCTTGAGACTAGACTGTTCTATGTAAAAAGGCAGAAACCCTCACAGTTTTTCAGTGGTTCATGGTCAGTTGGGAGATTGCACTACTTTTCCTGTGACTCCACTGAAAATGGGATCCATCTGCAGCTCAGTTAAGGGGAAAAAACAATCCTGCTATTTTAGCTCTTACCACTGCTGTACCTTAATGGTTTAGTTATTACCTTTGCTGAAATTTCTTTGAGAATATTCCTGTTACACTTTGCCACTCATCTTTCACTAGAAATTCATGATGATCTGTGGCACTGATGAGGAAGAAGGATGTGGATGTTAAAGCCAAATAGACAACTGTATCTTCCTGCTTGCCTGTACTTTCACTGCAGTTCAGAATTCTGTTTAGTCTACCTGACCTTACTTGAGCCCTGCCTCTTTTTGCTCTAGACCCTGTTCTGTGTCTTAGACTTTGGAATATCATAATCTTTAAGGTATCTTTTATACCCACTCCCACTCTGGTCTAATTCAAATTCTAAAAAATGTTAATTAAAAATTCTGAGTTCAAACTTTAGCCATGATTTTTGTTTAGAACCCATGGCATCTCTGAATATTTTTTTTTGCCTCTTTATGCAGATAGTATGTGCAATACGGTCAAGACCATTATGTCAAGGTTGCCTTAACCTTTTTCTTAAGTTCTGATAGAGATTTTCTCAGTGCTACCAGAGAGAAAGGGATTTCACTGAAGAGAGAGAAATAGATTCAGATGCTGGCTAATAGGTATTCCAGAGTTCTGTAAACCATTTTTATACATGCCTCTGAAGATCTACATACTTAAATTTGTAGTCTTTAGCAAATTAGAAGGCAAACTAAAGCAAATATACTCTCTTTGCCTTTTTGAATTATTTTTCTTCAGTTTCTTAATGAACCTATAATAATTTCTTGTTTCTTAATAACAACAATAACACAGTTTCTTGCAAATTATACCTTTGGCTACATAAAGTATTTTCTTTCTAAATTTAATTAAGATTGGTTTGTCCAGTACAGTTGAAAAACTGATAGGCTGAGGTTTGCTCTACATATGAGTTTTATTACATTGTTTTCTCCCCATTCACATTGACAATATGTTTCATTTAAAAGCAGATTTTTTTTTTTTTTTTTTGTATTTGACTATTTTGGTTTTATCTAGTTATCTCTTATATCTGTTATCTGTTTATATCTATTTAAATTGAAAATCATGATTGAAATATAATTTCTTCAAATAGATTGTAGCCATTAGCCATTTAGTTTATGGTGCCTTAGTATTTTACTCTTGTGATGGGTGTCCAGCACATACACTTTCAGTGTGTCTCTTTTTCCCCACTGTTTACTCATTCATCCAACATATTGTGACTGTTAAATCTCATTAGATGATGAGTATTTTAAACTGCATATAACAACTCTCAGGTCTTCCCAGGCTGTTAGAGGTAGAACATTTTTCACATGAGAATCTTTACAGGCTTTCCTTCCAGGGGAAATCAGGTTTTGTGAGTGATTACAGAACTTGCATGTAGGAGAATGTGTCTTTGAGTCTTGGTTAAATCACTGAGTAGAACAACAGTACACTTTGTCCATAACCTAGAGATAGTAGGATAGGTTCCCTTTCTGTCACTTGATCTTATATAGCACAGCTGGGCCAGGTAAATGAGGTTTGAAAATGTTTGCACAGGATCTGTATTAAGAACTAGAACACAGAAAACCAAATATGAAGCATCTTTAAAATATCAGTAAATCTGACCTTTAGTTTAAGAAAGTTTCTGGGTTTACTCATTAAATAGCAAATGCACTTTCACTTTTTTTTTCTTCTAGATTTTAGAGAAAGATTCTCACTAGCTTAAGCTTTCTGTGGATTTTCAGTATTAGTAACCAAGTTTAATTTAGAAAGCTTATTTTTCAAAACATAAATCTTGATACAAAAAGATACTAGAGGTAATTTTTTTAAAAAGACCTTTTATAAAGGTTTGCTTTATACTAGTTTCATCATAGCAGCATTAATTTGTTTTGTTCTCTCTGAACAGTGTTTCTGGGATAAATGCATATCTTGTGATGATTGCTGATCTTTTTTAATGTCAGTTATGAAAAAAATTTAAAAGTTTTCCACCTATGACTGAATTAATAAAAAATGCAAGTTGACGTTATTTACCATTGGGGTTTGTAAAAGTAACCTGACAGTATTACATAAAATATTTCTATTGAGATTCAACAGCCCTCAATATGTTGTTTACTTAAATAATGCAATCTTGATTGGTTATGGACAGTGATGAGAAATTAGTTACAGAAAATTTGATGTTTCTCAATTAGCAGTTAATTTATCTCCAGTTGAATCTCTTGCAGCCATCTCCTCTTTCTCCAAACTACTTGGGTTTCAAGGAAAGATACTAGTTTAGAATTCAAAATGCACAGATGTACAGCCAGAAATTCATCTTGAAAATTCTATTACAAAAAACACAAAAAACAAACAAACAAAACCCACCCCAAACAACCTACAACAAATAACCTTCCTCTTTAACATGTTTGCAAAAGGTTCCTTTAATGAATTGTTTTTGAGAGCCATTTAACAAAACAGAGGGAGGACACCCATGCTAAAATTCAAATCAACTTTGAACACTTTTCATGGTTTCATTGTTTTTATTTCAGTTATTGTAGGTATCCTGAGTCAGTTCAAGGAAGTAGAATTTAGGACTTTCTATAATTCTCTTCAGTGAATTACAGTGGACACTGTAGTTCTGTAAAGAACAAAAATTTTGTATCCAGATTTTTGTCCAGATTTTCATTAACAGTGTTGAATTCTCCTTTTGAATGTTTATCTTAAAAGAACCTTCATCCTGACAGATACTGGAGGTTTTATGTGATTTGATTTTTTTGGCTAATCAGGCATGTCATACAGCCAAATTTTGGATCTCTGGTAGACATAACCTGGTATGTTTGAAGTTGTGTAAGAAACCAGAAAATGTTAAATGATCTCATATATTACCTGTTGGTAACTTTTTTGTGATGGTGCTGTTACATCACTTTGGTTTTCATAGTAAAACCTTCATTATAATTAAAAAGTGATTCAAAGATATTTTACAAATCAACTAACATTTTTGCATTCAAGTTTTACTTTCAAGTTTTTGTTTGGGCTTTTTAAGCAGACATTTTAATAGACAGGCACAGCAATCATTTTTTTTTTCCTGATTGCACTAAGCAAAAGCAATGAATAGATAAGAAATGTTGTTGTAGGTACCTTATTTCACCATAACTCCTCCGTTTTCAACACCTTTAAATACATATTTTTTAATTTAGTAAATAAAGAGTGGTCAAATTGTTTTCTGGTGCACTCATGCTCCATGTTATCATGAAGAGAATCTCTATCCTTGCCTGTTGTCAGCTGTTCAGAGATGAAAAATAAGTAGAAAAAAATTAAGGACAGGTCTGTTGCTTCCAAAAGTACAGTATAATATATACAGTACCTTTTTATAAATGTTTCAGCTTTTTAGCTCTTGATACTCACCTTTCTATTCCCTAATGTATCATTAGGGAGATGAACACATAAAAGTGGATCCTTCCCTCGTGGCCATACAGGACCCTATCATAAAATTGCAAACTCACCATTCAGGTTATCTCTTTGCAATTAATGAACCGTGAAAAGAAATTGCACAGTGAAAGAATGTAGCTGTATTTATGATTAGGTTTTAAACAGAAGGCCACTTTATATGCTACTTGGATTGAAAAAATCTTTCTCCCACTATATTTTTATTATCAAGATAAAATGTCTAGTAGGCCAACAGGAGTAAAAATTCTGAATGCAAGCAAAATTATATAGGCTTTATTCTGAGTAAAACAATGTCTCATGAACATTGCTATTTATATATTCCATTTTGAGACAATAACTGTAGTTTATGAAGAAGCTAGAGTTCATATCACCATCTGCTTTCAATAACAACTTTTGAACTAATACGTGCACTGGAAACTCTTTTCTTTCTCTGAGTCAGAACTTTTAACCATGGATTTCTAGGAGCAAACTGGATTTATATTTTAAAAGTATTTTTAATTTCTTTCACAATTTGACAATTAAATTGTCAACTTAATTGACAATTTACCTGAACCATTAGAAACCTTTCGCTGACACCATTCAGCATGCCATACATTTTACAGGATTGAAGAAAGAGACATATTGCTATTTTTTATGTTCCCTTTTAAGACCAGGACATTGTTCTTGTGTTCCCTGGTATTTACACTTCAAGCTGTGGAGCTCCAGTTTCCAGTGGAAGAGGAAAAATTTCTCATCACTTCATTTGGTGTTGCCCTAAACATTTACAGGTGAAGGAGGTGTGTTGCTTTAAAGAGGTTTCAGAATGAGGTGATAAACTGTTTTGACAGCAATAAAAGTTCCCCAGGAGGCTGCACCTGCATCTTCAAGAAACAAGTAAGATCATCTCACTCTGATCTACAGTTTGATTCAGGCCCCCAAAGGCTAATGTCCAGCACATTAGGCATGCTATAATTGAACTGTTGAGAAGCAAAATATTAATGAACTGCCTTCCCTTTGGAAGTAATCTAGGTTTCTCATTACTAGCACTGCCAGCATTCTTGTTCTTAGTGTCTAATCGACGCTTAATGGCTCTCTCTTGGTGTCTCTAATTTTCCATAATTAATGTGCATGTAAAATGAATCTTGTAAATAATGTGTGCTTATATACCACATGCTGAATAATGTAAGCAAGCTATTATAGGCTGCTTATTTTTGCCCCTTGTGGTCTCTGGGTCTCACAATTTTGCATTAACTTGGAGCTGTGAGGGAAAAATCTACCAGGCATCTCACCTCACTGAAGCATAAAACCCAGAAACAATGAAAAAATTTTACAGAGCAAGGAGATCAAGTAGGGTCTTTTTTTGTTGTTTTTCCATATCAAACCAGTCTAGTGAAAAATAGATTGCAGAATTTTCAGCTGATATGTATTAGACTGTTTTACAAATATACATCTCTAAACTGATTATGTTCTAAATATCTAAATGTCTTGCAGATGGTCTTTGAGACTACTTACCAAGACAAAAGTTGTCCCCACTTGTGATATCTAATGAAATTATGAAGTACAAATATTAAGTTTTGTAGCTTGTTGAAATTATATTGAGGGACTCTACCATGTGGATTTTTTTTTTCCAATTTTAAGTATGGGCTGATTTTCCAGAAAATTAAATAGCAGGTTCACTATCCAGAAATTTTTTTTAGATTAGATAATCAAAAATCCATTTTTTATAGTTTTTTGTACCAGTCTCTACTATGCAGTGCAGAATGCTGGCTTAGTATTATTGTACTTGATAACTGTGATTAAAGAAATGAAGATTTTCTCACTTTATTATTTTGCTGCTGTTATTTTGTATTTAATCCTGCTTCCCTTGTAAGCTTTACTGAGTTTAAAGAGCTTTTAGTGAGACAGGTCAGGGATTCTCAGCCCTCACAGAAAATAGATACCGAAAGAGTGTCATCTTTTAGCGGTTACGTTTTTAATAAGCTCTTTTCCAGCTGCTGCTTATAATATACAGTCTGTTTCATGGACATCAAATAGAGTTTTCATTTTTTCTGATTGAAGTTAGAAAGGGCTTGCTCATCAGAATTCTGTACTAGTTCTCTTTTTTCATCTCTTCATTTATCACCTGCCACTGGAAATTACATGAAGGTTGAATCTAGGTCCATGCAGCAATCTGGCAGCTAGGATGCCTGATTTTGATACATTTTTCCATACAGATTCAAATAAAAATGAATTTTAAAGTAGAGGAAAACTTAAATAAATATGGATTCAGCTTAATTGGAGGAAAACTTATGGTGTCCTTACTGCAACAAAGCTGTCTGTAAGTGTAAATAAATGGCAGTCCACTATTACATGTCTACTATAAACTTGAAGAAAATGGTAGTCTAGCAGACTGTAGCACATACACTTTTGTGCGTGTACATGTACATTTTGAATGAAAATATTTAGTCATGGCACTTCTCTTTGCAGTTCATCAATTATTTCTCTAATGCTAATGTCCCTTCTGCTGCTGTGAATTGCTGTGCATGTGTTTATTAAATATATTTCGAAGATGCTGTCGTTGCATTGTGGCTAAGCTGGTAGCAGGTGTGCTGTTGAAGCCAAGTAGGTTGCATTCTCCAGGAATGCCAACCTGACCTTTACTACTGGCTCCATTTTTCCCCCTCTTCAGGCTCCCCATTCCCATGCTTCCTAGAATTACAGGGAGGGAGGTTCCTTCAGTCCCACTGATGCATTTCTAGTGTCAGATTAAATTAGGATCTCTCTGTTCTACACAGACTGGGAAATGGTCACACACTTCAGTTACCAAAACTTTGGTGGGAACATTATGGGCATCTAACACTAGTAGTAATATTTTTAAAACAGCAATGCAGAGATGAGAGACAGGTGCCTTCACTTCCTTTTTTTAGTTTCTTGCAGTTCTTCACCATAAAATGAGTCAAGAATGCAACCCATGTCTCATGCCATGTTTCATGCCATGGGGATTTTTGTTGATTTGTGGTTGACAAGGACATAGGAAAAAAATGTTAACCATCATTAATGCAGTAATGGAGAAGAACTAAATACATTAATTCAAACACCACCTCCCCCACACAAATTCCTCTGCCTGCAAAAAGCAGTGGTTGTTTCTGAACCATTATTAAAAAAATTGTATCTCAGTTCTCCATGAGTGTAAGACCTGTCTTAAAGTATTATAGAAGAACTGTCAATCAGTCAATAGTTGAACAAATAATTATTTTAGTAGTCTTTGAATTATAAATTAATATTTAAAGTTTAATGAAAAAAAAATTTAAATAATTTGCTAAAAATTTGTATTTTTAAGCTGTTTTCTTCAAAAAGCTAACTGGCATAGCTCAAACCTTAAATATAAATGAAAGTCCAGTATCAGCTCCATGTAGCAAAGTGAAATCACAATTTTTATATACGTATAAGTGTTAAATTCAAGTTCAGCAAAAAAAAATTTGTATCTTAACACACAGAAAATTACTAGCATCCTATTAAAATCAGGTCAAGAGAAAAATGGAATGGAATTCTTAGATAAACCTTTTTTCTTAATCTCTGCAATGTAATTTGGAGACCTGGTAATAAGTATTTGAAGATTAAATGTTGATACAACTTTTTTACTTTATTATAGTTGCCTTACGGCACATTAATCTCTTGTGGTGCCTTGCAGTGAGCTAATACGAGTGAGATCTGAATGTGGAACAATCTAGATAGAAAACACCACTTCAGCAGGGAAAAAAATAATGACTTAGCTTTTGGAAGGCATTACAGCGAAGGATTGAAGCTGATGCATGTTGGTCTGTGCTGCTTATCTGATGTATATTTTCTACTTTGTCTGCAAATTCGTAACCTTAAAGAAAGGCTCATGTAAAGTTGTGAAATGCTGTTTCCGCTGTATGTAGTTACTTCCAAGAATCAATTTATTTTATGGTGAAGGGCTATTTTAAAACATATTTTCTCAACTCTCTCAGCAGATAGTTCAGGATAATTGAGTCACTTGGAAATTTAGACTTTCAAACAGTTCCTTTCTTTTATGCTCAATGTCCTGATCTTACCTTCAGCTAAGAAAGATTATCTAGGCTTGGAATACTGGCAATCTGCTCCTGTAGAGCAGAAGATAATTATATTTCCTAGATTTCTCTGCTCTTATTTAAACAATAACAGATGCAGATAAGTGGAGGTCATCCACTGCTAGTATGAGCAATGTAGAATTTATCCATTTTCTGTAGCTAATGTAATGACACTTAAACAGAGTTAGCTTTTTCTTTTTCTGTTTTTTTTTTTTCCTTTAATACTGCACCACTGTTACAAGGAAACACCTTTCCCAGCTGCTGAATTTCTCCACCACAAAATGGATGGTTAATGGACAAGATGATTCTGCCAGGTTTTGAATTGGAGGCGATTCAGGTATTAGAAAACTGAGTAATATTATCCTACTCCATTCCCCCTTGACAAAATTAGTAAGTACAGTAAGTATAAAAACAGTGTAATATTCTATAATATTAAAATTGATAGCACAGGTGTTTAAAATATTTTGGAAAAAATATGCCTAGACATTACTTGTATTAACACCCTATTTGCTTCACATGTAGTCTCATCAGTCCACATGCATTAGGCAAATAATGCTGAAGTGCAGAGAAGGTCTCTAAACCACCAGAGAAAGTGGGGTGTAAAATATTTTGAGGCAATTATAGTGCAAATTTTCAGTTGCAGACTGTAATGTGCATTCAGGCTATGGTCATATTTAATACATCACAGGCATAAAATTTGTGTTTTGCTAAGTCTTACATGCAAAGAGGTTCTCATCTAGTTTTACTTTATAAATAATGAATGAAGGTGAGATAATGATGTCCTACCATGATTAGGTGTGCTCGTAAGGGTGACTCATCAATCCTAACTCACCTCTGTGGAAAATAGCTTCTTGGATAACTTCACAGTCAAAGAGAAACATTACACTATGTACAGTGTTTCAGCACACTTCCAATTTAATGTTACTTTCAATTCAAATTAGAAAAGGAGAACTTTTTGGCAAATGAACAGTTTTTCCTTATTAATGCTGAGTGGAAAAGAGAGGAAAAACAGCTATTGACAAGTGAAGATACATATCCCACCATATGGATTCTAACACTTTAATTATATTGTTCTCTTTCTTTTTATGGCAACTTTTAGTGATAATAATTTTTCAACTAATTAAAGACCAGCTGCTACTTAGCAAGCTAGGCACCCAATTAGGAATCCAAAACCTGGTAAACAACCTTTACTGCCAGACAGCTAGTTGAATCACCTCCTGTCATGGGCATGGAAGTCTTTTTGTAGTTTTTATAAATGCACATTTTGGTCATATTGTCTGACACTGCTGAATGCTCTTCCTTGAGACTAGAAAAATAATCGCACATCATGTTCACTTTTTTTTTTTCAGGACAGCCTGCAATACCATGTGGTTTTCTGTTTTTTTAATTTTTTTTTTTAAGTTTGCTAAAAATTAAAGGCGTTTTTTTTTTTTAAATAAGGTTTACTGAGCAGAAAACCAGATATATTTCCTGGATACAGACAGCAGTTTGCCTGCAGCAGCTTCCAGCTACTTAATGATATTTAGAGAAATTACCTTATTTCAGATTGAAGTCTTGTTTTTCTATGTAGTGTACTGTCCATATGAATGCTACCGTATTTTTCCTGCCTAGTGCTGTGGAGTTCAGAAAATAAGCCATGTATTGCCTTATAAATAAATAATAAAAAAATAAGCCATATATATATTGCCTTGGCTTTGTTTATAAAATATTATCACTCTAAAACCCTTTAGGAACAGCAGTCATGGAAGGGAAGTCATTGAAAATTGTCCTGACTCTATCTTTCCTGTTCACTCAGGTATGTATGCTTATTTCTGAATTTAGTGGCAGAGACAATGGGAAAAAGGAAGGAATTCTGCAGCTGACAGAACATGGATGTAAGTTCAGGTGCACAGTTTTGGAAAAATATAAGATGACTCACATGGAAATTGAATGATTCGTATGTACTACAGCAAAATATCTTTGGTGTTGTAGTAAGAATAATAAACTTATATTTTACATACATCCTTGCTCAAAAAACCAAAAAATACTAGCGTATATCAACATAATTAAAAAAAGGTAGTAGCTATAAAATGTAGTTGTGAGCTTTTCTGTAGATATAGTGCTTATTTAGCTAGTAGTGAGGAAAAAAAGCATCATTAACAGGCCTACCAGAAATTTTAAAAGCATGAGGGAAAAATTGAGAAATCTTGGGTTATTAGGTTAAAAAGGAAGTGAAAGAATAAAAATACTATTTTTATAATATAAAATAAAAAAAAATGTAAACTTGATACATGAAGATTTATATTTCATAGTTTTAGTGATGAGAAATAAGTCATGTTCTCACAGCAGACCAACAGCTTCAGGTGAGAGAAAGTTTCCTATACAAATTATAGCCAGTTCCTATGGCAGCTGTTGCTTTATTGCCTTTGCTTTGGCTTTGGAGGTCTGTCAGGCACAGAAGGTAAACTTCACAGAATGAAAAGTAGATCTTTCAACAGAAATACAATATAGTAAACTTTGAAATTATAAAAGAAAAAAAGTTCTCAAAACAGCACAATAACTCTGTCAAAAGGAATGGTCTCAGATGAAGATATTAGAAGAAATAAATGCCTTCATGAACTATGAAAACCTAATTTTTTTTTCAAAAGAGAGAATTGAGTTACTTTGGAGAAAAATATAGATACTCTTTTGTGTTTTTACTGGAAGATATAGTTTCTAGTGTCAAGATTAAGAAATGTCACAGATTTTCAGTCACAAGTGTGAGATCAGGTAAGCTTCCCAGACTTAGTTTCAGCTAAATACCTTTCTTGCCATCATCTTACGCACTCTACATTCTGACTTTTCTCAAGAAGGATCAAAATCATCTGCTGTAATATTTTCTCCCTGTTCCTGCCACTTGTAAATGTTTAATTTTACATGGCTCTGCCCACTTCTTCTGCTAGACTTGATCAAAGTGACAGAACTGCAAGCAGAATAACTCCATTTGTCCTTCCCAGAATCAACCTGGAACCAAGGACTCTTGCTACGTGCAAGAATTAGATTGTCAGCACCCTGCAACAACCAGTTCCCTGCTCCTTGCACTGGTTGAGCTGGTAAGTATTCAGCCTATAGCTCTGCTGAAAGCTCAAGGTTTTGTTATGCTGCTGAGCCTTTTTTAAGCCTTGTCCCATAAAAACAGACTGAAATAAAATAAAAACACACACAAACAAAAGTGGTAGAAAACATATTGGGATTGTAGTTTTCCGTTTGTGGATGAAGTTGTTTTCATGGATCTGGGACAGCAGACACAGTGACATTAACAATGGAGTATACCTCAAGCAATGCACTAACTTCCTGAAGTTGCACTGAAAATTAGCTGTTAATTTCTCTTATTAAATTAAACAAATTTCTCTTATTTAGGATTAGATTAAAACTGAAATCAAGATATATCCATCTGAGGTGGGTTAAAGCTTCTCAAAGATGTTTTGAACAGCTTTCTATTCTGAACTGCTTTTGCAAATTATTTTAACCCAAATAGAAATATTCAGAGCTTTTGTGAGACATTCATAGTATTAATGTTGCTTAGTATTGTGAATGCTAAGCAGCTGTTCTGAAAAGTTAAAGAACTTGGCCATTTCCCAGTATTTTTTTGTGAAGAATTGATGAGTTTAGTGTACTTTATGGATTGTCTTATTGTTATATTTAATTTTGTCCCTTTTCCTTCTTTTAAGCTCAGTGAAAATAAATTTAAAACTGTATCCAAGCAGTATGCTTTTACTTTGTATGGGTTGTAAAAAGAACATCTAAGCATTAGATGTTTCAATGTAGTGTAGACTTATTTGATTAGAATTAAGATTTGGTTATCTTCTCCCATCTATTCAAATTGACCATATGTTATAATCTGATTAGTGAGAGCTGTCTCTGTTCAAATTAACGTGCAAATGAAACCGTATGCCAAAGTCAATAATACGGATTTTATTTAAAGTTCTTTTGAGTCATCACCTTTATACAATCCAAATTTTAGGTATCCACAGGGTGGTTGCAGATGTTCCTATAATTTGAAGTAGCGTGTGTATAAGCAGTTACTTCCTTTCCCATAGTTCACCATAGTGGGGATTTTTGTCCAGATACATTAACCAGAATGTTTTAACCAGACCTTTACCTCTGCTAGGCCTGGAATTAGCACCTTCCTCTTGTGCTTATTTCAAGTACTCACTGTGATGGCTTAATTATGGCAAGTTCCTTCTATGGCTTTGACAGTGTTTTGAGACAGACAACTGCATTCTGTTAGTCGTTTCACCTTATAAAATGGGAACTGTATAGTTACTTGCTTTTAACATAGAGTATTTAAGTTTATGACTCTATCTATGGGTAGCCTTTATATTTAGAAGTGGACACTGTGTCCAGCCTCCTAAAATTACTCCTGAAAAAAACTGTACAAGACAAACAAAACCCCAAACCCAAAACAGAGTATCTTTGTCTTCCCTGACACTCACACTAGAGGTCCCCCACTGGCCTCACTAAGTGGTAAAGCAATGACTAGTCTGCTTAAACTGCAGTAGCACCACATTGGGAACAGAGAAAAGCAAGAAAATTAAATGGGTTAACAGTGGATCACATGCTGAGCTGACTGTGGGAGGTGTATAGTGTGCCATGTTTGGCTAAGACAGATTTTAAAATCCTTTTTTTTTTCTGAGAGAGAGGAAAAAAAAATCCAGACTAAATTTCTAAATGATCAAGAAATTTCAGCAATGACCTAGAGATCCTAAAACCACCAGCATAACCATGCATTGTGACCTGCCTTTAGATACAGGCAATCTCCACTGTTTCATAAGAAGTTTTTTCTTGAAGGAGAACACGAAGAGGAGGGGAATCCTGCAATGCAATCAGCTAGCTTCTGGCATTACACAGAAAAGAGATTAATCCTCATGCTGCAAAAAACAAATGAGACAGCACAACTTCCCTCAGGTGATCTCAGCCTTCCTCCATTATTTCAAATATGCACGTACAGGGATTTACGTCTGTGTGCAGATTAGTGTGGAAACAGAGGTTTGTGGTCACACTGCAAGTGTAGCTTGCACAGCTTTGGTTTTGTTTTTATGGGTCTGACAGAAATCATTATACAAATTATAGGAACTGTATTTCATTTGTGGAATAGAAGAAAATGATACATAACAGTATTTATCCAGAGATTTGCATTAATTTCCTGTTCAATATATTTTTTTTTCTGTAGGTAGAAAGTAAGATTGACCTTTTTTTTCTTTACCTTTGTAAAAAAAAAATACTATTTTAATTTTTTTTTAATGACTGTAAGAAGATAGACTTCCCAGGCTGGGAAAGAAGAGGCTACAGTTTCATTTGGGGCCCCAAATGCTAATTATTCATCAGCATTGTTAGTATTTGCTTTGTTCTTTTAGACAGATCTTGATGAATGCACAGGGACCTTTATTTCTTACTTTTCCAGAAGAGAGCAGAGATTATCAGCCTGCAGCAGATAAGGAAGACAGCCTATGCAAGATTCTGGAACACTGGAAATATGTTACCAGTGCTTGATTTTTTCTCGAAGGTAGCAGGATGTGAGGTTGACTTTTAAACCTCAGAGGGAATGTTTAAAAATATCAATTATTTTAATGACTGCTTTTTGGACTTACTGAATGCTTCACTCGGAAATGGCTCGTTAGGCATTCCTTATTGAAGGGTGTCTTAACCTGAGCTGCAGTTTGTTTATAACAGCTCTGACTGACAAACTCCCTTTCTTTCCACCAGAATTCTGAAGAGTGCTTGCAAAATGTACAATATTGTTTCTTTGCTCAAGCACAAATAATTTTATTATTACTTTCAGGATTTAAATATCTTCACATATTTTGGGCATCTTAGTTTGGATGATGTAATTTTCATTCTTACTGTACTTCAATAGGAACAAAGGATCAAGTCAGGATTCAGCTTTGTATGGCACATCTCCCAGAATTAGAATAGTCTGCAGGTGATTTAAGGTAAAAGAATGGAATAAAATAATAATTTATCTATGGAAATTCAAGTATATTTCTTGGATATAGTTTTTATATTGTCACATTATTTTTGTGACTTACGTTATTTTTCCACAGGATGAAAATATATTTAATTTCTTTATGATAACAGTGACAATCTATTAATCTTTATTTTTCTAATAATCAAATGGAAAGTATTCTTTTTATTTTTGAAGAAGTTTTCCCTTTCACTTTTCTTAAAAATGCAACAGCAATGACAAAAAAAAAACTTTTCAGGACTGTTAAATCATTAAGAAAATGAAAGAAGCATGGTCTAGCAAGAAAATTGTTCTCTTGTTAAAAAGTACATCTATTCCAGAAAAATTAAAGGGCATGAAGTTCTAACTTAAGGTTTGGTGGAACCTCAGCATTTGCACTTTATTAGGAATATTTTACCAAGTATTTTTCCATTCTGAGGTCGTATATGCTCTCTGTTTTGATAGAAGGGTGGAATAATGGTATAACAGGAACTATGGGTTCCTGGAATTTAAAAAGGTATAGCAATACATTAGTCATTCTCCTTCTATATGTAAGTAGTGCTAGAAGTTCATAACTGGTGTAAAGCAATCAAACCACACAAGGAAATTACTGAACAAAAAAAGAATTATTCTGCTTTGACATGTATTAGGAGAAATTATCTCTTAATAATTGTTGCTCTTTTAGCGTACGCAAGTGACAAGTGTTTAGTACATTTGTTCAGCTGACAAAAGAGCTTTACATTTTAGTACTTCAGACTTGTCTCTACAAGACAGATGAATTAGAAATAATAATTCCTTCTGAAGCTACCATTATAGAATCAGCTAAAAAAAAAAAAAAATTCTTTCTTTGAAGTGCGTATCATATATCTGGCAGGTAAACCCAAAGAAACTTCCTTCTCTTATTAACTGAATCCACAGGAGACAGCAGGGTTTGTAAGACCATGTATGACCTTACTATGTTGCTGGAGCACAGGAACTCTGACATGCTGTTGGGTGCAGTACCTTCACTTTTTTCTTTTTTGTCCTGATATGCTATGGCACATTTAGCAGTGCAAGGGTTGATGTAGCGATCAGTGTAAGATTCTTCCAGATTTCTGGTCTTTAGAATTATATAGGAGGCTTTAATTTGTGTTTTTTACAAAGTGCAATAAAGTGTCATAATGATTCACTTATTTTCTTAATCATTGCTTTTCACGTAACACACATTGACTACTTTATAGTCTGGATTTTATGTAGTATCATATGCAAAACTAATTGGTATACAAGCTCAGTCATAGCCTGAATGTCTGATGGATCATTTCCTAGGAATTCAGATAATCACTAAAAAGATAAACATTACAACCAAAAAGTGAATTATAGAACAAGGATGTGAAGAAAAAGGAGGAAAAATGTATATCAGAAGTATAAAGTCATCTCTGAAACAAAATTATAGCAAAGGTCTGTGGAAATAAACCTGGCAGTTTTCAACTATACTGAAAACTCTGAAATATCTCCTTGAGCTTTCCAACGATGCTGAGATGAGACAGAACAACTAAACAAGAATCAGGAATTTTCATCTGCTGGCCTTACTGTCAAATTATATCTGTAGAAACCCACATACTTATTTAAGTATGATCTTTGATTTAAGACAGTCTAAAAATGGCATACTATCTAAACAAAAATAAAATCAGAGATTCAAGAAGTGATGCTTTTCATTGTTGTTTAAAAACCCAACCAAACAAAAAAGCAAAGCTCACTAAGCTCAGTTAGCCTCAGCAATAGAAATACAACGAATCATTATTTTCAGTTCTCTGAAAGCTGCTTACTTTTATCAAATAGCAGCATTTTTGTCAAATACCAGCGTTTTTATCTGCAATGCAGTTGGTCTTTCAGCAATATGCAATAATTGCACATCTGTCTGTCCAAATTGTCATGCTTGGTAAAATATGCAAGCATCATAGCCTTGGTTGTGTGCATGTTGTGGTGCTGCCTGCACAAGCACTGCACGCAGGAAATGCCTCCAGAGGGTTCCTAAGATATTTAGAGAATTTTGACCCCACTACTTTCCCTTAAAAGTTTGTTTGTCACTAACAATGTATTTCTTCTGAGCTTTGTCTTTCCCTTCTTTTACTTTTTTATTCTTGATTGATTACCACAATTTTTGTTTCTCGTTAAATGTTTTCATGCTGATTCGTGTACTTTCCATGAAAATTGCATCCTCTTTTGTTGCTTTCTTTCTGAATCCTTTTGAATATACATCTAAACTTCAGTCACTACTGTCATTTTCTTAAAAGCAAAATCTGAGACCTTTTTTCTCCTTTGTGAAGATCAGTGGGGATGTCTTGCTCTATAACAGAGTTTTAAACTGTGAATTCAAGGTTTCCCTTGAGCCCTAAATCATCAGCATCAAGAAAAGCAGTATTTCACACATACCCCTATCCTTTGTATGTCTTGTTCTTTGCTGGCAGTTTTATTTTTTTTTGTAATGTCTGGAGAGTTAAATTATGATCCTTATTGGAACTACTATCTTGGGCTTCTAAAATCACAGCTTTCAAGCCCTGTCTTGCTCTTTCCCAGCACTGTCTCTCTCTTGTCAGTGGGCAGTGTGAAGTGGTCCTTCAAATTACAGCTTCAAAGAAATTGATACCTATGCTGGCATGCAAGTGCATTGGTGTTTGTGGGAAGGAGAAAAGGTTGGGAAACAGTGACTTAATGAAAACTAGGAATATTTTTCGTTTTCCTGTAAGGTGTAACCTATATATTTGTAGTAACCAATGTTGTATCAAGAATATTGGCAGAACACCACACAGAAAATATAGGTGGTGTCTGCATTCCTCTCAAGAAAGAGTTAAATTAAAAGAATTTTTACATTTTTGGTACCTGCTAGTTTTCAGTTATGAAAGGCAACTGAAGTCTGAATGTGGTCCTTTGGGATGAAACCCTGGTTTTCCCAAGGTGGCTGAAGTGGCCTAACCAAGGACCTGATTTTGAATTCAAGTTTTTATGTGTCCTGGAGGAGTACAGTGAGAGTAAAAAAAATTGTTTCAGTTTAATCTTTGCCACTGGGAAGTGTGCTGTATTTTCTGCAGCTAGAATAAACCACAAGTAGAAAGTGTGAAAGGACTAATCAGTAGTGTAAGAATGAATGCAGGATGTGTCCTGGCACAATGTGAAGATATAATTTACATGAATTTGTGGTATGAGCAAAGGCCACAAAGAGCCCTTTTTCAATTGCTCCATCAGCTGTATCAGAAGGAAATACCTAAGAATAAAGAAGGTGTCTTTGTGGAGCTTTGCTGAAGTGTCTTCAATATCCACATGAAGAGTGTGGCAAAGGAGTTGACCAGTAGTATTGAATGTTGATGATGAGAGCATTTAATTAAACTGAAGGTTTGCTAGCGCAATTATACATTTGCAATATTTACTCTGTGTAATATATATGCACATACATACATATATACATGGTTATATACATGTATGCATACATATGTATATGCACACTGCTAAAAAAAAGCCAATCAACCAGCAACAACAACACAAACAAATCAAAACCAAGAAGAAAGCACAAGCCCTTATAGTGCCAAAACCACCTCTGTAAAGCAAAGCACATGGTTACACTGGCATGGTAAAACCCCTCATGAAAGAATTTAAAATTAAATTGCTTATTTTGTTATTCTTAAATTCTTGTAAAAGAGGGAAAGTATTAATCTCAAATTCTTGTTAAAGAGGGAAAGTATTATTCTCAGGGAAATACAGGGTTTTTTAATCTTCAGGTTTTGAAAGCAGGACAATTGTTTTGAGCATATACTCTTGCCTTAAGAGATGAAAATGAGTATTGCACTGACCAAAAAAGCAAAGAGAAGGAAATTTACTATTATTAAGGGATGGAGTAGAAGGAAGGACTGTACATCTCAGTATGGTGTTTCCCCCTTTTACAGGACACTACATTGTCACATGTGACACTGACTTATTTTAAGCTTATGATCCAATGAAATTCCCCCATCCTCTTCTATGGCATGTTTTTTTGGCTAGGCATTTCCCTTTTGGTGAGAAAGTGTTAAAAATACAAGCACTATTTAATTTCAGGAGAGCAGGTCATTAACTGTCTCAAGATGCCAACATAGCCACTGAAAAGTAACAAAAAAACCTCTGTTATTTTCGTTTATGACTGAACAAGAAAAATTGAGCTGAACTGAAGTACCTATTATTCAGTTCAGATGTCGGGAAATTTAACAGATGCCTGTGAGGCACTGCTTGTTGTCTAAGGAGTTAGTGGAGTCTCTGAGTACATGACTGACATGGTGTGTCAGAAATGGAATAGCTGAGAGTGATCCTGCATTGGAGAGGCACTAGGTTCTCTTTCCAGTTCCATTCTGGTGCCACGTATGGAGATAATGTTGCTACAATATGCCACGGTCCAAAGATGAACAGAGGAATTCAGTGGTGCTCAAATCCATGCAGCAAAGAAACAGGTGTCTATTTACTTGGACTTTTGGCTCCTTTCCATGTTATTTTTAACACTCTAAAAGGACGAAGTAAAGAAAGAATTGCCAAAGCAAATTATTAGCTTTATGTACAGAGAACAAGCAAAACCAGAGGCATAATAAATAAATTGATAAAACCAATATGCTTTTTAATTTGATAAAAAGTATTTTATTATTTTTTCCTGTGTTTAAAATTATTTATTTAATTTAAATTTTACACATAATTAATGAGATAAAATTTGTGAGCATTTTCCCAGTGTTCAAAATTCCAGAGCTTCTGGCTTGCTTTCCTGGGCTAAATAAGTAATTTATTTTATCTAGAATTTGAATCATATTGCTTCACCTTAGGAATCAACATGATTTTCATGCCATCCATGCTTTGATTAATAATATTTTCAACATAAGGTTCATGGCAAAGTTTTTGTCAAAGATTTTTTTTTTATTTATGTGTAAAATTACCTGTCCTTAACTAATACTGCTGTGAACTTGATTATATAGGCCATGACAACCAATATAAGGAAAATTTGTATTTAATTCCATAAAAATGCATATGAAAACCTTTGTATATGTATTTAGGTGCTTAAAAAAGGACGTAATTTCTTTTTTTTTCACTAGAACTTGCTGCACTTGAAATAATTGAAAATGGCTTCCAGTTAAAATAACTTCACTGCATTTTTGCTAATTTTTGGTCATGATCTTCTCGTGTATTACCTCCAAGCTGCTAGAAAACAGAATAATTTGAAATAAAGGTAATTCAGGACTTCAAAATGGGCTAACCTGCTTTTAGAAATTTTATTGTTATTAGCAGGGAGAGGTTTATTTTCATGTGTCATGTATTCCTGCAGAGCGGCAAACCATTAAAGGAAATGTCATGGTAAGCAGAGGTTTATGCTGAGAAGCTAAAATAAACTTTCCCTGCTACTTGTTCTGCCTCATGCTGTTCCCTTGCTCCAGTGTGGGGTTCGTCCCACGGGCTGCAGTCTTCCATTTGACTTTGCCAGTGTCCTTCCCACGGGCTGCAGCTCTTCACAGACTGCTCAAGTGTGGGTCACTTCCATGAGATGCAGTCCTTGTGCTGCAGTGGTGGATCCTCCAGGGGCTGGGGGAGGATTCTGCTCCACTGTGGTTCTCCATGGGCTGAGGGGAATCCGTGCTCCAGTGCCTTGAGAACCTCTTGCTCCTCCTTCCTCATGGACTCCACCTAGGAGCTACAGGGCTGTTTCTGATTTCTCTCTCACACCTGCCGTGCAGTATTTTTGCCCTTTCTCAAATATGTTTTGTCATCTTGCCCTGAGGTGGGTCCTCTGGAACTGGCTGGAGCCAGCAGTTTCCAACCATCCCACAGCTCCTCCTGCCAGTGCCTGGACACCGGCACCAGGCAACCACAGCTGAACTTGCCCAGGCTGATGGACACCTGTGGTTTAGGCTGAGGTGCCACCACCAGCACAATGTCCTTCCTTGGAAGGAATGAGAGTGTATACCACTGATTTATGTGATAAATTGACAAATCCCTCATTCTTTGATGCCCCTATATTGAACAGGTAAGCATACAGATAAGTTTATTTATATGATTTATTCTTGTGTAACCTCTTGTTTTCATTGGGGCTGCTTGAATATTTAATGTTAAAATATATTTATAATGCTGGAGAGGGGACCTTCATTTTCTCTCCTGTTGCTCAATACCATATGATGCCAGGAGCAGTGGGAGGGCTGCCATGGCCCTCAGCAGCATGGCTCCTCCTGCACTTACAGTTTGTTCCCTGGTCAAACCTTAGCAAGATGCTAAAACACCAGGCTGCAAAACTGGCTGTGTGCAGGTAGCCTCCGAGAAAGGATTGTGGAGTCCTTTTCCAACAGCTGAGGTTATTCTGTTCCCACTGATTTGAGATTTTACTCAGTGTTCTATTGTTTCATGATAATTTCTTATGGAATGGTTCACAGGTTCAGCACAGCATTATCAAGACATGCTGAAAAACGGTGCTTCCAATTCATAATTAGAAAGAAATGGGACCTACAGTCAGAGATTTAAATAAATTATTTGGAAACTGCTGCATTGCAATGTCTGTGAAATTGCTTCCAGGCTTTTAAAAAGCAGCTTTTTCACTTGAGTTTCTGTTTGGATTTCATGCAAAGCATGTTCATTTATCTACAAATGAATCCTAATGAGGAGCCTTTCACATTTCATGATGTGCAAAAGATTTCTGCAGAAACTGAAGCCACTCGCATACAAATTCTTTCTTACCTTGTTTCAGTGGTGGATCCTCTGATACCAGAAATGAATTTTTCACATCTGACTCCTCAAAGCAGTTGGTAGCTTAGTAATAACATTTCAGCACCTGCAAATGCCATATTAGAAACACTTTCATGATTCCCCCGCAGCCCTGCACCAGGACTCACTTGCTGCAAAAATCTTCAGGATTTTCTCTGCAGTCAATTTTACACTTTGTAACCCAATCTATCAAGAATGTTCCCATTTGTATGGCAATATAGCCCTGGACTTCCTGTAAATTTTAAAGTATCTACAGGGATTAAAGTAAAATTATATTTTTGCTGTGACAGAAAATAATATTCCCAAGCGTATTCAACCAACAGAACCATTTCTTTCAATATCAGTGAGCATATTTATTTTGATTGTTGCTGTGTTTGGACCTACTGTTGTGTTTTTGAAAAGGTTATGTGTGTTTTATTTAGTGATTCAGTGGCAATACAAAAATTAAGATGAATAGGAAAATAGATGACATATCTATAGATTTAATTGATACTTTAAATCAAGTTTAGTAATTTATTATTGTTTATATCAGATTTATTTCCATCATTGTCCAAGCATTTGCATGATTAGTTATATATTTTTCTTATGTTGATTCCACCTTGAGAAATTTGACTCATGTTTCCTTAAATGCAAGACAAGCAATGTCTCCTGGTTTCAGTCAAGTAAAACAACAAAGAAAAATTTATAAAAGGTACACAACCCAAACAAAAAAAAACATATTCATGAATGTCATTTCCTTTCCCTACAGACACAATCCAACGATCTGAGTGCTAAAATACTGTAATATAAATCCTAGTGTAGGTGCATAATTCCTGCTAAAGAAGTTTCATGTTGTAAACAGCAGTCTCAAAACATAATATTGTAAAAGTACATGTCCTAAAACAGAATTTTATGACTGGTTAAACTAATTTGAAAAAAAAAGACAAAAAGTTTTGTGTGAGGTACAGATCAAAAACATTTTATTCTGCACTGTTTAGGTAGATTTTTTCTGTATCTGCTTGATCAAATACTTTACTGAAGAAATTCGAATTTTAAATAAAATTCTTCAATTCACAAAGCAGAGAAATCAAGGAGCCCTAAAATATCTGCCATCTTAATGAAAATATTTAGGGTTTTCTTAGTGCAAGAGAGTAAATATGTCAGTACTTACATAATTCAGAACACACAAAGTCCACTTTCCTTACTCAAATGCTTTTCTGTATTGAGTTTTAATTACCTCTGCACTTTTGTTTTTTCTGTCAATTTTGTTTACCTTTAGGTAGAATGTTTGGCTCTCTTTAGGGTTACGAGTAGTTTGGATTATCCTCTTTTCAGGCAAAAATGAATGGTAAATAAAATTACTTGTATCACCACTCTTCTAGACCTCAATTGAGATACCTTGTGCTTCTTTCCTGTGGTGCTGGAGCTACACACAGCATTAGGATTTCTGAAGAACAGCTGTTTCTAACATTTTAAATTTGACCAGAAAAAGTACTTTTTATCAGTTTATAGGTCACTTCAGATTCCAGCTGTGGCATCCAAGGATTTGCAGGATATTGCTGTAAAAAGAATCATTCCCCATTTCCTAAGCCCAGCTGCAGCCAGTCTTATAGCTTCATCATATTTCTTTGTCAAGAGACCTCAGCATGTTTATGCTGCCTGCTTCTCTACTTCTGCTGTGCATCTCAGAATCATCCTAGAATTCTCTTAGAGCTGGACTGCTGGTAGTACCCTGCACTGACTAGTTCTCTGGAATTTATGTTATTTCGGGCATCTGATTCTCTGCCACTTGAATGTATCAAAGATTATGAAAGTTAGGAATGCTAACTGAAATTTTGAGAATATCTACAATCTGTAAAAATGTCCATTTTGTGCATTTATGGCAGGTGTTCTGTCTCCCCTCGAGATACAGCTGTCTCTCTCTAGATCCCCAATATATTTAACTTCCTTACTGATTCCTGCTGCTGTTATGTTCAGATCCTGCTCCTGTTCTTTGGCCCATCCCACTGAATCACCAGTCACTTGCTGCTGTTCACAGTGTAGTAAAAAAAGGAAAAACAGGAGTTTTCCTTCACCCCTGGGGAAGAGGATGGCGTGCAGCTGTATCCCATGTGGCCCGTGAGTGGCCAGCTGGGCTGTGCTCGGGTATGTAGGTCCTCAGGTTTGGATAAAGCCTTTGAGACTTTGAGACCCCCCCTGTCAACAGTCAGACCTAGAAAACAAGATCAAAAATGTGTGCAGATGTGAGGGAAAGGAAAGAAACAATGGGATCACAGGATGTTACTTTCCTGAAGATACAATGTTAACAAATAGATGAAACATCACCTTTGTATTAGATTTGCTTGATGTTCATAAGATTTATTTTCTAGAAGAGGGTCAAAAAAGAAAAGTAGGGCTGAAAAGTTTCTGTGTGAGAGAATTTTCAAAGATTATTCCTTAAACATTTATGAATAGAAACCAAGAGACTCCATGGAAAATTCAAACTGAAATTTTACATCAACAGACTATTTTTGGAAGAATAGTCTCAATTAGTTTCTTTTTGGAATATGATTTCCTTTTCATAATCATTGTCAGAGTCCCCCATAATATTTACTTCAGGCTTTTTCTGAAGAATATCACCAGGCACATAAAAAGAATAGCATCATACATAATTAATTACTTGATAAAGTATCCTTTTGGGCAGTGATCCAAAGGGAATTGTGAGATGCTTCAGTAACTGGACAACTTAGTAATAAGTACAGTAAGTGGGAAAGTTAGCTTTTACTATCTTCAGGTACTTTAAACCCCTTCTTTTTTTATTTTTTTTATTTTTTTTGAGTGGGGAATAAACAAGACTGAGGTTCATTTTCATATTTTCAAAACTAGATAATGTCCTCTGTATCTCTACAGTAGTAGTTGATTTGCAATTAAAATTTCTTTAGTCTATATGGTAGAAAGTAATTTACCAATATAAACTTGAGGTTTCAGCAAAAGATATTAAAAACACAGACATAGCACAATAGCATTTTATATTGTATGAAACCATTCCTATCTGATCAATAATGTATTTCTTCTTAATTATTCAATATTATTTAGTGAAAATTTTATGCCTACTGGAATATTAATATGATATAATAACTGTAAATATACCCATTTAAATTAAAATACTGTAGCAAAAGTTTTGATGCATTGATATTCATGACAAACAAAGTAATCTATTGAAGTGCAAAGCAAAGACAAAGAATTAAAAAATTCCTAAAGAATTGCAAGAAAATTATCTTTATAATTGATACACTTGATTTTTTTTTGCTTTCAAACACTATTGTATATATAAATCATATATCTAAAATATTCATAAGTATTCTGGGTTTCTATTTATTTTTCATGCCCTGTGTAAAACTTTTCTGTTTCTCAAATCTTTTAGGAACAAAAGATGTTCCTATTTAGTGCTATAGGATGTCAATCTCAGATCTCCAGGAATTTAAATTTTCTTTTAACTGAAAAGGTTCATTCCAAATGGAGAATATACCAAATTATATATTCCTATGATAATCATGAAAATACTACCAAGCTTCTGGTAGTACATTTATGTAAGGGTGATAACATCACTGAGTGGACAACTTCCTCAGTAAAAGGCTGATTTAGATCCATTGTAGGCTTCAGGCTGTGGCTGCAGTCCTGGATTGACTGATCTTGATAGCAGAAGTCTTCTGACAGAATGTAATTTCACAGTGGTGCAGAGGTCTCATTGTATGTCCCCTCTGCTGAAGGTGTCTGACCACAGTTTTCCATGATACCTGGGCAAACATGGAGCAAGGAAAGGTGGAAACAAATGGCAAAGAAAATCTGCAGAAGGAGCAATGACAATGTTCACAGAACCTCTTAAAATTCTGCTTCATGCCAATACCATTATGTAATTATTTGTCAAATTAAAACAAGAAAACAAACAGGAATATATCAGGCTCTCTCTCCCCAAAAAACTGAATAATGTTGCAGTATCAGAGATAAAGGAACTTTATGAGATACAGAGAGCTGAGATTTATGAATACTTTAAACATGTGAACTTGTACGGTCCTTGGAGTAATAATCTCAGACAAATTGGAAATGTGTCTGTTCAAGTGATCCTTCCATTAAGGTTTATAGCTGCCTAAACCATATGGAATCTGCAGCTTCAGTACTGAGGCTGCCTCTGTGAGGACCACCTCAGGTAGTGCCACATCACATCCAGTCATCCCTCACTGATGTTGCTGCTGTGTGGTGCTGTTCTCAGGGTTAATGCACATGCTTCAGTTACTCTCAATGCTCAATGCCACCTACAGCACTGTGAAATTAGGAAAAGAGTAAGAAGGAATTAATTAGAAAGGAGATAACATTCACAGAAGCAAAAGAGGGGCAAAAATGGCTTGTATGACAATTCCCCCTTTCAGGAATTCCCCAAGGATATTGCTGTTCCTTTGATAGAAATGGCTATTTTCACTACAGTAGCACGTTTTTGTCACAGCTACATGTTTCAAAATGTCAAAATGTAATAGGTCTTAAACTGCTGCTGGTGGATAAGACATGATGCTTAAAACAAAGCCAACAGAACAAAAAATAAAGCCAACAGAAAATGGATATTCCTCTGTCACAGATGTAATATTAGGAATAAAGCAGAAGCCTGGACAACTTGAAATAACAGAGGTTATGAATAATGTTGTAAACTGCTCTAATTAAAGTAGTCTGAGCTATCTCTACAGTGGAATGCTCTCTGAAAGGCCACATAACTTGCATATGCCCATGCTTAGATAGGAGTTTGTTGCTGATTCAGATGTAGACTTTAATTTGCTGTAAAACTTCATACAGTTTCTTTCTAATTTTTACCTCACATATTTTCTGTTCCTCAGTAAATGCATAAACCCAAAGTACTGGAAAAAGACAGTAAGAGGATAGCTGTACAGGACACCACCCTGCTAAGGCAGAACAGTGACCCCTCTAGCCTGCACCTTTCAGCTTTTTTGGCAGCCAAGACTACCCAAAGTCATCCCCAAGGGGCATCACTTGCTGTTCTCTACCCTAGACGGAAATTATTAAGTCTTAATCCTTTGTCTTTTATCTTTACATCATCTTTCAACTCATGTTTCCCACCTTCCAAGACTATGTTTGTGGCAGCTTTGTTCCTGTCTGAGCTTTTAGTGTATAGTCTTCTCAAGCATTTCTGAAAGATCCAAATACTTTGTGTCCACTGAATCCTCTTTATCCACACATATAATTACATGCTCACACAGTGCTAGGAGATTAGTGAGACAGTCTTGTTCTTCACAAAATCCTAACCCTTCTTGGTTATAGATTCTTCTCTTTTAGCAGAGATGGTAGTCAGTCAGTGGTTTCCATAAACCCCATTCAGATCTTGAGACAGGAAAAATTGCTGCAAACAATTCTTTTTCATTTATTAATTTATTTTCAGGAAATATTTAACAAATATATAAGGGTTTACATCAGTGCTTCTGTGTGTTGCATGGAAGTGTCTCCAAGAGCCTCAGTATCTGTGCTGAAAAGAGAAAAAATGGAGGAAGGGAAGGGAAAAAAAATTCTCTGTTTTACCCTCTGAATGTTCCCCCATTTTTAATACAATGTTTGAGGAAAACTAAAAGTGACATCTCAAGTACAAAAGCAGTGGAGCTACTGCATTTGTAGTCATTAAGGTTTAAATTCGTAAATGCTATAATTACAGTTAGCAGTAAGCGATATGAGCAGTAAACATATCCACTTGTTCAAATCCTGCAGTGTTTGCCTATGTGGGAAACCCTGAGAATTGTAATTTAAGACTTTTGAGTCACCTCAGACTAAGATATGGAAGTGAAGTTGTTTGTTATAAAGGGAGGCACAATACTGTAATTACTTTTTA
This sequence comes from Cyanistes caeruleus, assembly GCF_971803275.1. NCBI lineage: Eukaryota > Metazoa > Chordata > Aves > Passeriformes > Paridae > Cyanistes > Cyanistes caeruleus. The sequence goes on along the minus strand of NC_141705.1, from coordinate 21,852,357 downwards.
TGCCACTGTCAGCATCTTTAATAAGTATCTGTGCTCTCAGCCTGTGTACTAAACCTTGATGCAGTGGCTATGGAAAAAATTGACACTTCTTTGTCCTGCTTTGTCCTTTCTATGAAAGTTTTCCAGCTAAAAATGAGATACTGTTTTCTAACTAATGAGTAGAAAAGATGCTTATTTTTGTTATTTGTGGGGTTATTGCACACTTTAAAATGGGGACAGGTTTTGGGGTTTGCAGGGTGCTCATCATGCACAGTAGGGGAAATCTAACCTTTGGCATAGTTTTCTCTTTTTCTCCTACTTGGCAAAATCTTGTACAAATCACAGGTTCTAACCTCCTTTTTCATGTCAAACATAATAAATATGTTAATAAAAATGAATAACATAATAAATTAAACTCAGAATTCCTAACTTCAATCTCAGAATGCATCGTATCCTTTTCAACCTGTAGAATCATTTATGTTACCCTACTCTTGTCTCCTTAGTCTTGTTTCCCCTTTTCACTTAACCTTTTCAGAAAAATCTCATCTCCTTTTAAGTCTTGCCTTCTCTTGGGTTTTAAGCTGTGAAAATTCCAGTAGCATTAAAACTTCAATAGGTGTGGTAGTTAGCAGATTGCAAAGCCAGTATGTTTGAAGGACTTTCTGAATAAGTGATCAGATACATTCAGTGTGATGATTTAGTTTCGGATTATACGCCATAGGACATCCTCAGCTTTTCACCTGCAATGAAAGAAAATACTGTCTTGATTTTTAAATTGCCAAGAGGAACCTGTGTAACCTATTCTAATTACTTCCCCTCACAGTTAAAAATGTGTACGTGATTAAAAGGCTGTGTTTGTCTAACTTCAGCTGCCAGCCATAGGACCTTGTTACGTTGCCATCTGCTAGGCTGAAAGCTCATTATCAATACCATTATTAATTTAATTCATATTTTGTTGCTGCTTTAAGATTAAACTCTTAACTGGTATTTCTAACTATGCTGTAAAATCATGTGAAACGTTACTCACTGCAGCCAGTCATTTGGGCCATGGCTCTCCCCCATCATTTACTTGTAAAACTGGATGTACAAAAAGAGCAACTGGAATGAGAATGGGTGAGTCAGGTCTGCCAACGAGCAACTCCTACAGTGCCCCTGCTTCCCACAAATGTAAATGGCTCAGCAAAGTGCTTGCAGTGGATAATCAGATCAACAGAATTTTTTTGTCTAGATGCTGGAAAGCATAAATTTAAATTCTGAACAGCTGTCATGTTTCACCACTTTCCTGCCCCTTTTTTGTTTACTATTTACAAATATTCATGTGAATGCCTTATTGTTCCAATGTATTTTTGGAGAATAGCTACTCTACTTATAGAGACATGTATTTTCATGCAAATAAGTATTTCTGCAATAAAAAGATTAATATATTTTTCCATTTAAAAACACTTAACCAACCAATCAAGGACGAGAAACAAACTCTAAGTATTAGGTGACCACTGTCATGCCCTGAATAGAGAATAGCAAACAACTGAATCCACAAGATGCTTCAGGACTTATTTGTCTTTCTGTCTAGTAGGTCTAATTAATAAGCATTTTCACGTAAATAAATCTATGTTTACTGAACAGAACTCAGTACAGATTTTGTTTACTATGAATGATTTCCTGTTGTTCTAAAAAATATTTTAATCCACTTCTCATACAGAAAGAATGCTATTAACCATCAAAAGCTGGTCTTTAGAACAGTCTTGGCTTTCATAATTTCAAAATGCGCCTGCTTGCTCTTGTTGCTCCTGCAGTGTGAAATGTTACCTCATTAGGTAACCACTTTCATTCACTGAAATGCTGGAAGTGGAGCAGGTGATAGTGCCTGGATAGATAAAACACATTCTCAGTATCTCTGTTAAAATATTAGAACTGCTGGTCAGGAGTGCTCAGGCTTGTTCAGGAATTTTAGGTTCACAGTGTTCACAGATGACAGTACAAACTGTTTGATCTCAGTGCACATGGTGACATCTTGGATGGGTACAATGAAATCTTTCTGCTGTGCTTGTGAGTAGCTGCAGGAATGTATTTACAGCTCAGTGACTGAATTTGCAAATGGGTTTTTCTTTTCACTTACAGCATGAAAAGTGGTATAATATTTGTTTCTGTTTTAAGAAGTCAATGGTCTAATAAACATCTCTTTTCTTTCAAGTGGGAATGGAGAGAGCAGAATATGTTCCCTGAATATCTATTTCAGAGAAAATTAAATTACATCTGATTAGCTTTTTATCAAATTAATAGGAGGCCATCATTTGTGAAGTAGACAAGTTTATAGGCATGTAAAATGTGACAAGATATTTCTCTAATTTGCCCTTTAGCTATTCTTTTGTGGAAATCTATTTTTCATTGCCTGGAGATTTTAAACATTTCCCAGATCTATTTTAGAAACTGGAGAGGCTTCATTGTCTTTCTCTTGAATTTTCTACTCTGAAACTAGCTCTGGTGATGAACAAATGTACTTTGTATGCTCTTGGCACTGGCACTAACAGCTTCAAACTAGAAATTAATTTTTAAACACCAGGCTTCTGTGACCACTGCACTGCTATTAAACTCTCTGGCATGATCTTTAGTTTCACTCAGTCACAGTTGATAACAGCTTGTTCTTCCTTTTTTTATTTTTTTTTTCTGTTTTTTTTTTCTGTTTTTTTTTTCTTCTTTTTAAGCTCTGTTTTGTGGTGCAGGTTACCTTTTCCTGAAAATTAATATTTAACTCCAAGTATATTGGGAAACAAAAAATAGGAAGCATAGTACAGGTACATCCTGGTCATCTCACAGTTTTCACTTTATCTGCAAACAATAGAATTTCAGTTTGGCTCTGCTGTTGGCACCTTAGTGGATAAACACGATATTGACAGTTTTCTGTTCCTTTCTATGGCTGTCATGCTATATCGAAAAAAATATCTGTAGCATCAGCAGGCCCAGCAATCGCAATCTTTTAAAGGAAATGCTTGAAAAGGAAAAGTCAGCTGTCTCTTCCAAAGAGTTCTCCTTGCTGTCTGAAGGAAAGAGAATAAGCTGGAACACCAATTGCCAGCCTGGCTATTTCAGTTGTCTTCTAAAATGGTGCTTGGAGTTGTGACTCTCTTGATTGACATCAAAATACAGATGAAGGTCTCTGATATGTAGTAGAAGATGGATGAAGCTGAAAAAGCTCAGATGAGAACTGGGAGGCATACACTTCAAATGTCCAGCTCTGCACTCCTCTGAGACCAGTGCTGAAAAGGTTTCAGAACACTTGAGAAGGAAAATTAAAATCCACTTTGCATTGTAAGTTCATCGTGTCAGAAAAAAAATCTAACACTTCCCTTAAGATTCCAGAGGGCAGAAGTCTAAGGCTTATAGCAAGCAAAGTAATCATGCAAATAATTCTATCTCTTTTTTTTCTCTTTTTTTAAAAAGTGTGGTATTATTTAAACTTCTGCAAATTATACCACTAGAATGAATGAACATGATGTAACAGAAGATTTAAAAAAGAACTTGGGCTGGTTAAACTGCATATTTATGTGGAAGGCACAGGTGCTATCAGTAACAGTGAACCTCCTCAACTCAATGTTCTCCAAACTTTATGGTAAGAGCCCAACAAGAACAGTGCTGTTACTAAAATATTAATCTCTCTCAGGCTTCTTGATTTTACCTTATGAAGTTTGGATGTTCTCTGTAAGTTATAGCTTGCTTCAAAACTCCAGTGATCACTGAAATATTGTGTAAATACGCAGACAAAAATTCCTTGCAAATTAAAATACTAAAGGACAGAATTTTGTCCTTGCTGAAATCAACAGCTGTTCTGTTTCCAAGATTATCTAGGTCAGGTTTCATCCTTGTCAATGAAAACAGAATATGCTTTCTTTGCCACCACTAGACTCCAAAAGGAAGGCTATATCCAAAATTCCTCTCTGCTTTGATTTTGGAGTTCCAGGGCATTTACCTTGTTTAGCATTAGCGTGAATGGGACTATGTCTTTCCCAAAATAAATTAAATTGGAATGAGTAACTGAAAATACAGAGCATACAAAATAACTTTTCTGAAGGTGTTGTTATGGGAGCTCAAATATTTATTTTTTTGTCTTCCTTCTGAATATGGGCCTTTAGTTGAAGCAAAAACCTTAATACTGGTAAAGCCAGGTACTCTCTATATGATGTTGTTTCTACTGAAGTGTTAGTAAGCAAAAATATGACATTTTGTAGCAGCTCTATGTGATGTGCTCTATGTAATTAAGATATATTCTAATTTTTCTAAAAGCACCTTTTTTTATATCAGTGTGCTAATTAAAGTATTCATTTGGTGTGATAGTCAAATTAAGGTTTTGCCTTCATATTGCTGATATAGACTGTCACAGTAATTTCTTTGTTTTGGTAAGGAATTTATATGAAATAAATATATACTTATATATTGTAATAATAGACAAGCGTCATTTATCTTACTGTATATGTTGATACTACCTTTAATGCTAAAGCAGGTTCCAGAGTTTCTGAGGACAGATTTTATGATCCTGAATATTTCATTCCAACACTAACAGTGAGTAAGGTTTAGTTCACACACGTCAATGGTTTTAATGCAACAACCTATTCAACTGGATCTAAGACATAAAAATTCTTTAGCTTGCTTGAGAGGCTTATTCAACACTGTGAACTTGAGCTCAGCTGAATCACAATGTGGCAATGCAAAGGAGCCTACAGAAGACTAAATTAAAATTATAAATTAAAAATTCAGAGCAGAAGCTATTGTGGAAAGTTTGCTGTATGTAGAAATAAAATGTTGAAATGCTTGAACAAGTTATTGTTCCATGTAGAATATCAAATTTCTCTCTTCCAATTTATTCTGAAATGTAATGAAAACTGAAAAATATTGAGCCTACTGGTTTTCTGGGATAAGAGTAAAAGAATGCAATTATGAGCTATCATTGATTTGCCAGGTGGTCACTCACCCTCCTGAGTTTGTTGTTTTGTGATCAGGGCATGAGGACTACTATATCTGAGCAGCAATTCATTACTCTGGTGTGTTGCTTTTTCTATCTCACCTATAATTTAATGATGATTACAACACTTCCCAAGCATTGAGAACACTCTTAAAATCATGCATGTCAAAGCAATATTGAAGTCTTCATTTCCAGCCATAAAGTCCTTTCTTTAAAAAAACAAAACAAAACAAAACAAACCCAAACAGAATAAACTACAGAACATGGATTAACTTGGTTGGAGGGCTGGAGAAAAATTATGACTGACCAAAAGGCATAGGGAGAGGATTTGCTTGCTCTAAAGTGTACATAGTTATTATTGGAGTTCTGAAGTGTTTTCTGTAGCCACCTTTTTGATGTTTGCTTCCCTTGTTGCAGAAGGAGGGTTTAGTGTACAGCTCTGTGTTTCGTGGTGATGCAAGAACCAGAATGCTGCGATCATGGCTGACAGGCAAAGGGAGAAATGGGCTCAGTGACAGGGACCCACCCATGGATAACAGCAATGTGTCTGCTCCCAGGGATACCACCTGAAAGGCAGAGACATCAAATAATGTTTTATGAAGGACTCAGTCATCTGGCAAAAAACCAACAGGATCTGAGACCTCTTGGTGAGGACTGTAAATTGCCTTTACCATGTGCAAAGGTAGTGCACAAAGAACCTGTGTACTTAAGTTGAAAAGTGAAAGAGGGTATGAGGTTTAAGATCCATGTGACTTTTCAATTAAAAACTGCATGTTTTTTACCTAATGCATGCCATTCTGAAGTTAATTCTGGTATAATTTGCTCACCTGTATCAAAGAGGAATGATTAAATACTACTTAATAGTAGTGGTAAAATGTATGAATTGTGAGTAATAAGATTAGTCAAGAGGGGGATGGGAAATCCAAGATACCTTAGTATATGAGAATGCCTCCCTAAAAATTGCATAAACTGATAGCAATTGTAAAATGAGACTGTGAAATGCAATTCCTTGTTCTGGCAGTGAGTGTATATATATATATATATATATATATGTATGTATATGTATATATATATATGTATACATGTAGCTGGTGTGGAACAGTGTTAATTGCAATAACTATGTCAGGTCATTAAAACTTGCCTGTAATATAGGTAAAGCACCAATAACATTGTATATGAAAACATTGATGTCCTTGTTGTAAAGAAACATCCTTTCCAAAGGGAGTAAAACAATTTCTCCTGATCTTCAAACATTCTCTGATGGCCTTCATTTGCTGAAACATTGTAAGCATAATATAAGGTCCAGTCATCCTAAACTATCCTGTTGGGTTGTTTATTATTTTTACATCTTTCTTTCTTCTAAAAGCTAATAATGAGCCCCATTTATTTTTTGCCATCTATATTTGTATAAATTGTAATTTTTTTAATGTAAATGGTTATAAGCTGAAATGTAAACTTCTCCTTTCTAGTCTGCAGAGGAAATTTGCCTTGAGCAAGTGCTTTGTTTATATCAAATACCACCTAGCTGCTGGATTTTTATTTGTCAGTGGTAACTGGGACAACAGTGTTTCTGGGGTGACCGAATATAGCTGTCAAATATTCTTTTGGAAGAAGTGATCGCATTTCTCACCATGGAAAACTCTAATATAAGGTCAAGGAGGTTTTGAAAGGTCATGGATGCTGTTCTGCTAAGCTACAAAGGAGCTGATAAAGCAGAGTGTTGGTCTAGCAGAAATGATTCCCAGAGGGAAGTGTTAATCAGACTATCTTTGGCAGGTAGAAGGGCAGCACAGAGAATGCTCGGAGGAGAATGTCTCCTTGGAATAACACCATAAACCTTTTGTTTCTCAAAGTTTTAAGTATGAAAGCAACTAGCCTTTTTGTAGGAAGTATTTTGCAATATATGTATATAGATAAATAATTTCAGAAGTTTTTTATTAAAAACCGTGTAGAATTGAGTTTTATATCTACACCATAGAATTTTATCCTTCTCATCTGTCAAGCAGTGACAGATTGTGGGCTCTTCCAGGTAATTTTTGATTACCTGAAGAATTTGGAGATTTTGTTAGGCTGCCTAGCTGTATTTGTGTTCCTACTTCTGAAAAGAAGGAATACAAAATACACAGGCAACTCTACATTTTAGGATTCTCAGCCAGAACACTGGAATCTGATTCATAGAAAACAGTGGTATCTCCAAAACTGACTGTTTTGGAGAGAGACAAGAGGTAGACTGTGAGAGGCAGACAGCGTTTTTCTGGAATTTAAAAAATGTTTTCTTAACTAGTTACCAGGTCATTTAGAACAGGGTACTATACTGTTTGCTAAAAAACTGACCAACCAAACAAAAAAAGTCCAAAAAAACCAACTGTGTGGCTGAATTTGAAAATATAACTGGAAGAGAATCTTTGTAGGAAAATGTTAGAAAACCTATGGAAACGCTTTCCTTAGCATCAGCTGATTAACAGATACTGTTAGGAGAAAAAAAGTGGGGTTATATTTTTTTTGTTTTGTTTGGGTTTTTTTTTTCAGTTTTCAAATGCACATGTATTTTTAGGAAACCTTATTTATCTGAGATTAGGCCACCTGCTCTGCAGTTTGTGTCTTCCAGGAGCAGTCTTACATGTTTTTTCACATTAAGTCCTAAGTTTGTGTCCTGGTTTTCAACACTGCAGATTTTCACTTTCAAATCTTACTCTTTACCATCAGTGTAACACTACCTAATTGCATATGAGGGCAGCAATTCAACCAGTGCTGTTCAGCAGTCTGAGCAGGATAGTGTTTATCTTATTTGGATAATAAATGATCCAGGGAGAGCAAGATGTTTTCATCTATATAGTTATATAATGATTTATATATATATATATATGTATGTATGAATGTGTATATATATATGTATATGTATCTCACTAGTTTTGTGGTGAAAAAGTGATTAGCCAACCAATTGCTGAAATAAATAGGTTGTGTTGTCACATAGCAAGTAATACTTCTATCCACAACATCAAGCAGGAAAAAATCCTTGTAATGATTTTCCTGAAAAATGATTATAAATATTATTTGTTCCCTCACAAACAATAAGGGAAGACCCTTTAGTTAACTGTACCTAAGCACTTTGAAAAAAAGCAAAATATTTAAATATAAATCCTTTTTCTTTTCCTTCTAATTCAGGGAATCCTGCTTGCAAATCTTAAAACACAGGTTGTGTCTGGAAGAATTCGCAGCCTTTTGTGTTGATTCACTGGCACAATCAGGGCTTAAGAAGAAGCAATGTGAGTGCAACTATATAGGTAATTCCTTACAGAAATAATGTGTGTGCTTATTTTAGATAAATGGAATCTTACTACATTATTAATATTATGATAATAATATATTATTCATTAATGTTAATATAACATTGTGTTACATGTAAGCACTGCTTAAACTTACAGGCTTTCACAGTATTATGCCAAGATGCCATTTTGTTCTAGGCATTAACTGCCTAATTTTTCTTTCACTGTGACTTCACCATTCTTTTTTCACACTGGCTGCATGTTATTTTTAGTGTAGTAAAACTTCAGACTTTCGACTTAGTAAAAGTCTGTCTAAAACCTGTATAAAACTGATATTTGAAAACATCGTGCATTGCATGCTGTTCAAGATATTAAAAGAATTTAGTAAAAGAAAAAACAATATTTGGCTTAATCCTATTAAACCAGACTGGCTTAAGAGTTATTCTTTCCATGTAGAAAGCACATTAGGCAGAAGGTCAGGGAAGTGCAGCCTTTGGAACCGCATTGCTGTGGCAAAGCATCAGCCACTGGGTGCCACTCTTGATCCACGCGCCTTTATGCAAAATATTTCCTTTGGCAGAACAAATGTTTCTCCCCCATGAACAGCAGGTGCTCTCTTAACTGTTTGAACATCCCTACAGAGAAGAAGAGGGCCTGATTAAGGAAAAAGACTTTCTTCTTTATCTTTTTTTTTTTTTTTCCCTTATTTTTCTGACAAAGATTCTCACTATCTACCACCTCAGTTATTAGTTAGCCTCACTGGAGACATGTACAAGAATGTAAAACTGGAACTAAATTTAAAGCTTGGGTCACTTGGTGCCTTGTGTAAGGGTTGCAGGGATTGTGGTCTGCTGAATTTCAAATTTAGTAAAGTCATAGCTAAAGAGGGAAGAGACTTCTATGATAAGAGTTTTTGCTAAGTGTTGTGTTATTGAAAACACATGCCCCGATTTTAACAGGCTTTTTTTTTTTTTGCTGCTGCTGCTGCTGTTTGGAGTGTGGTTTACAGAAACATCACAGGGAAATGAAGAGAAGGAATTTTCCCATATATGAAACAATATTGCCTCTGTAAAGTCTGTGTAAGTATAGAGAACATATTCTTCCTTTTTCGCCTGGATTTTTTAACAGAATGGGTAATTACTTATGGTTATTCCCCTGTTTGATTGAAGATTGAAGGCAGAAGAAATAGCAAAATGAATGCTGTAAAGTTACTTCAGTGGAAGATGTCAAAATGCTTACTATTTTGACTTTAGTCAATGAGTTTGACATTTTTTAACATAATCAGACTTCTGGGAAATTTTTATCATTTATGTACCATATTTTTCTTCAAGTCAGGTTTTTCTGTTTGTGTTTTCAGAATAACTCAAAATATTAATGATTTTTATATTCCTGTGGACTGGAAGGTTATTTTTCAGGGCTCTGTTACAGAACTCAAATGTCATAAATTCATAAAGGACACGTGGCGAAACAGCTGAATATTCAGTGGCATTCACTCTGTTTGGGGCTTTCCATTTAAAATCCTCATCAAGGCAAAATGCAGTCTTTTCCAGATAAGCCCAGAATTCATAGCAACTAGAAGAAAGACAAATGTTTAGAAAGTCAATAAGCCAATGCTATAACTATACAGCAAATTTGACTTTAAGGAACAATTAAAGTAAATTATATCCTTACCTTTCATGCACCAAGTTATCTGCTTGCTCTAACAGATAAAAAAGACATTATAAGCATATGGAGAGAAAGTACTAACTTTAATGAAATAACTGTTAAATACTTTAAAAATGGTAAAGGGAATATCTCAGAATCCTGTATTCATTGACTCTTTGAAGAAGCAATTTGTTTTTACATTCTCTGTTCATTTCAGCACTATAAAATGCACTAAACTGGACAAGGCATTTATGAACCCTTATATTTCTTTTACAGCATTCTTAATAAGAAGAAATAATAATACAACTCACATTTTCCCACTCTAACAGAACTCTTTTTCTTTTCCCTGTTCTTATTCCCGATCTACATGCCAGATTATTGCTTTAATATGTGTCATTTTTAAAAGACATGGAAGCCTATACAATTCAATTTAGAATGTGATTTTAAACCCCAAAGCATTTCTTTCTTTTGGTCTTTTTCTTTCTTTCTTTCTTTCCTTCATTATCCTTCTATCTCTTTCTTCAATAATATTTGGAGCACTGTATAATCAAATACAAGTCCATTTCAAATGACTAATGATAGACCTTTACAAGGGACTATGAGCTCTTATACAGCTAAGGCAGACATAGAAGTGGTCTTCCCTTTGTGAGCTAATTTTCAGAGAATTAGTCCTACTAAGTGACATAGCCATGCAAACGCCACCTTTCCCCTGTGCTTTCACTGAAGGTTTGTCTGTTTAGTAATTTTAGTGTGTAGAGTATTGCCAAGAGGGATTTCCAAGGTATAAGAAGGGTAGAGCCAAAATGTTCATTCAATTCAGAACTTGACTTCAGTGTTTTCTTTCCTTTTCATTGATCTTTTTTTAGTGTCCTTTGAATATCTTGAAAAATGTAGAGGTATTTGTGAAGTGTCAAAAAGACCTGTATGTATTTTTATGTACACAGCATAGCTTCTTCTGTTTGGATGAACAATATATCCTCTCTTCGAAAAAACACTATCATATCAGGGTCAAGAGTAAACAACAGAAGTGGTAAATAAAATAACAAAACAAGCAGCATATTTGTTTAAGTGTTTCAAAAGAAGACTAATTTATTGGTGAGAAAGTTCAAAGAGGTATGAACATTAAAAAGAAAAAGAATCCTAAAATTAGACTGGGAAGGTGTGAATGAATTTTTGTCACAGAAAAAGCCTGAAATAATACAGTGCTTAGAAATCAGTACCAACATGCTAAAAGAAAGGTGAATATGAACCAATAACTTTTACTGAAACTGTCCTTTATATATGTTACCTGTGACTAAGCAGATTTTTGGGAAATGTTAAAAAAATAATATTGAATCTACAGAATTTTGTTACTGATAAACCAAAGAGACATAATATTTATAATAATGTAGCACTCAAAAAAATGAGCTCACATTTCCAGGAAATGGATTATGATTTCAGAGTTAGTCGTGATTTAGCAGAAGCGTAGTGCTGCTGGTGAGACCTGAGTCAATATGAGATAGATATTTCTGAAATTACAGATCTTAGAAAACCATATGGTATTTCAGTTTTGCTCATTACTACTTCAGTTTCTAAATATGTTGTGTAGTTTCCTTTTGAAAGAGAGGAGACCAAACAGACATATGAAAGAATATCTAGAAAGGGAAAAGTTTACTACAGAGTGATTTTATTACCTGGAGAATTCCAAGTCCTGTAGCCCAACATTGTGAGAAAACTGGAGCAATTTTCACCTTCGGTATGTTTCAGTGTCTCTGGCTGCAAAATTAGCAAGGTACCTTGGTGATGAGGGCAATACACACACAGGTGTGTCTTTTCAGATAAGAAGAAACTTTGTGGAGTAATGAATAACACAGAGCAATTAAGATATATTATCTTTTAGCTCTATGTTGTACAATATCAACAAAGCAGAATATATTACACATTAAATTAGTTTCCTGCAAGATATAATAATCCATAATTTGTACTGAGTCATGCAGTATTGTTTGGCTGAAGACAAAGAGTATATTTAAACCAATACAGATTGAGAGAAATTACTGGAGAGAGGTAAACTTAATTTTTTTAAGTCATTAAAAAAAAAAGTGAAATTCATTAAATTCTCTCAGTGAACAAATTACTGAGTATTAATGGCTTGCTCTTAACTTGCAGTAATTCATATACATTTATAAGTGTGAGGATAACAGAAACGTTGTCGCTGGCTATAAATTAAAATGAAAAACATAGAAGATACATGAGATTTAACAGTAAGTGTAAAATAATATTCTTCTATCTTGAAATATATGGTCAGAGAAAATCCTCCTTGAATTATATGATTCTATATTAGATTATGTGTCATAGTTTTATATTCTTTTCTAAATAACTGGTCTTGGCATCTGCCAGAACAAGTTAATAAGGGTGACAATGGCAATTCTTCTGTAGACACAGGACAGGAGAGAAACCAAAGGAGTGTCTTGATTCATCCAGGTCGTGAACTCCAAACGACAACCTGTCATTGTTTTTATAACAGATGAAGTTGCTGAGCCACTATCCATCATATTTAAAAAGTCATGACAGACTGGTGAACTTCTCAGTGACTGGAAAAGGAAACCTAACCCCCACTTTTAAAAAGAGAGAAAAGGAACATCCAGAGAAATACAAGCTAGTCAGTCTCACCTCTGTTCCTCGCAAGATCATGGAGAAGAGATCCTCCTGGAAACTATGCTAGGACACATGGAAAAGTGACAGGTGATTATTGACAGCCAACGTGGCTTCACTAAGGGGAAACGGTGCCTGGCAGTCTTGGTGGATTTCTGCAGTAGGGTTACAGCCACGGTGGATAATAGACACGTGCACAGCATTTGACACTGTCCCAGCATTCGACACTGTCCTGTATGACATCCTCATCTCTAAACTGGAGAGATGTGGATTTGATGGATGAACCACTTGGTGGGTAAGGAATTGGCTGAATGGTCACACTCAAAGTGTTGTGGTCAGTGGCTCAATGTCCTGGTGGAGAGCAGTGATAAACACCTCCCTCATGGGTCAGCACTGGGACCACTCCAAATCCACTCCAAATGAAAGTAAACATTCTGGTCTGCTCTGCTCTGCTATTAGTAACCAGCCAACTCAATAATTTTTTCTGCAAGCCTTCTTAAAACAGTATTAGTAATAGAATTGCTATATAACAACTGAATTTTTGCAGGAAACTTTTATTTTCCCTTGTGAATTATATAAAATTGCTATTTAACTGTGTTGTCACCTTAAAATTCTGCAAATTTCACATTTTTAAGATACAATGAACACCTTACATATATATTGATCCAACTTTTTAAACTGAGATGGTTAAAAATCTATGCCACTAAATATCCGTGGTACAGAGATTAATGGTGGTTGAAGATAAGAGCCTATAGGCTTGCAGTGGAAAGTCTCAATGATTTATCTTTTTTTTTTTCTTTTTTTTTTCCTCTAAAATCTTTGCTAACATATTGGTATGTCAAGAAAAATTTTAAAAATATTCAACACTTGAGGATGATGGATGAGCAAAAAGGAAGTTTCCAGAGGAGTGCTCTCTCTCTCTCTCTCTCTCTCGCTCTCTCTCTCTCTTACTTATGCAGAAATAAGTTTATAATTTTCTAAATCAAGGAAAACTACACGAGACTTTGCAGGAGATATATTCATCCACTTTCAACATTTTAGGCTCATTTTATGGTTTTGGTTGAGTACTTGGTTGACTGCTTCTTTCTGTGCTGTTGGTAAAAAGTCTGTTTTCTCCTTATGTTTTTGTCCTAAATAAATAATTTAAGCAATATTCATTGTTCCATGTTATGACTTTAAGTCAAGAATGCTTCAGTGAAAGCCAGTGCATTGCATTTCAGTGTAGAAGACCTGCACAATGTCATTTCAAACTAGATTTTCTAGTGAGAGTTGTTAATGCCTGAAGGTTGTCAGAGGGATGGGAAGTCATTCTCAATACTGTCACAGGTAGAAATTTAAAGTATTCTGTAAAATTATAACTGCTGTACAATTACTTTTTTTTTTTAGGCCAGGAGGAAAAATGACATTTTTTATGTGAGTTTCACATTAAAGGAACATTCAGTGTTCCATAAGATTTCAGTTTATTAGAGTGAACATTGGTGCAAATTCCAGATTCCTTGTCATTCTTAGAAAAGGATTTTTATTTAACTTTAACAGTAGGTAAACCAAATGAAGGCCCAAAGCATCAGGGCTTTTAGACCACCAATCAAAGTGAAAGTTAGAATTATTATTCCACAGTATAGGTTGTGCTAAAATGTTCCCTCCTTAAAAATTTTTGAATTAATAGTTCCTTTTGTCTGAAATCTAATTCTACTTTCAAGAAAAGTGTAGAAAACCTTCCTTTACCTTAAGTAGTAAAACTTTCAGAGCAGCTAATCTGAATATTAGAGTAAAATAGCATTGAACTGAACTAAAACTCAACAATTGACATATTGTAGTCCATCTTTCTTAATAATTCAAGCAAATGCATTAAGAATCAAATTGCCTCAGCTCAATATTAAAGTTTATTTGGAGAAATAAAAATGAACCATTTTTTTACTGATTTCTGGAACAAGCCAATGCTCTCAATCTTAGAAAATGGGTCTCAGTCTCCCTACTCTGTAGTACCCACCAGGGATTTCTGCAGCTACTCTGGGAACACCTTATTTTAGCCTATGTTATTCACATAGGAACACGAAGGGACACTGACTTGTGCTGGCCAAAACATTTCCTTTCTGAACTATATCAACAGTGCTTAAATGTGCTTCTGTCAAATAAGCATTTATAATTTAATCATTGGGATTTTATTTTGGTAAATCTCTTGAGACTACTTTTCTGCAATCTAGGTGCTTCATTTTTCCACAGCTCCTTTTCAGCCTATCAGCCTGAACTGTCAGAGAGACCATACACCTCAGCTCTGCCTGCAGTGTCTGTTAGCTTCAGTCAAAAAAGTGTTAGGCCAATGCTTAGTGGCTTTGAAAACTTCTTTTGAAGGGAATTTCATTCCACCTGATACATCCAGCTTTACAATAAAGGACCAGCTTCAAACACTGTATTTAGCCTTTCTCAGTTGTACATATGACCACTGAAACAACAAGAAGCATGAAACATTTATTATACTCCGATGTACAGGAAGCATTTGACTCAACTGAATGGTCCTGCAATTTTTTTCTTACTTTAAAAGGTTCTGTTTTGGATTGAATAAGATTAAATGGATAAAGCTGCTGTGTATTTGAAAGATGGTTTGGATCAGCTGTACTTTTTCATAATGAAACTGGTTACCCAGCTTATCTTCAGCTGCTACAGAATCTTTCAGAACAGAAGATCCAAACAGCCTCAGTTTGCTGCAATCCAGAACCTCTGACATTTCACAAATGCAAATAATTGGTCAGAAAAATGATATGTTAACTGATGTAACATGCAAAATCTGCAAGATCCACTTAATGCCTTCTTTCCTCCTAAATTAAAGAGGTTTTGTAGGTAGGAAGTATTAATAGCAATATTGTAGGCTGTACTACCTGGTGTTTCTTTGCAAAAACTGTCATTAGAAGGCAAATTCTGCCAACAGCATTTTTTGTAACATTCCTTTAAGTCTTTGTTTACCTAAAAAGAGAGGCAGAGAAGAGAATTTTGTCTGATTTGGAGGGAGTGGAATAGAATATGGAGGATGAAAAGAAGTGCTAAGCATGAGGAGAAAAGGGAAAGCACAGAAAGATCAGCCAAAGGAAAAAAAATAATCATAAAATTTTATACTGCCTGAATATCACTGTCATATAAGATTGAAATGATACAGAAAGGAAGTGGTTTATGCTAGCAGAGCTACAGTAGCAATTAGGAAAACTCAAGAGTTTTGGAGGAAAAAAATCCCTTCTAACCTCTTGGTAAAATCATGAAGACTGAAATGTCTTTGAGTGCTATTGAAAAGTACTTTATATTTCTCAAATTTGTGGGCAGAAGTTTTGGTGACTGCTATTGCAATTTGCTGTTCTAACACCATGTAATGGCCAGGGTAGAGGGCCATTAATCTTGTTCACTGGGAAAAAAAAGTTCCTGGTGGCTATATGAGTCATTATTTTTTTTCTTTTTTACAACATTAATGGTAATATATTTTTCTGAAGGAGTTGGCAGCAACTTTTGCCATATAAGGATAAAACAAAGTTATATAAAAAAAAAAACCTCTTGAAAGAAACAATCTCCTCATGAGTTAAAACTGCAATTTATTTAAAATTTAATGAAATGTTTTTTTAATGTATTTGTTATATTTTGTCACAGCAGCAAGGGTATACATAATTTATATCTTGTTTATAAGCCTGACAAATGTGTTTTCCAGAGATAAGGGGTCTGTTTCTAATACCAGTTATTCTTTGCATAGTAGAACTTTCCTAAAAGGTTTATGAACATTACTTATGATTATTTGTTGATGCTGCTGCTTTTTTTAATTGTAACCCCTGCTTTTCATGCCAGAAATCCTGATGCTTATTCACTTCACACGATGATCAACAAAGATTATCTTCCCTTCAGATCAGGAGGGAATTGAGCATCCTGACCCTGGCATGTAGATGTTCAACTCTGTTAAGTAAGGAACTCTAATGCTTTATTACCGTTTACAGAAATTAGATATTAAGACCCTGGGCACAAGATAGCTGCCACTGAATTTACCCTGACATTTTTTGCTCCCTATCCCCGTAGTTTGCAATCTAATCTAACATATTGCAAATCCAAATGCCAGAAGGCTTTTATCAATTTGAACTTTGTAGTCCATTTTAGCTATATACTCTAAAGGGCCGATTTCTCCCTAAGCATTGCAGCAAAGTGCCATTTTTAAGAAAAACCACACTGAGAACGAAGCTCTTGAAAATACACATACTACACATGCTTATTGTCACAATTAAGCAATCATGGATGAAATCTTATAGCCCTACTGAATTCAGCAGCAAGAAGTGGCAAAAGAAGTAGGAATTTCCTTCAGTAGGATGGAAGCATTATTAAAAACTCTGCTTGAAGTTCACTCTCAGGCTCTTATGGGAAGAAACAAGTTGCTGATTATTATAGTGTTATCATCCTTTTTTCTTTGATTCTTCAGTCAGAAGAGAAATAACACTCACTGGTGGCAAAATAGGTTTTAGAATTATCACTCAGGGAGATGAATGCAGGACTTGTGTGCTTCACTCCTAGATCTACTTCTGCTGCCAGCTGAACTGTCAGCTCTCACAAGCATGATGGTCTGCATTTCCCTTTGCAGCGTTTTCTTCACCTTGATAGATTATTAAGCACAGATTTTTCTTCCAAATGAGAGGTTGTATTGTGGTACATAGACAGGATCTGATTTACCACACTGCTGGGAGCTAAGTTGAAGTGACCCCAGCTTGCAAGACATCCTCTTGGCAGTCTGCAAAATGAAGTCTCTAAAGAACCAAGTGGCCTTGAGAACAGATATGATGTGTGTGCTCTCTCTTATCTTTCAGGTTTCTGTGTACAGAGCTGGGTTAGCAATCTGCCTCCTAGTCCCAGATGATTGTAAACAAGCCTCTGTGTATGCCTCCAGGTGATTTTTCCTTCCTATCAGAACTGATCTGATACCATTTTAACAAGTTATGCTTTGTGGCTGAGAGTGGGGTATGGGATTTAGACATATAAGAGGAGAGAAAAATTTGTTTTTCCTTTTCAGTCACTGAGGACCTTTGTGAACTTGGGCAAATTAATTCAGCTCAATAATTTCTCCAACATGTAGAAGGGGAATAATATTTCTTTATATAAATAACTGCTAGTTCTTAGGTTACCTCAGGTAGATCTGTGACAGAACATGTTCTGCCTAAAACACTGAGGTGTATAGGAGAAGTGACAGGTCTTGGAGACAGCAGTAACAGGAGATGTAGAGGTAGAAGTTCTTGTCCTTGTCACTGACTCTGCAAACAACCTTGAAAAAGCAGCACATTCTCTTTGTGAGGTAGTTTCCATGAACATTCCTCTCTCAAACAATGGTTTTCTGAGGTCAAATTAATTAACTTTTCTTAGGCATTCATCTACTTGAAATTGAAAGTAGTTTTCTCTTTCACAAAGCAGAGGTACTTCATGGGAGAATCTGGCCTGTGAAGTAAGGTGCAGTACAAGTGAGAAGCAGGGCAAGGGTTCTTTTGTCATCAGCACTCTTTTACAGATTTATCCAAAGAATTCTAAAGTTCATTCAAAAGTTATAGGTTGAAATGAACTGCCCCAGTAAATGTGAAGCTAACCTCTCCTTCTGAGAAATAAAGCTTTGTTTTCAAAGTAATCATGAGTTGCATAAACATCTGATTTACATCAGCGATCTGCATAAATTTAGATAGTTTGAAAGTTGAAATGATGGAAAATATTTATGGAAAAAAAAAGGCATATTTCCAATGGAAATCAAGTTAGAAAGGTGGAGAGGGTCTTTTTTACAAGGACAAGTAGTGACAGGGCAAGAAGCAATGGTTTCAAACTGGAGGAGCGTAGGCTTAGATTAGATGCTAGGAAAAAAAAATTTACTGTGAATATAGTGAGGCACTGGAAACTGGAACAGGTTTGCCAGATAAGCTGTGGATGTGCCATCCCTGGCAGTGTTCAGGGTCAGGCTGGATGGTGGTCTGAGCAATGTGGTCTAGTGAAAGGTGTCTGTGCCCATGGCATGGTGTTTGAAAGTAGAGAATATTTCAGATCCCTTCTAACCCAACCAAATTATCAACAAATAGAGATACAATGAAAATTCAAGGAAGTAATGGAACATGTAAATAATGGATCTCAAAGATTAACTACAGAGCTAATATTAACAAGATGTGATTGTATTTTTGGATCATTACCAAAATTTGTAGTGTGTTAATTATTTCATATAAGAGAATAAAATCGTGTTGCAAACCTGTACATGAACAGTGAAAATTGTACATATTTTTGACATTTTGTAGACAGCAAGAATCAAAAAACAGCAGCAGATTTTTTTTTTTGTTTTTTGTTTAAAATTTCAAATGGCTTTGATCTACTCAGGCCAGTCTTTCACAAGCTTGGTTTATCTATCTCTGACACTCACTGAATGTCAACTGTTTTGTCTTCTGCTGTTTTTCACACTATTGTAAAACTGAATTTAAGTTAATTACCCACCTAGGGTCTTATTATTAACATATATTATTAGAGAGCTAGGAAACCCACCATCCAAGTCTGCACAGGAACTGGTTGTCTGCACTGTGGTATGCTAGTGGATGCTGCAATATACAAGGATCTGGACCCCATGAGCTGTGTTTTCCATGTGTAATACTTGTAGGCTGCTATGATTCAAAGCACAGGGCAGTTCCCAGATAAATCCTGCCTCCAGGTCAGGGAGTGGATGGTATATTGGCATATGTATTTATTTAATGAATTTAGCCTCCATGAGCCAATGATCCTACTCCAGCATGCTCCAGTCCATGAGTGACACACATCTGAATATGTGGTGGTGTTTTAGCATTGTTTATGATGGGTAAACCTGGACTTGACAATGGATCTGGACAGCTGTTTAAATGGAGATTTCAACTAACCTTGTCCTGTCACAAATCCCATTGCCTGGATGCTTGTGCTGCAGCAGGGAAGTTGTTTGTGCAGGGAGGCTGTTTGCCAGCAGAAGGGGACTCGTGCCAGGTTACCTTGTTCTCTGGGAGCTGGTCAGAGCTGCGGTGTCTGCAGCCAGCCCTCCTTGCCCAGGCAGCCTGAGGACATGTGGGTGCTGGGCTGGGCTGTGTGCCCAGTGCCAGCTGTCTCCAATCGGCCCTGGTGACCCTGGCACATCCTCATTTTTGCCAGTTATCACTGCAAGAAGCAGCAAGTAGGTATCTGCCTACTCCCTTACTTAACTGAAGAGGACCCTCATATTCAAAAGCTTCTGTAAGTACCGTAGCAACACTGAACAGAAATACTTCAAGGCTGCAATAGGGCCATATGAAAAATTATTTTCTCATTTATTTTCCCTGAAAGTTTATGTCAAAAGTTGTGTGACTGCAACAGTTTCTCAAACGACTCTTGATTTAGGAAGAGTAAATTAATTACTGATGTTTAGCTCAAAGGGTTAAAAAACAATGGAGTATTTTAGATATTCTGTTATTTTTTTCTCAGTATTACAGTCACCAACATAAATCTTCTGTTCAGATTGCCTGTGCTTTTCTGTGGCTGCAGAAGGTTGCTTAGCAACCTGCTTGGTTTAGTCATGTGATAAAAATGCCAAGATACCAAAAAATTCCACATTAAAATTATTTTTAAAAGGTTGATATGCTTTTCAAAATTACTAACTAGGTAAAAAGAAAAATATTTGTATAACCTGAAAGATTGTTTTTACCCTGTTACTTGAGGTGTAGACATTCACTCAGTCCTAAATTCCAAGCAATTAGTTTTGAATTTTTACAGGCCAATCTACTCCAGATTTCCAGTGCTCAGCAAAACACACCACTGGTTGCACAACAGTGTGGTCTTTCTTGATAACAGAAAAAATATTGTATGTCTCTGCAAAGAGAATTAATGGCATTATGACATTTACTGAACACATAAAGTACTTAAACGCATCAGAAAATATGTGACTTTGTAAAGGAGTTCAATTTTTAAATGTCAAACTCTCTTTACAGCAGAGAGATTTTAGAAAGCCTATTTGGATTCCTAGTACAATCACTATCTTTTTTTTTTAAACAGTATATTTTCTTCAGAGAGTTGGAGCAGCCTCCAGCACAGAAATTTCAGCCAGTGTTATTGCCTGTCAGTTCTAATCCCTCAGAATTTCAGCCAGCAAGGGTATAATAAGGTAAGTTTTGTCTTTTCAAACTCACATCAGATAAAGAATTCTTAAAGTTTATTCTTATACTCAATGTGTTAAATATTTGGGTTTTTTTTTCCCACAGAAAGTTAAATTCACATGTTTATTAAGAACTCAATAAAAAATTCTCATGTTAGTGTAGATACCAATATCTTCATGTAGAGATAAAAACCCACATTAATATAAAATGGCTCTGACTCAAACTTCCTTTGCTGAAAAAACCTAGATTTGAATGCAGATTTTGAGAAAGAAAATGGTATTAGCATTTGAAAAGGATTAAACAAGTATTTTTAGACACCAGATAAGTATTAAAGAATTAAAGAGCTATTGTTTTTCTTTTTGTACTATATTTTGGCTAGGTCCAGTCACATTGTCACTTCTTCCTGTTTTCAGGAAGATTCCTTTCCCATTTTTTATTTTAAATTTATTTTAAATTTGTCAATAAAATAAAAAATTCTCTGATGGCTATATTGATGGGCTATTACACCTATATGAACTTGGAAAACAGAAATTCATGTTGCTAGACAGGTGGTTCCACTACCTTGTACCATTTCATTATTGATTTAGAGAATTCTTGTATTCTCTTCCTTTGCCTAACCCCACTCACTGAGCTGTTGATCCCTGGCTTCGACTTGTGCTGATACTGGTTCTGCTGAAGCAGGGTGCAGCCACTTCCTTCTTTTGCATGATGGGGATATAATTCCTTTCCTTACATTCACTGCTCTCTGTAAGTCAGTTGGTTCCCTTTGTCCCTGTTTCTACCACCTCTCTGTTGGAACATGATTACATTTTCCTGGCTGGTGAAAGGATGTTAATTTCTGTCCAAAGCAATGAGTTGCACCTGCCTGCTGAGCCTACTCTGCATTTCCAGATAGAAATACATTATTCTGACACATATATTCTCTTATTTAATGGGATATTGCAGCATCACAATTTCCCTTTGCATATATCTGCAAATGTACATTTATGTTTTTTAAAATGCAACATCAAGTATTCTTTTTGCAAAAAATCTAGTCTCTGAAATCTGTGAGAGGCAACTCTGATAAACAGGAAGATGAAGTGAAACCTGACAACCTAGTTTTAAAAAGGTATGCATTTATTCATTATTTGAGACAAGGAAGACTAGACACAAGCCAGGAATATTCCACCAGCTTATGAGATACTGTTCTCTTTCCGCTTTGCATGGTTAAGAACAACAGTCCACTTAGATGAGTAAGAGTCAAAATAATCGCCAGGAAAAAGTAGTTGAAAGACACCTAAATTGCTCTGCAGGGTCAAATATGATGATATCTGAAGAGAGAAAGTCCCCTGGCTTCTCATTCCTTTCTCATACTTTAAATAGGCAAGGTATGGAATGGTTTGTAAGATGATTATCTGTGATTTAGGAAAACTGAGGAAAATATATATTTCCTATAGGTTTTATGCCACCTGAGAGTCACCTTTATCTTTCACATTAACATTCAGGAGAACTGAATGAGACTTTAAAAGGGCAGGACATGTTTGTTATCTCCCAAACCAATGAAGGCAGACCTGTGAGGAAATCATGTTAGAGCAGACCCAGCTTTTCAATTTATGGAGTTAAATAAAGCTTTGTAAGAGCAGTGTGGAGTTTCATAACACTCCACTGAGTGTATTGTAAGGGGCTGAAGCAGAGGGGAGGAAGAGAATATACATCACTGACATACTTCATCACTTCCCATACAGACATCACATTCAATTAAGTATAGAGCTCTCTGTCAACAAACTTGACACATACATCTAGGGAATGTCACCAACCCCCCAAAATCAATATTCAAGTTATGACAGATTGACAGCTTACCAGCTGAATGAGTCTCCTGATTTTACCTATTACTGCTTCAGAACCCTGCAAAGACCTTGTAATATGAACAAACAAAATTAACTAAGGGATATCACTGAGTAGAAACCAAGAGTCAACAACACATACAGAGTTTAAGAAAATGATTAATGAAATTCAGGTCATCAAGGAACTAAAACACAATGCTGCTAAAGAATCTGAAAATACAACTTCTCAATATTCTAGGAAGCTGAAATTGCATTTTTATGTAATCTATCTGGATGAATATAACATTCTCTCTGGAAATAAATCACCATAGACATAGGGAAGAGTTTACCAGTGCTGCAATATTATTACCATTTTTCTTTTTTTTGATATATAAGACCATGAAAGCAGACCTAACAGGAAAGACCAATGAGGTAGCTAGTTTGAAAATTGCTTGATAGTGGCCATTACATGAATGAGATGAAGGCTAAACATGCTACCTCTGAAACATTGCTTTTATAAGTGTAGCCCAATAGGTGTATAGCATACCAGCATATCTATAAAAGGAGGAGAATATTAGTTCTGTCACAATTTTATGTTTTAGGGAATGACAACCTTATTATGCTCAGGACTCACAATATGTGAATAGTGTAATAGAAGGATATACATAGTGGTCTTATTTATGCTAAATAGAACAAACTGACCTCTTAAAACTGATGTTTTTTTAAAAAAAAATTTTTTGTAAAGATAAGCTCCAGAATGAGTTTGTCCTTTTGGATCCTTATTCTGGAAACTTAATCTTCAAAATACACATCAGTAAATAGCAGTTATTTTGATCCATTTAACAAGAGTTTTGGCATTGAAGTACAACTTCAAAGAGTTTATGGGAGGCACACAAAAGAGCAAAAAGGCACCCTTATGCAGTAGCACAGAAAGGTCTGATACACATATTTGGCATCTTCACACAACAAATCATAGAATCATAGAAAGGCTTGGGTTGGAAGGCACCTTAAATATTATCTTGTTGCAACCCACCCTGGCCATTGACAGGGACACTACCTACTAGATCAAGTTGCTCAGAGCCCCATCCAACTCGGTCTTGAACACTTCCAGGGATGGGGCCATCTGTTCCAGTTCCTCACCATCCTGTGTGTATATATCTTCCTCCTAACATCTAATCTAATTTATTTTTTTTATTTTAGTTTAAAACCATTCTCTCTTGTCTATCACTATGTCTGTGTAAAAAGGCCCTCCCTCCTTTTTATAAGTCCCTTTTAAGTACTGGAAGGCCTCAATATTATCTCCTTGGAACCTTCTCTTTTCCAGGTTGTACCACCTCAGATTTCTCAGCTTGTCTTCATTGGAGAGGTGCTCTGTCCCTCTGACCATCTTTGTGACCCTCCTCTGGACTTGCTCCAACAGATCCATCTTGTGCTGAGGACTCCAAACCTGGATGCAATATTCCAGGTAAGAAATAATCACTGTTTTTATCTCAAATTGTGAACTGACTTGTTCCTCTCCTGTCTGTTTTCTTTCTCTGTGCTGCTGGGGGTGGAGTTAGGGGAAGTGGACAATGAAGGATGAGGGGTGTGTTTGGGCACTAGCCAAGGCTAATCCACCACAACCATCTGATTCTTCCTATTTTTATACCACCTGCAAACTTGTTGAGGGTGTACAGTGTCCTGTCATCCAGGTCATTAATGAAGAAGTTGAACATTATTGGCCCCAGTATCAACCCATGGGGTACACTGCTACTAGTTTTCTTCCAACTGGATTTTGTGCCTCTGGTTAAAATCCAGTGGGCTTAGCCATCCAGCCCACCTCAATGTCAGTCACTCCAGTGTGCACTCCCATAACCTGTGCTTCGTCACCTTGTCCAAGAGAATGTTATGTAAGACATGTTAAAAGCCCTAGTAAAGTTAATGATATCCACTACTCTCATCTCATTGACAAAGTTTGTCACCTCATTGTAGAAGGTCTTGGTCAAACATGATTTGCCTCCACAGTTCTATGAAGACTACTCCCAATCACTTTGTCCTTCATGTGTTTGGAAATGCTGCTCAGAAGGGTTATGTCCATCATCTTCTCAGCTAGAGAGGGGAGGCTGACCAGTCTGTACTTCTCCAGTTCTTCCTCCTTGCCATTCTTGAAGATGGGAATGGCATTATCTCTCTTCAAGATCCTCCCCAGTCATAACTGTTCAGAAAGAATCAAGAGTGACTCCACAGTGTAATCAGATAGCTCCCTCAGCACTCAGATCCTATGAACATATTTATGCATTTAAGCTTAGTTTTGTCCTAATGTACTTTCTGGAGAAATAAAAGGCTATAAAAATGACAGCATTTCAGAAGAGACTTTAAGACTAAACTAATAATGTTTCTATGAAAGTGATTGCAGCTACTGGATAAGTGAAAGAGGAATTCTTCAAAATATGTTCACAGTCTTCTGCAAATAACACACTACTTAAAGATCTAACTTTTAAAGATCTCTCCCGTGTGTTCTACACATGAAGTAAATGTGATGTCAGGTTCTAGAGTTGATGAACTAAGCTCAGTCACCCAGACAGAATTTTGGATGGAGGGAGGAAGGTAATCAGAGATTGTAATATTTGCTTTCTGATCAGGTATTTACTTTAAACCCATTAGAAACAAAAAACCCCTAGAGAATATACAAAGGTACAAGGGGTACAGGAACAATAATGGGGAATGAAGTAACAATTTCTTGATATACTGGCATTTGGTTATCAAATATTGTTTATTATTTTATAGTATATTACAAAGTTTTATCATTTTAATTTAATCATTGTAATTTCTTGTATCTGCCATAAACTGGCTAATCTTTATTTTTCAACTTTTTAATGTACTAAGTGGAATTTTGCTGCTGCCTGCTGCTGCATTGTTGAGCTGAGATTTTAACTTTTTTCATTAATGCATCACATAGCCTTTGTTGTTTACCTTGGCTCATGATGAAGATGCAAATGTCTGTGTGTATATACAAGATGATATATAGAAAATATGTGTATTCTTTTCCTAATGCAGAATTTAATGAGAAAACAGCACAAAGAAATATCTATTTCCCATACGTATTATTCCACCCCTTAATAAACTGGCATTTGTTAAATTTTCCACCTACAGAGGAATAAAATGTATATTTGATTAACTCCAGGTAAGTCTTTGAAAGAAAATATTTTTCTGTACTCTTCTAGGATTCTGCTAATTTAGCAGCCAGAAGGAGTTCTATGGTCTGAAAAGATGTAAGCATATTTACTAAAGAGACTCCAGGAGCACAAATTTGCAAACATTTTGTAATCACTTAAGCTAAGAAAGAACAAAATGTACTCTAAAAAATATAGCTTTTAAAATGTTCATTGAACACAGCTCCTTCAAATTTTCAGAAGAACTGCTGCTTCCATATAATATTCAAACAGAACACAATTAGTCAGATTTTCTGAGTGCTATTTTAAATTGAAAGCAAAGGTAAAATCTTCTTCCTATCATGAAGTTAAAGACAAGTACACAAAACAGCTTTTCAAGGTCAAACAGCAAGTGAATTGCTAAGGGGGCACGGAGTCCAGATTTTTTGCTGTGCAGCTTTGTATATCACCTAATAAATCACAGTAAATCTTTTCACAAACCTGACCTCATTAGTTTGGAATTATTATTGCTGTACCTTTTCCCTAATAGAACATACTTCTCTTTTGGGTCAAGATATGAATGTTGACATTGTGCTGAAAGTTTGTTTCAGGCCACTTGATCAAGATGAAAAATCAAATAAAGCCTTTAAACAACTCAGAAATTGTTTGCTCTTGGGGAATGGGAGGTGGAGGAATGGAGGACTCAGGGGATTCCTGCTCATCCTGATGTCTTATGGAAGGGCAACAGAGCAGGATATAAAGAACCCAGAAGATTTCTGGTGAATGTCAGGTTCTCAACACAGGTACTGCATAGTCTAAGGGGCAATGCACAGATTGATCTGCTATTCACAGATAGGGAAGAAGGGATAAGAGAAAGAATAAATAGTACAAATATTGGCTATAGTAATAGTTGTGGAGTTAAATATCCAGAGGTTAATGAAGAAACAAGTAGCAGAGAACTGACCCTGAAATTCAGGACACTAACTTTCAGAGTCCTCATGGAACTTGCCTTCTAGTTCTCCTTCCCATAGGTGTGAGTGGAGATAGTTGTAATGACATTCCATGTGGGTCATAACAGGAATAAGGCTGGAATACTACAGCCACAGTCCAGAAACCATGGAATCTCAGGCTGCATAGGATCCCTTCCAGAGAATTTTTTTTGCTTCTGCTTATTCTGGTACTATATTTAGCTTAATCTCATTTGAAGTTTTTGTCTGATGAAATGTAAATTGTCTGTATTTTTTTATCCTGGAGACTTCTTCAGACACTTCAAGGCACAGTTCATTTGACTAACACGGGCTAGAGACTTTATGCCCTAAATGTGCCTACTCTCATCATTGCCTAAAGGAAGGCTAATAAAATAATCTTAGAATACAGACACCTAGCATTAGATGAGATAAATATTTAGACATAGAATTAGTCTTGGCTTGGGAAATATTTTTTTTAAGTCTCTTAATGTTACTGCTTTTACACTTAAAGATTAGATCCTCCCACATCGTGTTAATAAATATTATATTTAAATGATGATAATAATTTCTAGAAAGCCAAACTCTCAGTAGGTCCTGAGGCTGCTCCATTGTAATGGTGCACGGTGTGCCTAGAACTTCTTTCTTTGTTGCAATCCTGTGTCAGTCGTACTTCATGAGGAATATTTTCCTTCTCATACCAAAGCATCCTTGTAGGAAGGGGTAACACATCATTTCCTGCCATACATACCATACAGATGGGAAAAAGGAGATAAGGTAGGAAAATAATATGAGCTCTATCATGCAGTAAGTAGTTATCAAGTCCAAATTAGTCTTGCTTAAATCTCAAAGTACCTCATAAAAACTTGTTTAAACCTCAAATACCACCATAGTTGTATCACATGTCTTATATTCTGTTCTGTCTCCAATTATAACTTGCAGAAGAAAGCTACAGGCTGTTGAGAACTGCATAGAACACATCTGGAATATATAATTGTTTTTAACTTTTTATTTTTTTTTAATGGAGACTTCTGTTAGACTATTAAAATCCTAATGTTGAAGCAAAACAACCTCTTTTCTTCCATGTGTACCCATATGAAGATGTGCATAATCAAAACCAGGAGTGGCTTTTCTCTGTCCTGTAGTTGTCAATTTGCATAACAGAAGCGGTTGTATGGATGTCTTGACATACACAAACAAATCCATTTATTAATATTCAGAACATGTCTGCACACTGCTTGACTTATTTTTTTTTCTCTCTAATGCTGCACCTGTGCATACACTATTTTCTTTTTCACCAGTGGCTTTTTGGCATTAGCAAAGTAATGGAAATGTTGCCTTTGTCACAGAAAATGAGTGAACACTGTACATTTTGTCAAAGCCAAAAAATACTGGCCCTGTGGTAGAAGACAAGAAAAAAAGTACAAAATGGTAAAACAGTAGGTTCAAACTCATTGGAACTCACTGTTATGTGCTTCAAAGGCTTTCAGAATAGTAAAAGAAATAAACAGAACTGTGTTCAGGAAACTCACAATAAGAAAGGCTAATGTCCTTATCACCTCTTATTGTATCCCCAGAGGCAGTACTATTTAATTTTTTTTTGTCAAAATTTGTTTATTTCAAGGTTTTTTAAAATATTTATCTTTTTTTTTCTCCCAAATATAAATATTTGTAAACAAATATTACTGGTGGATAGTGAATGTGTCCCAAAGCAATGAATTTTCAATGCTTGCTCTTTCATAATATTTTGTTTAACTAGAGAAGCCTAAACACATTTTCCTGCTGTGAACAAATATTTCTTCTCATATTGCTCACATTTTGGCAGTGATCTTATGAAGCATCAGACAGAGGTCAAATGCTGAAATGATGAAAGAAGCTCTTAGGCAGTCTTTAATGGTCTGGCTTAAAAGCAGTAACCTCATATATTCTTTGCCAGTTCCTAAACATGGAAGTTACAACAAATGGCACTCCCTTGAATTTGACTTCAATTTCTTCAAATGCCTCATTTACATGAAGATCGCGCTATGAAGGTTATTGAACATTTACTACATTTTTCACCTCTTCAGTACTGTGACTTTACCATTTAAATTTGATGCCAAAAAAACCCCCAAAAAATTGCCCTTCCATTTAAATAAAAACAGTAACTTCAGTAAAAAGTGAGAATTTATATATAGAGAGACTGAATGTAAGATCTCAGTACTTTAAAAAAACAGAGAGTAGTTGATGCACTTGAGTCATATATGGTAATAAACTGTACATAGGGTGCAGAACAATACAATATGTGAGTAATATATAGAGAAATGGGGAATATATGTGTAGAGGGAAGGTTCAAAGAGACTGACTCATTTGGAAGCCATCAAAAAACTTTTCATAGCAGCAAGACCAAAAGTAAAAAATGATGTAATTTATTTAATAAAACATTACACTAAAATCCCAGGTAGAAATGAAGGTTGCACTTTCAATGCATTAAGCATATTTTCCCTCCAGGAAATAACAGTGAAGTTCCACTGGAGTCACTAATAACTTAATTTATATTTGTTTTACTGGTCTTGGACAGTAACTTGACAGAACTGAGCACAGCCACTGACCTAGATGGTTGGCTACATGCAGTTTTGTTAGCTTATATTTGTCAGTGAAGCTCATTGTCCAGTTGCAGAGATCTTCACTGTCTGCCAAGAATGGCCTCAGTCGGGGTTCTGGGTGCCTGCTTGGGTGCTGGGATGTAGTTATGGTAGTGGACTGCAGTGAGGCTGTTGGTGTTGTCCTGGTGATGAAACATCACTGGTAAAAGCAGTCCCAGAGTGAGCTTTTCACTACAAAATCAGATGAAACTATGTAATCAAACAGGGATTTTTTTAAGACTTGAGGAATTTGTGACTAAGACTCCTGGAAATTGCAACTCTATTAGAAAATATTAGCTAGAAACTACTGCTGGTATTACTGGTGAAAGTACTACAAGAAATACTGTTTCGCTGGGATAAAGATGATTAAAATATAAAAAAATTGTGCAATTTGGCTATTTATGTCCTGTATGAACAGTCAAAATGAAGGATGGCTTCACCAGGTTGAAAGAATTTTGATGTTAAATTAACAAACTTGATTTTATAGTTTGAAAAGAAAAGCATGATATCTGTATGTTTTCTGATTTTCTTTTAAAATTTGATAGTTTGCTATAGGAAATACGTATCCTCAAAATGATTTCCTTTCTACTTCCAAACAACTAGTGACATGACCAAAAGAAGGTGCTTGTTTTGTATGGCATCTTTACAATGCACTTTTTCTAGCAGTGATCTCGGGAAGTTATTCAGCCTGCATACAAGCAGGTGCCCAAGTATCTAGGAAGAGAGATTCTCTATGTGGAGATCTAGTCTTACACATTTGTTTTTAACATGAAGACAGTCAAGGATATGGCAAGGTTATGCAATGGCATTGAATTTTCTTTCTATGACAAGGAAAGACATTTCCTGAGCCCTAGAAGTGCATGAAGGGTAGAGGGGTAGTGTGACAGACACTTGCAGGCTGCCTGCAAACACCTGTGATAGCTGGATGATACATCTAGAGAGTATTTATTGAGAGACTAAACAACTTACAGGCAGCAGTGGCCATGTCCCCAGTGTGAAAACACTGGGCAAGAGTTCTTCGATCCTTGTGTGCATTTTAAGTTTAGATGTTAATAGAAACAGCATAACACCAAAAATAAACTTAGGCAGAGTACAAACTTATTAAGTATTGTTTATTTTTAAAATCACTGTTATATTGGATTTGTAAAAGTGTACTGTACTAAGAATATTGCTCTTGCTCTGCAGAGGTATCAGCACTCTCTGACACTGTAGAAGAATTCTGATAAGTACCTTTTATCTCTTCAGGATATATTAAACGAGTAAAAAGGGAAGGCAGATGTCATGACTTTTGTCATGGCTCTGTTGACATGATCATGTTGTAAAACTGCTGATTATGAGATTACTAAGTGACCTTTCATTATTATTTTCTCCTTAAGGCAGAGAAGGAATTTGGCCACCGTTTGGTTTCCTGTTCTGTCAGCTGTGACATATTCAAGGCATTAATACAATACATTTAGTGTTTGGTTGCTGTCTACAGCTGGAGCACAGCAGAGGAATTGCTCCTCGCTATAACTAGGGATGGTCTGAACTGGGTCAGTCTGAATGCTGCAGGGCTACACAGGCTATTGAGCAGGGTAAAACTGCTAAATCTGCTTGGGAAGGACAGAATAAGTGGGTTATGTGTTTTTTCACTTATAGGC
Source organism: Cyanistes caeruleus (assembly GCF_971803275.1). NCBI lineage: Eukaryota > Metazoa > Chordata > Aves > Passeriformes > Paridae > Cyanistes > Cyanistes caeruleus. The sequence goes on along the minus strand of NC_141705.1, from coordinate 21,821,601 downwards.
TGCAAGTGTATAAGCCTATATGTGTGTAAAAATATATATATATTTATACAAGCCTAAATATAATCAATGAAATCACAGTAAAGCCATTTTACACCAACTTTCTATGTAGCCTAGTGATATCTCATTGTGTATCCAAATTACCTTTATGTCATTGCTTCGAAATTTGTTTAAAACAAGAGGAAGATAAAAGCAAAATTGTAAGAACATATGTATTCATAAAATGATCAAATTGCAGTGATACTAGTTCATATGAAATCTCAAAAATACAATGCTTTGAGTCTCCTGCAGAATGTGTGAATAGAGAGGTAACTGCCTAAGACTGGGATCAAACCAGAGAGTTTTCATGAGGTAGAAGAAAAAAGCTAAGTAGGTTGTCTAATGGTGGCCAATAGAACGTACTGAGATAACAGCTGGGTCTGCCTTCTCCAATGATCAGACATTTTGCAGAGTCAGGACTGACTCCATGGCTTTTCCTCACCTAGTAAATGAACAAAATTCCAAAACCCAGTCGGGAAACCACTCTTTTGAGTTTATTGTTAATACTTGGCTAACTTTGCAAGAAACAGGACTGGCTTTCTTGTGTATTTGTGCAATTCAATACAAGTCCTTTATAGTTTGGTTGACTTCATCTTCCAAGAAACTGCTCTGGACACTTGGTTATGCTTCTTCTCAATCTCATCTCTGTCATTTAATTCAGAATTCTTGTATGTAGCAGAAGAGATGGAAACTATGTTTTCCTTCCTTTCCAGAAGCAGCATATTTCTTTCTTGTTAAGTCAGAAGTGGGGTTTGGGGTTTGGGATTTGATCTTCTTTGTGAAAGTAGGTAAATCTGTGTCCCCCACAGCACACATGATTCTACAAAACAGGACTGTGGAAGAAGGCCCATAAACCATACTGTCAGGCTGCTTCTGGAGACAGTAACACTTTCTTACCACTTCTCAGGAGTTTCTTTTTAAAGTATGAGAAGCTGGCAGGCATACTTTGAGAACTTTTCCTAGATTACTTTCCTCAGGATTCAGCTGGAAGATTGTCTAATTTCAGGATGCCAGTGTTTTTGCTCTACCAATAATGAAATATTTCTATATATATATGTACCAATACAGTTTCAAGTATCAGATCAGCTTCAAGAAAAATGTTGAGCAGTTCATGCTGTTAAGCTGCAGCTCAGTTAGATATCAGTAAATGAGAAATGGGCCATAATTCTGAAATCTTTTGTCAGGGTCACAATCGCTATTATTTTTCTGACTAGCAGAGAAAAATATTACCCAGTACCTTTTCATTCACAATTTTATTTCTTTCAGAATATCTACATTTTGGGGAGTTTGCCCCTTTTGACAACCTTAATGCTTGTTCAGGTAAACACAGCTAAAGTAATTTTTTATTATTTTTTTCTTTAATACTTATCTAATACTAATGAGGTGTTGAACCCAGAAAAATGTTGGCTTTCATGAATTCTTCCTTGTTGCAATTGACCCTGCTGTAAATATTGTCCAAAGGCTGATGTCGGTCCTCTGGATTTGGTGTTTAGAGTTGTGGGCTCCAGTTAAAGGATATTGCACACCATAAAGAAAGTATTTCAGATTTTATTTTTTTTTTGTTGGGCAGTTTTGGAAGACTCTGATAGGCATAAAGTTGTATGTCAAAAATATCATGGTTGGATAATTAATATAACTTGATTAATTAACAGTCTTCAGAAGCTATTGCTAAAGCAAAGGGGATCAAAATGCCTCACAGACTCCATAAGAATAAAAAAGTGATGAAGTGTATTATCACAATCAAGCTGTTTCTTGGAGTTACTTCAGGAAATACAAGTTAGATTAGAGTTCCTTTTGGTGGCAGAGCAGTATTTTTAACACTGTTTTTTAGACAAACCAAAGGTTAAGTAAGAGGGAGGGTACCTCATTGGTAGAAATCACCAGGGGCCAGCTCTGATGCTGAGATCAGAAAGGTATTGGCTAAAAGTGGCTAAAAAATGCGGCATTACTTTCTGAAGCTAAAATATCTCCCTTTTCTATGTCTGTTTAAAGTTCTGAAGACCCTTCATTAACATAAAACTTTAAAAGTCATTTATTCTTCTATGTAACAAGTACTACCATTTCATTTCTCTCTTCCTCTGTAATAGAAACATTCTGAGAAGTGTGCCAAATCCCTTAAAAAAAAATAAAAAATGAAGTGGATGGAGGTGTGTGGGTGGGGAGTGGAGATGAACAAACAAACCTACCAGATTTTCCATTTGGAGATATTTTCAGTAAGTTATACATTTCTGCTGTTTCCCATATGAAGCCACTTCATATTTTCCTACATGTTGATCTGGATCTCTCATACTAGAAGATTAAAAATCTGTAGGGGAATGTGAGCTCCCTCTTTTATAATTGTATCTCTAGCAAAGTGTGTTCATCTCCAGCACAGGTTTCTAATCACTACCATACCTTAATTAATCTCTGATACTTGAAATATTGGCAGGTCCAAGACTGCAATAGATTTTCTATGTAAATATGCTGCCTTCTTCACAGAGGTCTGTGAATTAAAAAGCAGTAGATCAGATTCCAAGCAGGAAGCTACCAAGAGTAATCTGCCATCAAGATTGATTAAAATTGTCATTTAGTCTGAAATACCTTATTCCATGTTAATGTAGTCTGAATTCTTAAAAGAATGTGAATTTTAACTGAGTGTAATTGTTTACCTTCAGGTGAATTAAGCTAAACTTGAAAATTGAATATTTGTAATGTTTATAGTATTCTTATTACATGGTAGCAGAAAAAAATGCTAGAAGATGTTTTGTACTTTTAAAAAATCCTTTACAATTTTATCAGATATTAAGAGAACATGGATAAGTTTTACAACTATTTTGGATCCCATTTTTAAGGCTTTCAACAAGGAATGCAGTAATTAAGGACCCCTCTCATTCTATCTTCCATATACAACAACTGAACATAAAACCTTGAGAATTTTCCATAACTTTCTCTCATGGAAGGTGTGACACTATGACTAGTAATTAAAGGTCTTTAATTATAGTTCTCTGTATCATTGTAAGTTCAGGGCAGTTAGCAACTGTGGTACTGAAAAACAATATTTACAATTTCTTGGCAATGTTCTTTCTGATGATCATATGACAGCATCAACATACAGCATCTGAAGCTAAGAAGTTGCTAACTTTTCTGGTAGCTGGGCTCCTCCACATTTCTTCATTGACAGTCCTCAAAAGCATGGGTAGGATACAGCAGATAGTACCTGTGAATTACTTGTAGACATTATTTCAGTGCTTAAGTTTATCAAATAGAGCCACAGAAAAATCTGAGATTTCTGTTAAATATTTGTGCTTCTTCTGCAACATTATTACAGGAATTTAAAATCAAAATTGCGTGCAATTAATGTGTTTAAATGAAAGGACAAAATGTATACAATATTTCAGACAAATGCTGTGTAAGTTATTCTAGGTTTATATGTTTCTTTCTGGGTTTTATTCTTTGTTTGTTTGTTTGTTTGTTTGTTTGTTTTACTTTGGAACATGATAAATTAAGTCTCTATGTGGTGTATAGGGCAGAGAATTTATATACTATATAACACACTGCGTAGACACTCTGAATTTCAATCCACACTAAATCTGACTAATGCTATTTATTATTTGACTCAAGTTCTGCTTAATAGCTTGGTATTTAAAAGTTTAAAATATTTGGTTTAAAGTGAAGTATGTAACTTTCAAGGCTGAACTGTCTTTGAAACCCTTCAAACCACATGATTTTTTAATTTAAAAAAATAAGCCAGTGTATTATCATGATTTGCAGAAACTCTGCAGAAATATGTACTCTGCTTGATTTTAGTTGCACGAGCAACAAATAGTAATGATGCACACTGACAATATAGTCTCACAATTACCTTGAATTTATATCAAAATTTATTTCCAAATTGTTTACTTGTACAAGTGGCAAAAGGAAGGAATTAGGCTTTATAAGTTCATATTAGGAATCTTTTTCTGTCTCTTTCCATCTATCTTCTACAAGAAAATAACCTCTTCAATTCCAGCATGCTGCCTTCCTTACTTTGAAAAGATGTTTCAGATCAACAGCTGCACTCACCATGGAAGTTAAAACATTCTGCATACTAGCAAATGACTGGACCTGGGAAATGGTAATCTTTTCTTGGAGAGATTTTAAATTTCCCAAAAGAATAGGGAACCTTGTCATCCATGAGAAGAGGCTCCCTGAGGTTCTGGCTGAGATATGAGTTCAAATGCTTTAACAAGGCTTTTATGCCTCTGTCTGTTCAAAGGAGGTTACCTTTTCCACTGCTTCTTGTTACAAAGCCTGGATTTTTGGCCATATATATACATATATATATTATAATTCAGAGAAGTATTAAGGCAAAACACTAATTCATCTATATGAATAAAAATTATTTTAATGATTCTTCAAAGCTAAGCAACAAACAAAGCACAACAAAAAACCCAAATCCACAAACCCAAACCTAACACCTTTTGGAAAAGCATTTTCCTTCCTGTCTTTACTCGCTTTTCCTCTCAAACTCTCTCTTTTAACCATGACTGCTTTTTCCATTTGCTCTGTCCTTCAACCTCAGGTGGCTGGGAAAGTCCTTTTAATGTTCTCCTTGAAGATTTCTCTTTTCTACTAATCCCAGGCTGCTTCTTGACTCACCCAGCAACTCTTCTCACCATACATCTCTGTAACTACAGTTCTTTATCGATTCCAGGATGTTGCTTTCATTATACTCTTTCTAATGTGACTGCTGAAGTAAGATCTATCCTGTGATTTCCAGCATCATGCTTTTTGGCACAGCCTTGCTAAGTCTTGACACAGACTGGCTCCAGAGTCTCTCAATTTAGTGGAAGTTTCGAAGGATGACTCTAGCAAGAACAGTTATTAAATGAAAATTAAAAGCTACTTCTCATTGCTATATAATCCTGAAAAATTGGCTAAGGCATTGATTTACTGGGACAGTAGTAGACTTTAGAAAATCAGAACTATTGGCAACATGAAAGAATGAGTGTCTGGAAGGAGTGGTTGGGGGCGGAAAGTGGAATAGATGGGAATGTAATACTGCAAGAGGAGCTTGTTAAAACATGCAATGATCTTTCTGAAAGGACTTCTTGCTTGTGCCCAGAACAATAAACGGTGGACACAAGAACATCAAAGCTAAAAATAGGGTTGGATTTAGTGTTATTAATTCCACCCAACAGGTGTTTTCTCCCTTTAGTTATATGGATTTACATGGAAAATAAAATTTTCTTCTTCTTTAGGCCTCAATTCAGCAAAATTGAGCATATCCTTAACTCCAAAAGAATTCCAGTTGTACACAATGAGTCTTTGATATGTTTAAGGATGTAAGTTATAAATTGAGGATATAGTTAAGTGTTTCAGAATAGACATGGCATTGGGTGTGGCAGGAGCACACCACCCTGTCCCCTCTCCTCTTAGTGTGGTCTTCAGAGCAGTGGGTCTGGGATGGCAGCCACAGTGACTTCCCAAGACTAAGTGCCCCTCTCCCTCCCTGGCTGAGCACCTGTTTACTATTGGACATCTGTTACTGTTCTGTCAGCCTTTTGCATGGACAGAAACTCTTTGTACCTTTGAGTGAGAGGCCTCATTCAGAGTGAGAGTGTGTGTGCGCTTTGGGTCGCTGTCCTTGTCCGTGGAGTGACAATACACCTGGTATGGGTTAGCTCTCATTGGAGCATCACTGTACTTACCCCACTCTTATTTTCAGCCTCTGGTCTTCACAGCAAAATACATTTTGTTTGTATTTGTTATCTGAATATCAGTTTGTTTTTGTATACTCCCATGACATTGGGTCTCAGCAGTTCTTTTCAGTTCAGTGCATTCACAGCAATATATTCCTGTTTCTTTTTATGTTAACAGCTCCATTTTAAACAAGTATCAACTTGTTTTCATGCTTTGTTATTTCAGACATCTTAACAGTCCCAAATTAGCCATCCACAAACAAACCAAAACCAAAACCAAAACCAAAACCAAAACCAAAACCAAAACCAAAACCAAAACTAAAACCAAAACCAAAACCAAAACCAAAAAAGGAAAAAGACTAAAACTTTTCTCAGGAAATGGAAATTTCTGTAAATCTTCTAAGCCTGTGTGTCTGCAGAGAGCAGCATCAACTTTTTCTGTATTCTAATTAATTCCTTTAATTTGAGAAACTCACATTTCACATATACTTTATAAACACTTAAGATTTGGAATAAGAAAAATACATCTGGCCAAAGCAGACAATACCATTCTCAGGAATAACAACAAACTTTTAGACTTCTACCCTATCTAGTTAGAAACTAATCCTTCTGGAGACATAAGTTGTATTTGACCACATCAACACTTCCATTTTTCTTGAAAAAAATCTCATTTCTGTTTTCCTATGAAGTAATATTGGTTCCAGATTCATTACAAATCTCTGTCATTCTTTCTTTTATGCTGATAGAGTTTTTTTCAGTTTTTTGGTTGTGGTTTTTTTTTGTACCTGATGGTACAAGGAGTATTGCAAGTGTGCATTTATGGACATTAGTGAGTCTTCAAATAAAAACATTTTATATTAATTTTTGTTGTTTTGGGGTGTTTTTAATAATTGCAATAGTTGGGATTTGATTACTTTTATTGCATTTGCAGCCACTATCTGTACTAAATGTTCATTTGTGCTTTTAGTTTTTAGTAGAGTAAAAACCACATTTGTTATACCTGATAATTGAAGCCTAAATATCATACTAATTCCAAATATGATTTCTTCATTGCCTCTTTTTCTCTTGTTCCTTTAATCAGAGTAACCTTTTTTAAAACCTTGACCACAATTAAATAAGAGTTGGTGCCTTGTTTTTTGCCAGGAGTAATTTCCCTTTGCAATACTTTATATTTTATGCTCCATGATGTTACAGTAATTAGAGCTGTCTGAAACATGTATACATTTAATGGATTCTACCCCAAACCATCTGCTGCACGTGTGCTTCCACCTGCCCACCCCAGATCCACTTAAAAAATGTCTAGATATAGACTAAGTGGAGCTCAATGGGCTATAATTGAATTTGATGGGCCTAGGATTGCTAAGAGGATGTTGGCTACGAAATGAAAACTACCTAGGTACAATAATAGCCATTAACTGTAGAAGTTCAGGAAATCCATCCTCAGGTTCTTCATTTATACTTTTGGGTATGACTACAATTTTCAACTCTTTGTATATTCTCCAAATTGGCCATTTATTTTGGCAAGAATGCTACTTGGTCCTGTCATTCAAGCACCACTATATTGAAGAAAATTCCAGAACAATCTCAATGACAGAGACAGTGCATTATTTGAAATTATATTTTCATAAATAAAATCATCAAAAATATTAAAACTGAATGATGAATAGTTTTTTTGTTATCATTGTGTTACTTAAAAACCTCTACTATGCACAATGAATGTTGAATGTACTATTTTCTCAATGGAAAGTAAGATTGAGACCAAAGATTTTTATTTTTTGGGTAATTTTCAGATCATTGTTGTACATTGATGAGTATTTTCACATTACGTAGCAGTGACTGTGTGGAAGATTATCCATATAGACCTAAATTCTGAATCACACATGCATATATATGTGTGTGTATGTTCCTCTTCATATCCATATTTATTTGTTATATGTAGTTTCTTGGTATCAAGAAACACAATTCATTCATTAGAATGTGCACATCCACATATTGTAAAATATAATAAAGTGTATATATTTATATAAAATATTAAGATTTTTTTTGTTAAAGGTTTTCTGGTGAAGTTTTATGATAATGACTTTGAGAGAATCTTCTGCTGACAGTCAAGCATCAAAGCTTTTGATCCAAAACTGCATCAAAGCTACTTTTGAATGTTGCACTGAACATTCTGAAACTTTTAAGTTCAGCCAAGCATTGACAAAGCACAAAACAGAAGCCATCACTCAAGACTCCTAATCATATGGAATAAATAAACTTTCTGAGCACTACTGAAGCTACCAAAAAAGATCATCCAACCCACAATTATACTTTACTGTAGCAACTTTTTGTTCTACAAATTTCTTCTGCACCTAGATACTGAAGGATTTTAGTCATCTTAAAATGGAGAACGACTATGCTGTCACAGAATATAGCATCCAGGTGAAGCTACAAATTAATATTACAAAGAAACAGACAAAGAATAAATCAGTGGAAAGCAAAAATGTCAATGGAATCCCTCCACATTTTACAGAGCTTTCTGCTGTGTTGTGGTTTTTTTTCTGTGTAAGTAGCTTGCATGGTCTTTTTAAATTGTTTACATTAGCTTCTGCCACACATGAAAACAAAGTGATCTTCTATAAATGGCATAATATTTGAAACTCCAAGTCAGTCTTACATGCATGCTCTGAAATATATGTTGAAAATGAAAAATGAAAAATAGTGAGTTTGTTATGGACAGCAGATCTTAATCAGTCTTTCAATAAATAAAGGGAACTTAAAGGAAAGGAAGAATTTTTCCATGGCCTGTAGTGAGAGGACAGGAGGTACTGGTTTTAAATTAAAAGAGGGTAGATTTATGTTGGATATAGGAACATATTTGCAATAATGTGTATGGTGAGACACTGGAATAAATTGCCCAGAGAATTTGCAGATGCCACATTGCTGGAACTGTTCAAGGTCAAAACGGACAGAGCTTTGAGCAACCTTGTTTTGTGAAAGATTCTGTGCCCATGGCAGGGAGATTGGACATTTAAAAATCTCTTCCAACCCACACCATTCTATGATTCTAATATCCTATCTGGATCTGTAACTTTCCACTGCAAACATTTATATAATTTCAGGAGTTCATGGCAATTTCCACATACCCTAATCAGTGGAGCAGGGCTCTACACCTCTGTCCATCATTTCTAAAAGGATAGTATTGTTTACTTTACAACAAACACATTTTCAGAAGGTAGCAACTCATTTTTATCAGAGCTCTTTCACGGTGTTGTAATCTTAAATATGCATCAGAGTTATGCTTTGCTCCTTTTCAAATCTGCCCTTCCCTTTGATGTTTTTATCCACACACTGGTTAAGGAGATTGGTGTTCTGTCACTATCTATGTTGTGTTTAAAACACAGCTCTCACAATTAATGTGCAGGAAATTGTATTCTACTGTCAAATGTTATCTTGATGGTTATGCCATATCTGGTGAAAATGGATTTGACAGCACAGATTACCCACAAATCTTAGTATTTTATAGAAAAACTAGTTTAAGGAAGTGAAAATTCTAATCTAGGCTTTATCAATTGTTTTTTTCCCAGCCAAGAGGAACAATTTTCTGTGTCTGAGGTCCGTTCTCTAAGGTACAATGTTCCCTCTTCCGTGTGTGTTTTTTGTGCTTCATTTGGTCTGCATTTCTGACATGTGTGATAAACTGTGTTGCAGATTTCAGAGTGATACTGTTCCCTTTGGATAAGGATTTAAAATCTCTGGGTTGTTCCTTCTATTTTTATTCCATAAATTAAATATTACTTTTAAAACAAATTTTTGTAAGTCTTTATCACCATCTAATTTATTTAAAGAAAACTTAGTTTGATGACATTTGTATTAAGTTGGAAATACTGCATGGGAATTGTTCTACTAGTGCACTAACAGCCTTGCCTAGTTTTACTTTTCACTATCTTACTAATACAATACTAAATCTAATTTGCCTTTACCTGAAAATACTTAATATAGGTTAATAATAGCCTATATTTCCTGTCTAGTTAGACTTTTAGAAATAGTAATTTATATTAAAAAAAAATATATTTTTTTTTTAATGTTTGAGAGTTTGTATCTGTAACAAGAAATAGGTACAAACTAAACTGTGAAGGTTCTGTCTGATCATCAGGAAAAGAGTTTTAACTCTGAGGGTGACCAGGCACTGATGAAGTTGCCCAAGGAATTTTCGGTCTCCATCCTTAGAGGTATTCAAAATCTGTCTGGACATGACCTATGACCCTGGGCAACTAAATCTACATGACCCTGAGCAAGCGAGGGTTGGCCCTGATGACCTCCAGGGATGCCTTCCACCTGCAGTTGTTCTGTGAAGTTTTGTTCGTGTCGCTGTTTCGCAGTAGAGAAAAATCACTTCTCTGTAGATCTTAGCACTATCTTTGTCAGTTGTTTGTAAACTCTTTTGAGGGGAAAAATTACAGGGAGTAAAATTTACCACCCCTTCAATTCCATAAGTCTTATGGCAAAAGAAATGTGAGGACCTGCTATATAGCCTTTGGGAAGTTTTGATTTTTTTTCTCCACAAGATCAACACAAATTTATATTTTTCCATTTTTATTGGAATTACTGAGCACAGCAAAATAAACAGACTGATGCTACAGATGTGCAAACATCTACTCCATTTTTCTAAGAATTTTGATTTTTATAAATATATTGAACACAGAAATTTTCCTATCAATCACCTAAAGATGTTCCCTTTTTTTTAACTTAGAAAAAGTTTCTTTTGTTGACATAATTTGGGTACTTTCTCTAAAAGTTGAAAATCAGTCTTTTCTATTTTATACCAGCTACTGTAAGCATCCTGTTTTTTCATCAACTTTATGTTTATATGTTTATATGTTTATATGTTTATATGTTTATATGTTTATATGTTTATATGTTTATATGTTTAAGTTTATTTACACTTTCACCACAGAAGATGTTCTTACCATATTGGTATGAATTACTCCATCACATAGAAAGCATTTTCTGTTTCTTTCTGCAATTATTTTGATTATTTTCTCCTCAAGACACCATTCAGGAATAGGAAACTCTGCATAGCACAATGTAGTATAAATTGCTTTTTTTTCCCAAGTTACATCAACAATTTTTTAATAAATACAGTCCTTGTCTGATTATGGATCTCCCTATTTTAAGCAGACAATCATGATGATGAAATTAGGAGCTCACTTGCCCAAGGCTGTTTCTATTTCCATTGCAAAGAAATGGGTGTTCTGAAAGGAAAGTTAAATCTCAGGAGTTTCTAAGTGCAGTCTAAAGACATTTACATCTCCTCAGCAGCCACAGAGAATACTTGGACAGCTTTCTATCTATCTTAAGTGCCTCATTAGAGGGTCTAACACTAGCTTAGACATATGCAGGCATTCTCTGTCTTTGAACACAGATTCACTGACTGTAGTGAGGTCTGTGTTTTAATTGTTTACCTTCCAAACCCTGTCCTTGTATTATTTAGTACTATTCACTAGTAATATTGCTACAACAGCATTACTCTACTTTGTGCGCAGACATCACTGAAAATTAAGCTGTGTGCCGTTTGCATTTAGGCTAACAGATCTTCTATCATCTTTTGCAATGTTTTTCCATTAAAAATTCCTCTTTGCTGTGATGGAATTGCCACTGACTTTACCCAAGTGCCACATTGCGTTTGCAAAATGCAAATTTTAGAAAGCCATTCATTGTTCTCCTCCAAGCCTGAAATACTATTGGCTTCTTTGTGACTCTGGGCTTTGGCTCTCAGAACTCTTTCCTTCTATACAATTTAAACTATCATGATGATGGGACCAGAGAAGTGTCCACCTTCAATCTTTCTCTGTCTAAACTATGTTTACAGAAATTGTGTGGAAAGGGTGGTGGATGCTGTTTTCAAGCTGGGGAAGTTGCATCTGGGGTGAGGATCTAAACTCAATTTTCTGTTGGTTGTTGAGTGAGGCAGCCCAGGAGCTCCTCCTTGTCTGTTCCCACTCTCACAAGTGCTTGTCTGCTTCCCTCAGTTTCCAGCATCCTGACTAGAATCCAAAGGCCAATTGGTTGCCTATTCATTGATCACAATTGGCCTTCAATGTCATAAACCATAATTGCAATGGCTTCCTGATCTTGGCTAAAGAAAGGTCAAGGTTCACTCAATCCCTGCTTTTGCAAAATTAAGACTATGGAAATCAAATATATTTGATTTTGTTAGGGACATGGTCATTCATCTTTGTGCCCTCCTGATTAAGGTATTTACCTTCTCAATTTCTGGTGTGTAAAATATGAAAACAATTTTGAAAATATGTTCTAATAACAATTTAATAATCACTTTAAAGTAAAGTAAAAGAGACAGCATGGTTTCAAATTTTGAAATAAATGCATTTCAGGATGATGTAAGACATAAGGTAAAATACTGATTTAGCAGAATGCCATCAGTAGAGAAGGTAAAAAAAATAGCTGTGTGATAATAGTCCAAAGATTATCAGCTGAAGACCTAAATTTTTTTTACTCTTTCTTTGAGAAGAAGAAAACTCTTTAAACTGTGGCAGGAGAGTAAAGCTACAAAAGAACTCTAAAGAAATAAGTTCCTACAAGAAAAAGCAAATGGTTCTTCATGAAATGTGAAACTCAAATCAATGACAATGTAGAGAAAAATGAGAGAGTTCAAAATAAGTTGGGGGACAAATTGCTTTGAGGTATAGAAATCTCACAGGGAAACAGAAGGACCATTTGTTCCAGTAAATTGACATAGCAAGCTCTACTCCAGAAAAAATCATAACCACGTTAAAAGTAGATCAAGGACACAGCTGAGTTCAGGGAAGTCTAGAGGCTAAGGATTCTAAAACCTCTTTGGAAAATTATAAAAATTCCATTGAATGCATTTTTTCTAAAATATGTTATGCCCTCTGTGAAAATGAATGTCTTGTAAATATCTGCTAATTTTCCAAGAAGTTTTGGTTGGTTGGTTGGTTGGTTGGTTTGTTGGGTTATTTTTTCATGCTTGTTTTCCTTTTCTTTCATTCTGGTAGGACTAGTTCAGGAATTCTAACAAAGAATCATAAGCCAAGACTGCTGAGTGGGAACTTATTAGGCAGACTGTGACTTATCACACTTCATTTTAGGTGACTAACATTTCAAAACTATCTGACCACAGCGATGTTCTACATTAGTGATGCAGGGATACACTCTGCTTGTGCTTCTGGATAATACATTCCCTGTTTAGTTATTTTCA